>NC_041380.1:96983770-96985962 GCF_002162155.2 Triticum dicoccoides | reverse complement strand
ACGAACCCTAGGGGTGTTTACGTGTCGGTTATCAACACTCACCATTTTGGCCAATTCTGGTACATTTCGTGCACTATTACTCACCGTTTTGGGGTCCTAGAGCGATTTCCACGATTGACGATCCCTGGGGTGCATTTATGTGTCGGTCATCAACACTCGCAGTTTTGGCCCACTCTGCCCCGTTTCATGGACTATTACTCATTGTTTTGGCGTCCCGGAGTGATTTACACGATTGACGCACCCCGGGGTACGTTTACGTGTTGTGCACCAGCAATCTTAGTTTTGTTCGATTTTGGGCTCTTCCATGGACTATTACTCACAATTTTGGGGACCCAGAGCTATTTCCACGATTTACGATCCCCATGGTGCGTTTACGTGTCCGTCGTCAACAGTCGTAATTTTGGCCGATTCTGGCCCGTTTCGTGGAGTATTACTAACCGTTTCCGGGTCCGAAAGCGATTTCCATGGTTGTTGAACCCTAAGGTGCGCTTACGTGTCGGTCATTAACAATCGCAGTTTGGGCTGATTCTGGGCCGATTCTTGGACTATTACTCACCATTTTGGGCTCCCAAAGCGATTTGCATAGTTGTTAAACCCCTAAGGTGCACTTACGTGCCGGTCATCAACACTCGCAGTTTTGGCCGATTTTGGCCCGTCTCTTGGACTATTACTCATTGTTTTAGGGTCCCTGAGTGATTTCCACGATGGACGAACCCTAGGTTGCGTTTGCGTGTCGGTAATCAACACTTGTAGTTTTGGCCGATTCTGGCCCGTTTCATTGACTATTACTCAGTTTTTGGGCCCCGGGGTGATTTCCACAACTGACGAACCCCAGGGGCGTTTACGTGTCGGTTATCAACACTCACCATTTTGGCCAATTCTGGTACATTTCGTGCACTATTACTCACCGTTTTGGGGTCCTAGAGCGATTTCCACGATTGACGATCCCTGGGGTGCATTTATGTGTCCGTCATCAACACTCACAGTTTTGGCCCACTCTGCCCCGTTTCATGGACTATTACTCATTGTTTTGGGGTCCCGGAGTGATTTCCACGATTGACGCACCCCGGGGTACGTTTACGTGTTGTGCACCAGCAATCTTAGTTTTGTTCGATTTTGGGCTCTTCCATGGACTATTACTCACAATTTTGGGGACCCAGAGCTATTTCCACGATTTACGATCCCCATGGTGCGTTTACGTGTCCGTCGTCAACAGTCGTAATTTTGGCCGATTCTGGCCCGTTTCGTGGACTATTACTCACCGTTTCCGGGTCCGAAAGCAATTTCCATGGTTGTTGAACCCTAAGGTGCGCTTACGTGTCGGTCATTAACAATCGCAGTTTGGGCTGATTCTGGGCTGATTCTTGGACTATTACTCACCATTTTGGGGTCCGAAAGCAATTTCCATGGTTGTTGAACCCTAAGGTGCGCTTACGTGTCGGTCATTAACAATCGCAGTTTCGGCTGATTCTGGGCCGATTCTTGGACTATTACTCACCATTTTGGGGTCCCAAAGCGATTTGCATAGTTGTTAAACCCCCAAGGTGCACTTACGTGCCGGTCATCAACACTCGCAGTTTTGGCCGATTTTGGCCCGTCTCTTGGACTATTACTCATTGTTTTAGGGTCCCTGAGTGATTTCCACGATGGACGAACCCTAGGTTGCGTTTGCGCGTCGGTCATCAACACTTGTAGTTTTGGCCGATTATGGCCCGTTTCATTGACTATTACTCAGTTTTTGGGCCCCGGAGTGATTTCCACAACTGACGAACCCTAGGGGTGTTTACGTGTCGGTTATCAACACTCACCATTTTGGCCAATTCTGGTACATTTCGTGCACTATTACTCACCGTTTTGGGGTCCTAGAGCGATTTCCACGATTGACGATCCCTGGGGTGCATTTATGTGTCGGTCATCAACACTCGCAGTTTTGGCCCACTCTGCCCCGTTTCATGGACTATTACTCATTGTTTTGGCGTCCCGGAGTGATTTACACGATTGACGCACCCCGGGGTACGTTTACGTGTTGTGCACCAGCAATCTTAGTTTTGTTCGATTTTGGGCTCTTCCATGGACTATTACTCACAATTTTGGGGACCCAGAGCTATTTCCACGATTTACGATCCCCATGGTGCGTTTACGTGTCCGTCGTCAACAGTCGTAATTTTGGCCGATTCTGGCCCGTTTCGTGG
>NC_041380.1:96948195-96983760 GCF_002162155.2 Triticum dicoccoides | reverse complement strand
GCCACCCCACGCCCTCTCGTGGGTCCCCCTAGATGCGCGGGAGCACGGGCTCACTCTTGGTGCCCTCAGCGCGACCAGCCGCGGGCTGTAGCGCCGTCCCGAGCAACTCCGGCGAGGTCTCGCCGTCGCCGTGGTCGCCGGCGTCACTTGCTGACGTGGCTGGCTTAGTTAGCCACTAATCACCGCACCGTGTCACTGGCACTGGGCCCCACGCCTTAATTAATCTTAGTTTATTTTCTGTTTAGTTTAACTAACCACATGGGCCCCACCCGTCAGCTTTGACCACGCTGACATGGACGTTGACCGACCCCACACGTCAGTATTGACCTGCTGACGTGTCTGTTGACCCGGCCCCACCTGCCATTGACACTAACCAGCCTCAGTCACTGACCAGTGGACCCCACTGGTCAGGTTTGACCACCAGCAGCGTCTGTTGACCTGCTGACGTCACAGTAACGTAGTGCTGACGCAATAAATCCTTTTCTGCATTTATTTATTAATCAGAAATTCCAGAAAATTGAATAAACTTCTAAAAATCATAGAAATTCAACCGTAACTCCAAATTAAATAAATTATATATGAAAAATTATCAGAAAAATTCAAGGAATCCATCTGTACCATTTTCATGCATGTTAGAACAACTTATAGCTGCTGTTTAGCACAAATCAATTAAACGGCATTTGAATAATCACATATGGAGTTTGAATTTGAATCTTGTATTCAAACCAACTTCATTTAATCTGTTGCTAGTTGCATTAGCTCAAAACACATTCATATTGCCATGTCATAGCATGCATCATTTTGTGCATTGCATTGATTGTGTTCTTCTTTGTTGCCGGTATCTGTTCCCTCCCGGTAGACGATGTTCCGACGTTGTGATCGTTGACACTGATGAAGACTCGATGTTATCTTCAGAAGTGCCAGGCAAGCAAAACCCCCTTGTTCATTCCGATACAATCCTACTCTCTCGCTCCTGCTCTCTTTTACTGCATTAGGACAACACCGATTCATCTGTTACTTGCTGCGGTAGCTGAACCCCTTTATCCTTTGCATGACCTGTCATTGCCACAGTAAATAGATAAAACCCACTAGCATGAGTAGGAGTTGTTTGAGCCCTGTTGTGCCTACTCATTCATGTTTGTTTGTCATGCCTGCTACTGCTTAGAGTTGAGTCAGGTCTGATTCATCGGGGATGAATCAGAGGTGTGTGAACATGTCCTACTATGTGTGAGCTAAGTGTGTGAACACGATTTGGTAAAAGGTGTCGGTGAGAGGCCATGTAGGAGTACATGGTGGGTTGTCTCATTGCAGCCGTCCTCAGGAACTGAGTTCTGTGTTTGTGATCCATGATTCAGCTACTACCATGCATTGGGCCCTGAAATATGACCCCGCTCGACTTCTTATTCACCCTAGTCCTCTGTCCAGGAGTTGCAAGTAGTTTCTGGTGTTTGTAGTATGCTGGAGGCCGTGGACAGCGCTGACCGTAGGGGTGGGCTGTGATGCGGTAGGCACGTGGCTGGGTATACCGGGCGCCCGTTTGGTGTCACGGAACCCTGTTCACATCGTTTGGGGCTGTGAGCGAAACTCCGGCCGGATCTCCTCATGGATGGAACCCGAATAGGCGATAAACCTGGACTAGAGACTTGAGTGTTTAGGTAGGTCGTGGTCTACACCCACGTCGGCTTTCGCTTGAAGTCTGCCGAGCACATGTCGTGTGCAGACGCTAAGTGGTGGAAACTTGTATGAAGAAGTACACCCCTGCAGGGTTAACATCATCTATTCGAATAGCCGTGTCCGCGGAAAAGGACTTCTGGGTTGCTTATATCAGTTCATAGACAAGTGAAAGTGGATACTCTAAAATACGCAAGATAAGCGTGAGTGCTATGGATGGCGTTCTCGTAGGGAGACGGGAGCGGATCCATAGTGGTGTATTGATATGGTGAATATGTGGACTCGTGTGCGCCACCTCAAAAGAGTCGCTTGCAGTCGTAGTTTAGGATAGCCACCGAGTCAAAGCTGGCTTGCTGCAGTTAAACCCCACCATCCCCTTGTTGAAAATGATGCATATGTAGTTAGTTCTGATGTAAGTCTTGCTGGGTACATTTGTACTCACGTTTGCCTATTTTATGTTTTTGCAGAGAGACTTCAGTCTCACTAGTAGTTCCGCGTGGACTTCGACGTTTAGCTTGTTACCTCAGCTACGATCTTGTGCCCTCGGCAGGATCTGATAGATAGTCAGGCTTCTCAGCCTTTTTCATTTATAGATGTATGTACCCAGACACGATAGCTGCCGCTTGTGCTTTGATTTGTATGCTCTGAATGTTGGGTCATGAGACCCCTGTTTGTAATATCTCGCTCCTCGGAGCCTATTGAATAAATTACTTGAGTCGTAGAGTCATGTTGTGATGCCATGTTGTATTTGCACATATCGAGCATATTGTGTGTATGTTATTGAAATGCTTGGTATGTGTGGGATCTGACCATCTAGTTGTTTATCTTTAGTAGCCTCTCTTACGGGGAAATGTCTCCTAGTGTTTCCACCGAGCCATGGTAGCTTGCTACTGCTCCGGAACACTTAGGCTGGCCGGCATGTGTCCTTCTTCGTTCCTGTGTCTGTCCCTTCGGGGAAATGTCACGCGATGAATACCGGAGTCCTGTTAGCCCGCTACAGCCCGGTTCACCGGAGTCCTGCTAGCCCAGTGCTACAGCCTGGATTCACTCGCTGATGACCGACACGTTCGATGCTGGGTCATGGATGCCTGTCCCTGTAAGTCTGTGCCACTTTGGGTTTACGACTAGCCATGTCAGCCCGGGCTCCTTATCATATGGATGCTAGCGACACTGTCATATACGTGTGCCAAAAGGCGCAAACGGTCCCGGGCAAAGGTAAGGCGACACCCGTGGGAATACCGTGCGTGAGGCCGCAAAGTGATATGAGGTGTTACATGCTAGATCGATGTGGCATTGAGTCGGGGTCCTGACAAGTTTGAAGTCATAGTTGAGCTCTTTAATGGCCCAATATACCTTATGTTCTAGTTGAGGTAAGTGACATGCCTTTCCATAAACCATTTTATATGGAGACATACCCATAGGATTTTTGTATGCAGTTCATAGGCCCATAATGCATCATCAAGTTTCTTGGACCAATTCTTCCTAGATCTATTAACAATCTTTTGCAAAATTAATTTAAGCTCTCTATTACTCAATTCTACTTGACCACTAGACTGTGGATGATATGGAGATGCAATTCTATGATTAACATCATACTTAGCAAGCATTTTACGGAAAGCACCATGAATAAAATGTGAACCACCATCAGTCATTAAATATCTAGGGACTCCAAACCTTGGAAAAATAACTTCTTTAAGCATCTTAATAGAGGTGTTATGATCAGCACTAGTTGGAATAGCTTCTACCCACTTAGTAACGTAATCAACAACAACTAAAATATGTGTATACCCATTAGTTGAAGGAAATGGTCCCATATAATCAAGGCCCCAAACATCAAATGGTTCAATAACAAGTGAATAATTCATATGCATTTCTTGACGTCTACTAATATTACCAATTCTTTGACATTCATCACAAGACAAACAAACTTACAGGCATCCTTGAAGAGAGTAGGCCAATAAAAACCAAATTGCAATAACTTATGTGCAGTTCTATCTCCAGCATGGTGTCCTCCATAGGCCTCAGAGTGACACTTGCGTAGGATCTATTCCTGTTCATGCTCAGTTACACAACGTCTAATAACACCATCTACTCCTTCTTTATAAAGATGTGGGTCATCCCAGAAGTAATGTCTTAAATCATAGAAGAACTTTTTATTTTGCTGGTATGTGAAACTAGGTGGTATAAACTTAGCAACAATATAATTAGCATAATCAACATACCATGGAGCAGTACGAGAAGCATTTATGACAGCTAATTGTTCATCAGGGAAGCTATCATCAATAGGTAGTGGGTCATCAAGAACATTCTCTAACCTAGACAAGTTGTCTGCAACGGGGTTCTCAACTCCCTTTGTATCAATAATATGCAAATCAAATTCTTGAAGCAAGAGAACCCATCTAATAAGTCTAGGTTTAGCATCTTTCTTTTCCATAAGATATTTAATAGAAGCATGATCAGTGTGAACAGTTGCTTTGGAATCAACAATATAAGGTCTGAAGTTATCACACACAAATACAACCGCTAAAAATTCTTTTTCAGCAGTACATAATTTCTCTGGGCACTGTCTAGAGTTTTACTAGCATATTGGATAACATTTAATTTCTTATCAACTCTTTGTCCTAGAACAGCCCCTACAGCATTATCGCTAGCATCACACATGACTTCCAATGGTAAATTCTAATCAGGAGGCTGAACAATAGGTGCAGAAATCAAAGCTTTCTTAAGTATTTCAAATGCTGCTACACAGTCATCATCAAAGACAAAAGGAACATCTTTTTGTAAGAGATTAGTCAGAGGCTTGGAAATTTTAGAAAAGTCCTTAATGAACCTCCTATAAAAACCAGCATGACCAAGGAAACTTCTTATACCTTTAATGTGCTTGGGACACGACATCTTTTCAATAGCATCAACCTTAGCTTTATCGACCACAATACCTCTTTCAGAAATTTTATGCCCCAAGACAATGCCTTCATTAACCATAAAGTGGCACTTCTCCCAATTCAAGACAAGATTAGTTTCTTCACATCTCTGCAAAACTCGATCAAGGTTGCTTAAGCAATCATCAAAAGAAGTTCCATAAACGAAGAAATCATCCATGAAAACCTCAACAATCTTTTCACAGAAGTCAGAGAATATAGCAGTCATACATCTTTGAAAGGTAGCAGGTGCATTACATAAACCAAAAGGCATACGTCTATAAGCAAAGGTACCAAAAGGGCAAGTAAAAGTTGTCTTTTCTTGATCCTCTTTTGACACAGGTGTTTGAGAGAAACTAGAATAACCATCTAGAAAGCAAAAATGTGTCTGTTTGGATAGTTTTTCTAGCATTTGATCAATAAAAGGTAATGGGTAATGATCCTTTCTAGTAGCTTTATTTAGTTTGCGGAAATCAATTACCATTCTATAACCTGTAACAATTCTTTGTGGGATCAATTCATCTTTATCATTAGGAACAATAGTAATACCTCCCTTCTTAGGGACACAATGGACAGGACTTACCCACTAACTATCAGCAACTGGATAAATTATACCTGCCTCCAGAAGCTTTAGTATTTGTTTTCTTACCACTTCTTTCATCTTAGGATTTAACCGTCGTTGGTGGTCAACAACCGGTTTAGCATCTTTCTCCAGTTTTATTTTGTGCTGATATAGAGTAGGACTAAGGCCCTTAAGATCATCAAGAGTATATCCAATAGCAGCATGATGCTTCTTCAGAGTTTTCAATAATTTATTTTCTTCATGCTCTGAAAGGTTAGCACTAATAATAATAGGATATATCTCTTTTTCATCAAGATAAGCATATTTAAGAGTATCGGGTAAAGGTTTAAGCTCAAACACGGGATCACCCTTAGGTGGAGGAGGATCCCCTAGGATTTCAACAAGCAAGTTGTGTTTCAAAATAGGTCCCTACTTAAAGAATACTTCATCTATTTCCCTTCTTTCATTCATGAACATATCATTTTCATGGTCTAGCAAATATTGTTCTAAAGGATCACTAGGAGGCACGACAATAGAAGCAAGACCAATAATTTCATCTTTACTAGGCAATTCTTTATCATGGGGCTGTCTATGAAATTTAGCAAAATTAAACTCATGAGACATGTCTCCTAGACCAATAGTAACAACATCCTTTTTGCAGTCTATCTAGGCATTAACAATATTCAAGAAGGGTCTACCAAATATAATGGGACAAAAGTCATCTTGTGGGGAACCAAGAACAAGAAAATCAGCCGGATATTTAACTTTCCCACACAAAACTTCAACATCTCTAACAATCCCAACTGGTGAAATAGTATCTCTATTGGCAAGCTTAATTGTAACATCAATTTCCTCTATCTCAACAGGTGCAATATCATGCATAATTTCTTTATATAAGGAATGAGGTATTGCATTTGCACTAGCACCCATACCACATAAGCCATGATAGCAATGATCTTCTATTTTAACAGAAATAACATGCATGCCTACAACAGATCTATGTTTATTTTTAGTATCAGGTCTAGCAATTCTAGTAGCTTCATTACAGAAGTAAATAACATGCTCATCAATATTACCAGCCAAGAGATCTTTAACCATAGCAATACTAGGTTCAACTTTAATTTGCTCAGAGGGTGTAGGTGTTCTAGTATTACTCTTACGAACCGCAGTTGAAGCTTTGGCATGATCCTTTATTCTAACAGGGAAAGGTGGTTTCTCAATATAAGCAGTAGGAACAACAGGATCATTATAAGTGATAGTCTTTTCTTCAACTTTAATAGGTGCAACTACTTTTACTTCAATGGAAGGATTATATTTAAACCACTTCTCCTTAGGGAGATCAACATGAGTAGCAAAGGATTCACATAAAGAAGCTACTATCTCAGAGTCAAGTCCATATTTAGTGCTAAATTCACGGAAAACATCGGTATCCATAAAAGATTTAACACAATCAAACTTTGCTGTTATACCTGACTCCTTACCTTCGCCGAGATCCCAATCTTCAGAGTTGCGTTTAATTCTCTCCAATAAATCCCATTTGACTTCAATAGTCTTCATCATAAAAGAACCACTACAAGAAGTATCGAGCATGGAGCGATTACTGAGAGAAAGCCAAGCATAATTTTTTGAATAATCATTTCTTTTGAGAGCTCATGATTGGGGCATGAATATAACATTGACTTAAGCCTCCCCCAAGCTTGAGAGATGATTTCTCCTTCGCGAGGCCAAAAATTATATATATATATATATATATATATATATATATATATATATATAATTACGATCACGATGAACAAGATGCATATGATAAAATTTCTGATGAAATTCCAATTTCAATCAGTTGTAGTTCCATGATCCCATATCATGACATAGCCTAAACCATGTCAATGCCTCTCCCTTCAAAGATAAAGGGAAGAACTTCTTCTTGATAACATCCTCGGGCATACCTTCAAGCTTAAATAATCCACAAACTTCATCCACATAGATTAAGTGCAAATCGGGATGTAATGTTCCATCACCTGTGAAAGGATTAGCTAGCAGTTTCTCTATCATACCCAAAGGAATTTCAAAGTAAACATTTTCAGTAGATTGAGGAGCAACTCTTTGCTCTACTGGTCGGAGTGAAGATACCCCGAACAAGCCCCTCATCTCAAATCATTTTATTTAGGCATTAGTTGTCGGAATTTTTATTCTGGACCAATCGATTCCCAATGGGAAGCAGCACCCCTCGAGGCGGCAGAGCTCCTAGGCCACCGGTTGGCTGGTGTCTAGCGTAAGGGTGCGGGGCCGCAAGTTCACCGCGGAAGCAGCGCTTAGATGGCTATCTTTTAGAGTTGCGTGGGTTGAAGGTACTGCTGCCGCCGGATCTGGATGATGGGGAGTCTTTGTGGATTGGCCCGGGGGTGGCGCAACCACGACAGTGCAGTGGGGCGGGGAGCGGGGTTTCGGCCGGGGCCACGGACGGCGGAGGCAGGCTGCTCTGCCGTTGGTCGCTGGCTCTTCAAGGAAGATTCCGAACAGTGTCAGCCGGGAGGCACAAGACAGCCAGCCATCCGGCGTAGATCAGACAGTACCAAAATAAAATAAAATCGTGTGACCCCAATTTAGTCTTCAGTCAACAGACGTGTGACCACTCTTGTACCTTGTTGTTGATCTCTTAGTGTATTTCTTCAGATCAAAGAGATATGTCGTTCTTAACATTATGCATTATCTGCATCTTCAGACACACCGTCTTCCGACTCACCGCAGCTGCTCCAACAAGGGAAGCATACACCAGAAGGGAGCTATAGTCCCCACACAACAGTTCCCTGCATCGAATGCGCGTTCCCGACATGGACAACCACAACAACTGCAGGGCCATCGACAAGTCAGCACATGATGCTCACTCCTATGGATGGCAGCCAGATAGGTTGTACCCTCATCTTACTTGTGTGCAACATTTATGGCTTTGTTATTCATCTAAGCATGGAAAATAGATCATCACATTTCACTGTATATTCATGCTGATCTCTTACGAGTCTTGTTCAGGAGTTAACGTTGTTCCATAGTTCAGCTAAGATACTTGTTCTTTAGGTAACGATGTTCCATAGTTATCATCCATCAGCCAATGCTATCCCACAGGCTGGTGATTATAGTATTATACCACTTATAGTATTACCTATGTTGTTCTTTAATACTTTTGTGTGCCATCTAGTTAATCTCGAGTACAAACGATACATATTCTGTAGCTTTCATCCGTGTTCTCCCTTTAGTTTATGAGACCTGTTGCTGCTAGTTAACCCCAGTCCTACTATTTATGTCGTCTCCTACAGGCACTCATTACATAAATCTAACTACTAGTTGTCTTCCATGCATGTCAGATATAATTGTACACACTGATATATCCACAAGAACCTCACGGAGCAATGTAAAGGCCAATAAACTTGATGTTAATGATACCCAATATGATGGAACATGTAAAGGTAGTTCTTTAGAAGACTTGCAGAAAGATGATGAATCCTCTTCACCCCACAAGGTCCTTGCTCTAACTTGGCCTGTGATATGGGTACAACATGCATATAATGTCCTGGAGTGTATCTACTCTGTTGCAATGCCATGTGCTTAGCATGCTGATCATGCATGTAAATATGTCATGCCTTCCAGTTTTTCAGTACCTATTTCGTTCATGATAACATGTTTACAAATTCAAGTACTGTCATTCTACTCTATCGCAATGCCATCTGCTTAATTTGGACATCATGCTTCTGAATATCTTATGCATTGTTATTCATTAGTATGTACTTCATCTGTCTACCATACCATGTTTTTTTTACATTGAAGTGTTGTTCTAGTGCTCTGTTGCAATGCCATCTTATTTTCCCAATCATACACATGTATGTTGCCTTAGTTATTTCTGTACGTATTCTGCTAGCATACAATTTTACATTCAACTAGTGCTTTTTTGCTGTGTTGTCCTGTCGTATCCCTAGCTCTTACACCATACTCCCTCCGTCCGGATTACATGTTGCCAAAATGGATAAAAAAGGATGTATCTAGAACTGAAATATGCCTAGACCCATCCATTTTTTCCGGATGGAGGGAATACATGTCAATATGTCATGCCTTTATATTCTTCAGTACCTATTCTATCTCTCTGCTGTCGCATGTTTTATAATTAAAGCACCATTCTTCTATACAAGGCGTGCAAGGGGAAGACGACCATGTTAGAATCTGAAGGGTTACAAACAAGGCCTTTGCAAACGATCCAAACGCCAGGAGATAATAAATCAACTCTAGTTTTTATAGATACTGCTCCAGCACAGAGAAACCCAACTCCTACTGATAATAGGCAGATTCCAGTGGCCAAAGAACTAGTCCACTCCAGTCCAGCAAAAATATGTCAACTCAATTCTAAGAAGCATGTGCGTATCCTTGCATCATGAAATTTTATAGCATGCTGATCATATTTTCTACATGTTTCTTACCCATCTCTCTTTTAGAAAATAAGCTTAACAGATAGAAGAATTTCTGCAATGGTATCGTTTATGAGGAAAGATTCTTGCAGGAATTCTCTGTGCTCCAATGTAGATGTAAGTACCTGTTGTATATCACTATGTTTTTACATCAGCATGTATTTTGTTAATCGCCGTGAATCCAATCTTTACCTGATCTAAATTTAGTTGGAGCAAAATGTATGATTAAAGGCCACAATGTTGATTTTTGCAAGGAAAACTTCCTGGTAGTTTTGCATCCTGAGCTACATGAGTGTACTATCTCATATCAGTGGGTTTGAATACTTTGGTTCTGCAGTGCGTTTTTCAGTGTTTTTTTACTGTGTTGTCCTGTCGTATCCCTAGCTCTTACATCATACTCCCTCCGTCCAGATTAAATGTCGCAGAAATGGATAAAACTGGATGTATCTAGAACTGAAATACGCCTAGACCCATCCATTTATTTCCGGATGGAGGGAATACATGTCAATATGTCATGCCTTTCTATTCTTCAGTACCTATTCCATCTCTGCTGTAGCATGTTTTATAACTGAATCACCATTCTTCTATATAAGGCATGCAAGGGGAAGACGACTATGTTAGAATCTGAAGGGTTACAAATCAGGTCTTTGCAAAAGATCCAAACGCCAAGAGATAATAAACAACTCCATTTTTCATAGATACTGCTCCAGCACAGAGAAACCCAACTCCCACTGATAATAAGCAGATTCCAGTGGCCAAAGAACTAGTCCGCTCCAGTCCAGCAAAAGAATGTCAACTACATTCTAAGAAGCGTGTGCGTATCCTCACATCATGAAATTTTATAGCATTCTGATCATATTTTCTACATGTTTCTTACCCATCTCTCTTTTAGAAAATAAGATTAAACGATACAAGACTTCCTCCATTGGAGGACTCAAGCAGGTTTGGTCCTCTTTCTCTGATGTGTTCTTAGAACCCACTACCCTCCCTCCTAAAATACCACCCAAATAGGATAACTGGCGTTGAGCGAAAGAGCACTTTGAGCGTTTGACTTGCCATTGATCCCTTCTTAACAACTCAAGCACTGATTGCAAGTGGATTGTGTGGCATTTTCGAGTTCATATTTCATAGGTCACCATAAAAATTCCTACCTTTCAAATTAGCATATTTTTAGGAACATATCGGACCTTGATATGGTTCTATTCTCTTCATAGTCTCGGAGGTTATGTTCCTTCGTATTCGAGGAAAATATCTTGCGGGAATTCTTTGTGCTCCAATGCTGATGTAAGTACCTGTTGTATATCACTATATTTTTACATCAGCATGTATTTTGTTAATCGGCGTGAATCTAACCTTTATCTAATCTAAAATTAGTTGTAGCAAAATGTTAAAGGCGCCAATGTTGATTTTTGTAAGGAAAACTGCCTGGTAGTTTTGCATACTGAGCTGCATGAATGTACTATCTCATATCACACACATTACTGAATTATAGTGCTTCTCTGGTTGCCTATTCATTCATTGTGTCAATGTTGCTTTCGTATTACCTTACCTGGCTGATGATAGTTGTGCCATATTGTGTTAATTTGGTGTAGGCTAGTTGCCCAAACGTTCGTTCTGTCAATGTTGCTTTCCTATTATCTGACTTGGCCAATGATAGCAATGCTAGTGTGTTAATTTTGTGCAGGCTGCTGAAGATAAGAAGACAAACTCTGAAAACAGAAAGGCAACCCCATTGTTTCTTTCCAGTAAATCTAGGCCAGGTAATATGGCAATAACTCATGATTAATCTGTTTGGTTCCCATCCTAATTTATGTTATGATGCAGTGGTCGAGACACTCTCCACTATCAATAATACAAGCCTGCCAAAATCGCCATCTGAATCTGTTCAGTATCCTCTGTCTCAAATGCAATGGAATAAATGGATGTTTGTGAACCAATTAATGGCTGAAGCAATGATGGAAATGGTGGATGAATCAGAGGTGCAGAGTCGTGCGACACAACAACTAATCAATGTTTTCAGAGTAACAGTGTAGCAAAGCAGCAAGAACTTGCCCACATGCTTATGGGCGTCATCTGTGCTGAGGTTGCAGATTGTGATGTTGTAGATGGTTAGGTTCTGCTCATTTATTTGCACTGTCATCAATCCTTGATTGCCCAGTGGATGTAATTTCCTGTAATATATGCTGGATGTGCAATGTTATTCCCTGTATGCCATACCTTCGCTTGATCGGTTTTGGTCCTGTGCATAATTTCTCGTCGTAATGGGCTCAAATTATCTAATTTGGCCTAAAGACACGAACAAACTTTAGTGGGCCCATTAAGTTAATGGGCCGTTACTAGGCCGAAAGTTAATGGTTGGCCCTCTTACCTCCTGGGTCGTTAACAAGCCGACATCGAAGCGGGCAACAAGTGGCCCCAATTTATTTCATGGGCCGTTAACAGGCCGTTACTAAGTTTGGGCTACATATGGCCCAACTATACTTTAGGCCTTTAGCAGGTCGAAAGAGACAGCGGGTTTGTACTGAACCATGAAGAGCATGGGCCGCTAAGAGGCCGAAAGTCAGGTCATATTGTAAACGGCCCAACTGTGTTGTGGGCCTTTAGCAGGCTGAAAGAGAAACCGGGCTGGTATTGGACCATGAAGGGCATGGGCCGTTAAAAGGCCAAAACTAAGGTCCGACTACAAATGGCCCAACTCATTTATGGCCCGTTAACAGGCCGAAAGGCACACAGGGCCGGGAATTGGCCCAACACTTAAATGGGTCGCTAAAAGGCCAAAACTTAGGTCTGACTACAAATGGCCCAACTGATTTATGGGCTGTTGAGGGAGTCCTGGATTAGGGGGTGTCCGGATGGCCGGACTATACCTTCAGCCGGACTCCAGGACTATGAAGATACAAGATTGAAGACTCCGTCCCATGTTCGGAAGGGACTTTCCTTGGCGTGTAAGGCAAGCTTGGCGATACAGATATTTAGATCTCCTACCATTGTAACCGACTCTATGTAACCCTAACCCTATTTGGTGTCTATATAAACCGGAGGGTTCTAGTCCGTAGGACAACATACACATCAACAATCATACCATAGGCTAGCTTCTAGGGTTTAGCCTCTCTGATCTCGTGGTAGATCTACTCTTGTACTACCCATATCATCAATATTAATCAAGCAGGACGTAGGGTTTTACCTCCATCGAGAGGGCCCGAACCTGGGTAAAACTTCGTGTCCCTTGCCTCCTGTTACCATCCAGCCTAGACGCATAGTTCGGGACCCCCTACCCGAGATCCGCCGGTTTTGACACCGACATTGGTGCTTTCATTGAGAGTTCCTCTGTGTCGTCGCCGTCAGGCTCGATGGCTCCTAAGATCATCGATAGTGATGCAGTCCAGGGTGAGACCTTCCTCCCCGGACAGATCTTCGTCTTCGATGGCTTCACACTGTAGGCCAATTCACTTGGCCACCTGGAGCAGATCGAAAGCTACGCCCCTGGCCGTCAGGTCAGATTTGGAAGTTTAAACTACACGGCTGACATCAGCGGGGACGTGATCCTTGATGGATTTGAGCCACTGCCGAGTGCGCTGCACTGTCCCGATGGGCATGATCTAGCTCTGCCGCCGAACAGTGCCCTGGAGGCCGCACCCACATCGGCTCCGATCCTTAATTCGGAGCCAACTGCGCCGATCGAGGATGGGCGGTTGGACGCCGCCTTGGGGGCTGCGATCCCAACGGCGATTGAGCCAAACACCAGCCCCGTACTCTGCGAGACTCGTGACTCCAAGGAGCCGGACTCCTCTCCGGACTCCGAACACTCCGTGCCCCTGCCAATCGAATCCGATTGGGCGCCGATCATGGAGTTCACTGCCGCGGACATCTTTCAGTACTCGCCTTTTGGCGATATTCTGAAGACACTAAAGTCTCTCTCTTTATCAGGAGAGCCCTGGCCGGACTATGGCCAGCAAGGTTGGGATCCGGACGATGAAGAAATTCAAAGCCCACCCACCACCCACTTTGTAGCCACTGTCGACGACTTAACCGACATGCTTGACTTCGACTCCGAAGACATCGATGGTATGGACGCCGATGAAGGAGATGATGAAGAACCAGCGCCTACTAGGCCCTGGAAAGCCACCTCGTCGTATGACATATACATGGTGGCCACCCCAAAAGAGGGAGATGGCGATGGAACAGCGGAGGATGACCCCTCCAAGAAACAGCCTAAGCGCCGACGTCAGCGGCGCCGCTCAAAATCCCGCCAAAACAAACATGGTGATTCCAGCACGGGAGATAATAATACTCCGGAAAGCGCCGAAGAAAATCCCCTCCAGCAAGATCTAGCACAGGAGGATGGAGAAACCATCCCTCATGAGAGAGCGGTAGACAGAGAGGTCGAGGATGATAATTATATGCCTCCCTCCGAAGACGAGGCAAGCCTCGACGACAACGAATTCGTCATGCCAGAGGATCTCGTCGAGCAAGAGCGTTTTCAACGTAGGCTTATGGCCATGACAAGAAGCCTCAAGAAAAAACAGCAACAACTTAGAGCTGATCAAGATTTGCTAGTCGATAGATGGACTAAAGTCCTTGCAACCGAAGAGCATAAACTCGAACGCCCCTCCAAGAGCTACCCAAAGCGCAGGTTACCACCCCAATTAGAAGAGGAAGCACTTGACGCGGCCGACCGGCCACCTCGTGGCCGCGACAGAGAGGCCCCTCAGCCCTCCACTCAAGCCGCACCCCGTACCAAGGCACGGGAATATGTGCCGGACTTACGAGACATGTTGGAGGACAAGGCTAGACAAACAAGATCGATCTACGGATCGCGTGGGCGCCCCACAGCTCGAGACGGCATCCATCACGCCGGCCACAAATTCGGCAGGGCCGAACACAATAGACAAGGCTCACTGGAGCTACGTCATGATATAGCCCAGTACAGAGGCGCCGCACACCCACTCTGCTTTACAGACGAAATAATGGATCATCAAATCCCCGAGGGTTTCAAACCCGTAAACATCGAATCATATGATGGCACAACAGATCCTGCGGTATGGATCGAGGATTATCTCCTTCATATCCACATGGCCCGTGGCGATGATTTCCACGCCATCAAATACCTCCCACTCAAGCTTAAAGGACCAGCTCAGCATTGGCTTAACAGCTTGCCAATAGGATCAATCAGTTGTTGGGAGGACCTGGAAGCCGCATTCCTCGACAATTTCCAGGGCACTTATGTGCGAACCCCAGACGCCGATGACCTAAGTCACGTAATTCAGCAGCCAGATGAATTGGCCAGGCAATTCTGGACATGGTTCCTAACAAAGTAAAATCAAATAGTTGACTGTCCGGACGCTGAGGCCCTAGCAGCCTTCAAGCACAATATCCGTGATGAGTGGCTGGCCCGGCACCTTGGACAGGAAAAGCCGAAATCTATGGCAGCACTCACGACACTCATGACCCGCTTTTGCGCGGGAGAAGACAGCTGGCTTGCTCATAGCAACAATATAACCAAGAACCCTGGTAATTCGGACACCAGGGACAGTAGTGGCAGGTCGCGTCGCAACAAACAGAAGCGCCGCATTAACGGCGACAATGCAGATGATACGACAGTTAATGCCGGATTCAGAGGCTCTAAATCCGGTCAGCAGAAAAAGCCATTCAAAAGGAATCCTAGGGGCCCGTCCAGTTTGGACCGAATACTCGACCGCTTATGCCAGATACATGGCACCCCTGAAAAGCCGGCCAATCACACCAACAGGGATTGTTGGGTGTTCAAGTAGGCAGGCAAGTTAAACGCCGAAAACAAAGACAAGGGGCTGCATAGCGATGACGATGAGGAGCCCCGGCCGCCGAACAACAAGGGACAGAAGGGTTTTCCCCCACAAGTGCGGACGGTGAACATGATATACGCAACCCACATCCCCAAGAGCAAGCGGAAGCGCGCGTTAAGGGACGTATATGCGATAGAGCCAGTCGCCCCAAAGTTCAACCCATGGTCCTCCTACCCGATCACCTTTGATCGAAGGGACCACCCCACTAGCACCCCTCACGGCGGCTTTGACGCATTGGTTCTAGACCCAATTATTGACGGATTTCATCTCACTAGAGTCCTTATGGACGGCGGCAACAGCCTGAACCTGCTTTACCAGGATACAATGCAGAAAATGGGCATAGATCCCTCGAGGATTAAGCCCACCAAAACGACCTTTAAAGGCGTAATACCAGGTGTAGAGGCCAACTGTACAGGCTCAGTCACACTTGAGGTGGTCTTCGGATCTCCGGATAATTTCCGAAGCGAGGAGTTAATCTTCGACATAGTCCCGTTTTGCAGTGGTTATCACGCACTGCTCGGGCGAACCGCATTCGCTAAGTTCAATGCGGTACCACATTACGCATACCTTAAGCTCAAGATGCCAGGACCTCGAGGAGTAATTACGGTCAATGGAAACACCGAACGCTCCCTTCGAACGGAGGAGCACACGGCGGCCCTTGCAGCGGAAGTACAAAGCAGCCTCTCCAGGCATTTCTCCAGTCCGGCCACTAAACGACCGGACACCGTCAAGCGCGCCCGGAGTAACCTATAACAAGACTGCCTGGCACGATCCAAGTAGGCATAGCAATGCGGCCCCAACCCCAACCCTCGCAAAAAGGCGACGTCAGTACTTCGCGTACATAACTACGCTCTCGAGATACCATGGGCACAGGGGGAGGGGCACCATCACGGCACGCCCAAAACACGGCTTCAACCGTACCAGGGGCTGCCGATTTTTTTTTAATTTTCTCTTACTTTTTGGACTCCACTCTTCGGAAGGCCTGTTCGGCAGTTCAATTGCCGCACAAATGATGCAAGAACCAGGGAAGCAGACAAGCCACGCCGCATTATGGAACTCCCAGGTGGTCTCTATCACGAGCAGTATACCTGTTTCGCATATTATTCCGCAACTTGCCCCTGGAGCGGACATGTTATATAGTCCAACCTTTTGCTTATCGCATTATTTGTATCATTCTGCTTTGATCGCAGCTCTTTTTAATAAACAATGCATAGCTTTTGTCTATTTTTGCATTACTCTTTTTTTATACTTATATATGTTCCTTAACGACATGCTGCACCCGTACACTTTGGTACGGCCAAAATACGCCAGGGGCTTCAATACCCCTCAACATGGTGTGAGAAGTGCGAACACTTTAACAAGTGCGGCACCCCGAACTTATAGCATTATATGCATCGGCTCCGAATCATGTCTTGGGTCAATAGTTGGGTTTGCCCGGCTCCTATGTTTTGGTGCCTTACGTTCCGCTATATCGGCTAAGGTAGCACTAGGAGAACCACTGCGATTGTGCCTCGGTTGAGCTGGGTCGAGCACCTTAGTGGAGAAAGCTAAAACTGACCGTCATGATGAGGCGAGAGCTGGTCGCTGTTCGAGAGGTCTTTTCGAGTCCTTAAAGACTTATGCCGCTTAGGGCGAGGAGCCGGCTCTGTCCGGCCAAGGCGTGGATAGCGCCCCGAACTCGGTCTTCCGAATACCAGGGGCTTCGCCGAAATTTAAAATTATAGAATTCTATGGCTAAGTGAGAGTGTTCACACATTATAGTCCGATTTCCTTGTTCGTTGGGCTGAGCGCCTCCCTCGAAGGACCCAAACATGGGAAAAAGAGCCCTCAGGTTTATCCCCGAACACCCCAGCAATAGCGGCACGGGGGCAGAAGCCAACGACTCGCCATCTCTCAGAATTGATAAACAGCCGCACAGAAGGTAATATTTTAAATTCAAACAGCATTGCTTAAGTGCATATGAACAAGTTTTCAGCGCACAGGACAAAACGGGCGAGTTTTATCCAAAAATTACATCCATAGAACATTCATCCGCCACAAGGCGGGCACCCTTCAGAACATCCTTATAATAATTTTCGGGCTTGCGATGCTCTTTCCCCGGCGGTGGCCCGTCCTTCACAAGCTTCTCAGCATCCAGCTTGCCCCAGTGCACCTTCGCACAGGCAAGGGCCCTACGGGCACCTTCAATGCAGATGGAGCGCTTGATGACTTCGAGCCTTGGACAGGCCTCCACCAGCCGCCGCACCAACCCGAAATAGCTCCCAGGCTGAGCCTCTCCAGGCCACAGCTGAACTATGAGGCCCTTCATGGCCGGTTCGGCCGCCTTGTGGAGCTCGACCAGTTGCTTCAACTGGTCGCTCAGGGGCACGGAGTGTCCGGCCTCAGCGTACTGAGACCAGAACACCTTCTCCGTCGAGCTGCCCTCCTCGGCTCGATAGAATGCGGCGGCATCAGATATACTCCGGGGAAGATCTGCGAACGCGCCTGGAGAACTCCGGATTCGGGTAAGTAACAAGTAACTCACGCTTATGTGTTTACTTTGCATAAAGAATGGCTTACCCGCCGCTATCTTCTTCACCTCATCCAACTCTTGGAGGGTCTTCCGGGATTCGGCCTTGGCAGACTTGGCACTTTCAGTAGTCGCCGCGAGCTCGGACGCTCGCGTCCTTGAGTCACGCTCCAAACTCTCATGTTTTTCCATGAGAGCCTGGAGCTCTTGCCGCACCTTGCCAACCTCGGCCTCATACTTTTCTCGCTCAGTGCGCTCCACGGCCGACCTCTTCTCGGCCTCGAGCAGCGCTTGCTTCAGGGTTGCCACCTCAGACGTGGCCCCTACAATAGCCACGGTACTCCTGTCATTTTTCGCAATTGCACCTTTTTATACACATTTATACAAGGTATTTCTTACCTTCACTGTCCTCGAGCTGCTTCTTGGCACGTCCGAGATCTTGCTCGGACCGCTCGAGGTCCTGCTTTAGCACGTCCACTTTCGCAGTCAGTGCGGCGGACGCCAGCAGGGAAGCCTGCACACGCATATTGACCTCTTTTTGTGAGACTCCTGCGAATTTTATTTGATCCTCTATTCGGCTTTTCTTCCCGAATGCCAAATAGAGCATCAGGGGCTACTGTCCTATGCGGTAATGTTATTTACACATTCTTTACTTACCTCAAAGCCTGTTAAAAGTCTTGTACAAGCTTCAGTCAGTCCGCTCTTGGCGGACTGAACCTTCTGGACCACCGCACTCATAATAGTGCGGTGCACCTCGTCGATGGAGGCGCCTTGGAGCGCCTCCAACAGATTGTCCGGCGCCTCCGGTTGGACGGAGGTCACCGGCACGGCGGGCTTGGTCTTCTTGGAAGGAGGTCCCCCACCGGACTCTGGAACCTTTGAAGGTTCCGGAGCGGTGTCCGGCCTAGGGCCGGACTTGGAGCCCTGGGGGGTTTCGTCCCCTTTACTCCTGGAGTCCTTGAGGTCGCCTTGCGGCACCTCCAGGACCACCTCCTCCCGGATTGGAACCTGTTGGGACAACACTTCAGTGTCATCCATAGGGCGGGGGGAGGAAGCCGTCGGCAGCGAGTTCACATATGACGAGTCCAGTGAGCCGCTCGACGACGCGTCGAGCCGGTCTTTGGGTGGGCTGCATAAACATATTCGACATAAGGGAAAGCTGTGCGATAATCGAATACTATGAAATCACTCCGGTATCCGGATACTTACGATTTCGCCAGGGGCTTGGCCCTGGGCGGCCACTCCTCTTCGCCGTAGTCGGCGTTGGTGGAGTAGTCCGGAGGATGGGTTCTCCCCTTCTTGGACCCTTCAGCCTCCCAGTTGGGGCGGCCTTCCTTTTCTTCCCTTCCCCCGCTGGAGGGGGGGGTCTCTTCTTCCTCCTCCTCATCTTCGTGGGAGGAGTGCGTCTTGGATTCGTCGGATGGTGAATCCGACACCTCCAGGCGCCGGGCACTCTTTCGAGTCCCCGCGACCCTTTTTGCGGCCTTCTTCTCCGGCACCACGTAGGGTGCCGGAACCAGCAGCTTTGCCAAGTGGGCATCGACTGGGTCTTCGGGCAAAGATGCTAGACAGTCGATCCGTCCGGACTTCTCCTGCCAATCCTGTCAAAGGTAAGGGAGCTTAGATCCCGTATAGAGTTAATCTATGAAAAGCTAGTGCGCTGTAAAAAATACAAAAAGCTTACCGCGCTAGCATGACGCTGCGCACTGAATCCACGATCCTCGGTAGCGGATGCGGGAGCCTCGGCGCCTTTGAAAAGCACCATCCAGGCATCTTCGTACGTCATGTCGAAGAGCCTGCTCAGAGTTTGGTGCCGCGCTGGATCGAACTCCCACAGGTTGAAAGCCCGTTGTTGACACGGGAGGATCAAGCGGATAAGTATAACCTGGACTACGTTGACAAGCCTGAGCTGCTTGTTCACCAGGGATTGGATGCATGTTTGTAGTCCAGTTACCTCCTTTTGGCTGCCCCACGACAGATCCGTCTCTTTCCAGGACGTGAGCCGCGTTGGGGGTCCGGACCGGAACTCGGGGGCTGCGACCCACTTAGGGTCGCACGGCTCGGTGATGTAAAACCACCCCGATTGCCACCCCTTCAGGGTCTCCACGAAGGAGCCCTTGAGCCATAGGACGTTGGCCATCTTGCCCACCATGGCGCCTCCGCACTCCGCCTGGTTGTCGCTCACCACCTTCGGCTTGACGTTGAAGGTCTTGAGCCATAGGCCGAAATGGGGGCGGATGCAGAGGAAGGCCTCGCACATGACGATAAACGCCGAGATGTTGAGGACAAAATTCGGGGCTAGATCATGGAAATCCAGGCCATAGTAGAACATGAGCCCCCGGACAAATGGATGCAGAGGGAAGCCCAGTCCATGGAGGAAATGGGGGAGGAATACCACCCTCTCATGGGGCCTGGGAGTGGGGATGAGCTGCCCCGTTTCGGGAAGCCGGTGCGCGATGTCGCTAGCCAGATATCCGTCCTTCCTCAGCTTTTTGATGTGTCCCTCCGTGACGGAGGAGACCATCCACTTGCCTCCCGCTCCGGACATGACTGGAGAAGGTTGAGGTGGTAGTGCGGACTTGGGTGCTGGAGCTCGAGTGCGCAAGAATGGATAGGCGAAGGAGGAAGAAGGCGTAGGTGAAAAGGTGGATCCTTATCCCCTTATATGGGTGGACGCAACTACACATCCCCACCAGCCTGGTAAAACTCGCTTATCTCCCAAGCGCCGTAATTAAAGGCGCGGTTGGGTTACCCACGCCCGTATTGATGGGAATCCCGGAATAAGGGGACACGATCTCTGCTTTAACAAGACGTGCTAAGGAAACCGCCTCGCATAACGCGCTGAGATGGAACAGTGAAACAGTTCGAATAAAAGCTTGGCCGTGGTGTGATGTCACACTATGGAATACGTCAGCAGATTAGATTTGTGTAAATACTATTCTCTCTATGGCAATATGTGGAAACTTATTTTTCAAAGCCAGACACTATCTTTGTGTTCAAAATCTTCTATGAAGTACTTGGAGGAGGAACCCGCCTTGCAATGCCGAAGACAATTTGCGCGCCAGACTTGTCGTCATTGAAGCCTGGTTCAGGGGCTACTGAGGGAGTCCTGGATTTGGGGGTGTCCGGATGGCCGGACTATACCTTCAGCCGGACTCCAGGACTATGAAGATTCAAGATTGAAGACTCTGTCCCGTGTCCGGAAGGGACTTTCCTTGGCGTGGAAGGCAAGCTTGGCGATACGGATATTTAGATCTCCTACCATTGTAACCGACTCTATGTAACCCTAACCCTATCCGGTGTCTATATAAACCGGAGGGTTCTAGTCCGTAGGACAACATACACATCAACAATCATACCATAGGCTAGCTTCTAGGGTTTAGCCTCTCTGATCTCGTGGTAGATCTACTCTTGTACTACCCATATCATCAATATTAATCAAGCAGGACGTAGGGTTTTACCTCCATCGAGAGGGCCCGAACCTGGGTAAAACTTCGTGTCCCTTGCCTCCTGTTACCATCCAGCCTAGACGCACAGTTCGGGACCCCCTACCCGAGATCCGCCGGTTTTGACACCGACAGCCGTCAACAGGCTGAAAGTGACACCGGGCCATAAATTGGCCCAGCACTTAAATGGGCCGCTAAAAGGCCGAAACTCAGGTCCGACTACAAATGGCCCATCAGATTTATGGGCCGTCAACAGGCTGAAAGACACACCGGGCCGGAAATTAGCCCAACATTTAAATGGGTCGCTAAAAGGCCGAAAGATGTACATCCTGAAAATTGGCCCATCCATTAAATGGGCCGTTAACAGGCCGAAATCTCATCGGGCCGATATTGAGCCCAAATATATAGAGGGCTGTTAACGGGCTCGAACTGACGATGGGCTGCAATGGTGTCAAATCTTTAACGGGCCGTTGATGGGCCGAATTGGCACATCTCGTATGGGCCGTGGGCTTAAATGGACCTCACACAAGTAGGCCTTATATGGGTTGGCCTGCTAATTTTTACTGGGCCGACCTTTTTCACGAGAATGGGCCACTGTTGGGCCGTGCCACGTGTCAACCTATCATAGGTGCCTCCTGTCCAATGAGTGGATGACATCTGTCCCAACAGTGAGGCAACACGTGTTTCCTGCGGCCAATGATGATTTTACACGTGGAAAATCCCCATTGGTCCGGGCTGTTAACGGGTTATCGGATCCAAAACCAGACCCGATAGCTTAACGGCGTTCCGTTACGGTGGATGCCACGTGTCGGTCACCCTTGACGAAAGCACTTCTGTGACGCGCGATTTATTGTCATGGAAGTGGACACTTCCGTGATGATAATGTTGGTAATGTCATGGAACACTTCTACGTCAGCACATGTATGGCTATCTTGATTCTGTCATAAAATCGTCATGGATGTACATGCATGACAAAAACGCGACCTACTGTGACAAACATGTATCATCACAGAAGTGTATTTTTTTGTAGTGTGGTCAATAGCAGGCAACACAATTAGTGTATCATCAGCATACTACACTATGGGGAAATCCTGACTATGAGAAGGGATTGGAAGAGTCAATATTCCTTTACTGCACATATCATTCACTACAGACTGAAGCAGGTCAGCAGCAAGCACAAAATGTAAAGGTGACATTGGGTCTCCTTGTCTAACCCCCCTCTTACATTTAAAGTGGTGACCAGGTACACCATTAAGAAGCACCGAAGATGAACCAGATGACAGAATGGATTGCATCCAAGATATCCATTTGTTATTACAACTCTTGTATCTTAGAATTCTAAGAATGGCATCATGCTCAATAGTGTCAAAGGCCTCAGTAACATCCAATTTTAGCAAGACAATTTGTCTTTTTGAAGCTTTACATTGGTGAATGTACTCAAAACACCAAGCTAGACAATCCTGAATAGACCTAGATTTAATAAACCCATATTGGTTTCTATGAATACAGGAAAGAATCACTTTCTACAGTCTATTTGCTAGAAGTTCAGTGAGAAATTTCAGACAGGTATTTGTCAAAGAGATTGGCATGTAGTCATTCAAACCCTCAGGAGATAGCTTTTTTGGGATCAAGGTTATGAGAGAGATGTTGATACACTCCAAATCAAGGTGTCCTTCAGAAAAATCTTTGACCAATTGATCAAAATAATCCTTAATGATGTGCCAGCACTTCTTAAGAAGGAGGCCCGTGAAACCATCCATGCCAGTTGTTGGTGCTCATACTTTTTCATTGTACCATCCATGCTAGTTTATTTTCTTTTCTAAGCCTTCTTCTTGTGTGTTTGAAAAACCTTAAGAAAAACCAAAAAAATTAGTTGTATATTTTAGCTAGTTTACTTTCCATGCCTATAGTAGTAGTAATTAAAATAAAACCCTAAAAGATTTCTCGTTCTTCTTTTGCTTGTTGGGAGCTTTCCCGTGTAAATAGTTTTATTTCTTTTCTTATTCTTTGGGGTTCGAGAAGAGAAGACCATGATGAAAATGTTGAGTGGCTCTCATATGCATTATTGTTGATTTAACCAAGAGCACATATTACCTTGTCTTCTCCCTTGTATTAAATGCTTGCAGATTCCAGCTTAGTCCAATGCACATGCACTATTATTATTATCCACACTGTTCGGTCATGCGAGTGAAAGGCAATATTGGCGATATATGATGGACTGATTAAGATGAGAGAAGCTGGTATGAACTTGACCTATCTTGTTTTTGTAAATATGATTAGTTCATCATTCCTGATTCAGCCTATTATGAATGAAACATGTTTGCAATGACAATCAGAGATTATAGTTTCCCATGCCATGCTTAATTAGCTAAGAGTGTATAATGGTTTACCTTGCGTGCCAACATGCTGTTAAAATGGTTGTGATGTGGTATGATAGGGTGGTATCCTCCTTTGAACGGTTCGAGTGACTTGATTTGGCACATGTTCACGCATGTACTTGAAACAAAATCAACATAGCCTCCACGATATTTATGTTTATTGTGATTTATATCCTACTCATGCTTGCACTCATTGTTGATTAATCTTAATGCATGTTCATGACTGTTGTCACTCTCTAGTTGGTCGCTTCCCAGTCTGTTTCTAGCCTTCACTTGTACTAAGTGGGAATACTGCTTGTGCATCCACTTCCATAAACCCCAAAGTTATTCCACATGAGTCCACCATACCTTCCTATAAGCGGTATCTACCTGCCGTTCCAAGTAAATTTGTATGTGCCAAACTCTAAACCTTCAAATGAAATTCTGTTTTGTATGCTCGAATAGCTCATGTATCAACTAGGGCTGTCTATATCTTCCATGATAGGTGGGTTATTCTCACGATGAGTGGACTCTGCTCATCACTCACGAGAAAATGGCTGGTAACCGGGATGCCCAGTCCCATGCTCAAATCAAAATACTTGAAAACAAAAATCCCCCAAGATTGTTGTTAGTTGGAGGCACCCATTGTTTCGAACAAGCCATGGATTGATGTTTGCTGGTGGTGGGGCAGTATAAACTTTACCATTCTGTTTGGGAACCGCCTATAATGTGTGTAGCATGGAAGATATTGAGATCTCTTGGTTGTTATGTTGACAATGAAAGCATACCACTCAAAATATTATTTATCTCTATTTCAAAACTCGTGCTCTGGCACCTCTGCAAATCCCTACTTCCCTCTGCAAAAGGCCTATCTATTTACCTTTATGTTGAGTCATCATCCTCTTATTAAAAAGCGCCAGTTGGAGAGCACCGCTATCATTCACATGCATTGCTATTAATTTACATTGAGTATGACTGTGAATGGATCTCTTTTACCATGAATTACAATGTCTAGTCAGTCCTTGATCTTCAGGGGTGTCTGCATTTATGTTTTGCGGTCTCAGAAAGGGCTAGCGAGATACCATCTTGTTATATCATGTTATGATTGTTTTGAGGAAGTGTTGTCATCCGAGATTTATTATTATTGCTCGCTAGTTGATTATGCCATTGATATGAGTAAACATGAGACCTAAATGTTATTGTGAATATGGTTAGTTCATAATCTTTACTGAAAACTTGAATGCTGGCTTTACATATTTGCAACAACAAGATCAAACAAAGTTTGTAAAATTTTTTCTTTGTCACTTTCAGTTTGTCAACTGAATTGCTTGAGGACAAGCAAAGGTTTAAGCTTGAGGGAGTTGATACGCCTCCAACGTATCTACTTTTCCAAACACTTTTGACCTTGTTTTGGACTCTAACTTGCATGATTTGAATGGAACTAACCCGGACCGACGCCGTTTTCAGCAGAATTGACATGGTGTTATTTTTGTGCAGAAATAAAAGTTCTCGGAATGACCTGAAAATTCATGGAGACATGTTTTGGAACTAATAAAAATACTGGCGAAAGAATCAACATCAGGGGGCCCACACCCTGTCCATGAGGGTGCAGGGCGCGCCCCTGCCTCGTGGGCCCCTTGAGACTCCAGCGACGTCAACTCCAACTCTATATATTCACTTTCAGGGAGAAAAAAATCAGAGCGAAGGATTCATCGCGTTTTACAATACGGAGCCGCCGCCAAGCCCTAATCTTCATCGGGAGGGCTGATCTGGAGTCCGTTTGGGGCTCCGGAGAGGGGAATTCGTCGCCATCGTCATCATCAACCTTCCTCCATCACCAATTTCATGATGCTCACCGCTGTGCGTGAGTAATCCCATCATAGGGTTGCTGGACGGTGATGGGTTGGATGAGATTTACCATGTAATCGAGTTAGTTTTGTTAGGGTTTGATCCCTAGTATCCATTATGTTCTAAGATTGATGTTGCTATGACTTTGCTATGCTTAATGCTTGTCACTATGGCTCGAGTGCCATGATTTCAGATCTGAACCTATTATGTTTTCATGAATATATGTGAGTTCTTGATCCTATCTTGCAAGTCAATAGTCACCTACTATGTGTTATGATCCGGTAACCCCGAAGTGACAATAATCAGGACCACTCCCGGTGATGATCGTAGTTTGAGGAGTTCATATATTCACTTAGTGTTAATGCTTTGGTCCGGTACTCTATTAAAAGGAGGCCTTAATATCTCTTAGTTTCCAATAGGACCCCGCTGCCACGGGAGGGTAGGACAAAAGATGTCATGCAAGTTCTTTTCCTTAAGCACGTATGACTATATTCGGAATACATGCCTACATTACATTGATGAACTGGAGCTATTTCTGTGTCACACTATGTTATAACTGTTGCATGAGGAATTGCATCTGACATAATTATCCATCATTGATCCATTGCCTACGAGATTTTCACATATTGATCTTTGCTTAGTTACTTTTTCGTTGCCACTGTTATGATTGCTACAAAAACTACTACTGTTACTTTTGCCACCGTTATCGTTACTTCCATACTACTTTGCTACTAAATACTTTGCTGCAGATATTATGTCTTTCAAGTGTGGTTGAATTGACAACTCAACTGCTAATACTTGAGAATATTCTTTGGCTCCCCTTGTGTCGAATCAATAAATTTGGGTTGAATACTCTACCCTCAAAAACTGTTGTGATCCCCTATACTTGTGGGTTATCAATGTGTTGCCCCAATTCCCAAGTGAGGAGAGCCACAACCCCCACCACTTGAGTGAGACGAGTGACTCCACCATATGTGACTTTGAGTGGACCTATTTTGAGGGAGTGAGTGAGGCACCACATAGAGAGAGTGTGATAGTTGATAGGGCATGTGAGGTCACTATGATTTCTAACAACTTAACCTCTACCTCTATTGTGTCTTCTCATTTGGTGCTAGGTCCCATATATGATGACGCACTGATTCGCGATGACTACATCCTACCTTTGGACAAGACGAAGTCCATGGTGGAATATGATGCACCCCACATGGTTCCATCAAGTTGATGATGATGACCACCATTTGGTCTTTACCACCTCACCTACACCACTTGAGTGGAATGAACAAGGTAATATAGGTGAAGGTGATGCTCTAGTCCCACTAGTGGAAATTCTTGACATTGATTGCTTGCATGATGTTGATTAACCTATTACCATGCTTCATGCTAGTGCGACTTCCCCATGCGATGATTTACCTATTTATGATGAGTTTGATGATTGCCATGTGGAGTCTATTAGTTGTGATGCCATGTTACATAGGATTTCTTGTGACAATTCTCTAGGTCACATCATGTTTGATAATCCACTTGACTTGTCATATGCTATGCATGAGATCAACAGTATGTCATATTTGCAATCTCTTCGTAGTGACTATGCATATGCCATTAAAATTAACCCAGTTTGCATATATGGCATAGATGACAAGCCAATGGTTATTGGCATTTGTTTTTCTTGTGATGATATTGATATGCTCCCTTTGCATCATTTATCTCATATGCCATGCCATGACCACCTAGCTTCAGATATGCATTGTTTTGAATGCTGTCCATTTTCTCCATATGATGTTTCCAATATTGCTCATGAGGAGACCCCCATAGTTTCCTCATACATGTTAGGATATTTTGGTTCATCCTATCCAATGCATAATCCCAATAATTGTGTCCACAGTATGCTCCCCATGAATCATAATGATATTTATGTGCCATATAATTGCATTCTCAATTTGTGTCCCCATCGTGTTATACAGAATAACTATTCTTTCATGATGGATGACATTTTCTTATACCATGCATCAAATTTCTTTGAGCGATTCTTATCATGTGCTAACTCTTACATGCACATACACATCAAGATGGATGATGTGTACATTTACCAGGTACCCATAAATACTTGTCAACCTCACAATCCCATGAGTTGACAAAATGAGCTCTAGAGAGCAATGATGACTTGGGATCCCATGGATTTTCTTTCCCACCGCCATCTTCACGCAAATACTTCGTGCATTTCTTCTACACGGCCCTCACTTTGCTATGGGTTACTGTCCATTACATATTATACCATCTTGCCATGTTCACTTTGCATGATATGCTCATTCCCATGCCTTTGCCATGCATTTGTGACCCATGCTTTGCGTTGCACATGATGATTGACTCTAATACTTGTATGTGTATTTCCAAGCTTGGTGGAGATATCACTTGTTATTGCCATGTTTGCTTTGCAACCCATGCCTATGATTATACTATGATCTTGCTTTGTGTTCGTGCTTGCGATATGTCATGTGCATTGCCTATATATATTATTTGCTCACATGACATGATTGCCATGATTTCCTCTAGTATGTTGCATCTTTGCACTACTAGCTTGCACGACTTGATTACTATGATTGCTTGCCTTGTTGCATCACCAATGATTCATACTTTCTCGCTTCATACTGTTGATGACAACCAGTTCCATGCTTTGCACATGATTCATATTGCTATTTTTCATATATCTCCATATGTTTCCTCTCTCACACTAGATGATTTGACATGTATTGAGTGCAATAATGCCCTTAGTCTTGATAATGAGTTTGCCCCCATAGCATTCTCACATATATTTGGAGACTTTGACATATTCCTTGTGAAGCATGCTTGTCTTACCTCTTTGCACCATATACCTAGTGCCATGAATATTGTCATTTGTTGCATCATAGTATTCATGCACTTGTGCTTCTAATGGTTATGTGCAAGAGAAGAGAACCATCATGATTATGTGTTTATCTACCATGCACATACATTCTTTGCTTTCTTTTGTGCATGTGAAGGATACATTGACTTGGTGTCAACTTCCACTTCCCGCAAGTTGACCATTCGAGATCTTGAGAGCGAGCCTCATACATTCCACCACGACTCTCTTCTACACCGCCTTTGCTTGTGCTTCGGCATTGTGAAGGATGCACAAGAACACGCCTTCAAGGTGACATATTTCTTGAGCATGGATATTGCAGATAATACTACTTGTGTTGCTTGCACCATGAGACTTATTGTTCATCTTGGATCACTTGATTGCACACATGTTAGAGATCTTGCTTTGACTTATCATTTTCGCCTTTCCATGCCTCATGACATATATACCTTGTATGTTGCATCCCATTCTTGGATTACTTTCTCCTATTATATGCTTGGTTGCAACAATGTAATTTCTTCACATATGCCATGCCCCATTAATTACTATATGATTGCCTTGATTTCCTCACACATGATGAACAATTTCTCTTTCTATTGTGTTGAGTGCCACAGTATATTCACTACACCCTATGCACGTTATGATCGGATTGTCTTGCACTTGACCCATGTGTTTAGACATATAATCTTTTTTTGTGTTGTGAATCATTCATATCCTACCATAGACCTTTCATTGAGCAATTTGTGAATGCTTGCTATGACCTCGAGGTAGATGCTTATTCTCTTGACACACATATTTGCATCACTACCTCACAATTGCATACTTGTCTCCATGATATCTTTGCTTGTGCTCGATTGATATGCTTACATGCCATGTCACAATCCTTTGTCACACCCTATGATATGCTTGATGACGACACTTGTTTGGTGAATCACCTCTTGAATGCTTGGTTTTGCACTAACACTAACCACATTTGTTTTCCAAGTGTTTGTTGTCCTTACTCCTTTTGAAGGAATCACAAGACGGTGCGACATTGGAGAGTGCCCATTTCGAGCTTCAAGATGACAAGTACTTGGTGAATGTCCACTCCTACAAGGTGAAGCCATCTCTTTCCCATGGTGATTTGGTTTTCGATCCGAGGTCAGATCTTTCCTGGGGTGGGGGGGGGGAGAGAGGATGCGGAGAATCCTATGGACATCACCATGCTAAGAGTCCGTTCGGCGAGTGGCACGTGCGACATCTACTTCCCATACACAAAGGTGAATCATCTCCTTTACACGTGCTCTCTTGACCCCTTCGAGGATGGTATACTACTTGACACTTCTCCCGTTTGCATTGTCGGACCTTCACGAATGTTGAGGAGGAGTGCAAGCGCCAAGGAACAACTACACCATCCGTGAGGGAAGCCTGGAAGCGACAATGGAAGAAGACGGAGCTGCTGACACTACAGCGGCCGGACATCCGGCGCCTGTGCATCCTCCAAGGAGCCGCACCAACAGGGCCGAAGAATCAGTGGCCGAACATCCGGCCCATGTGCCCGGACATCCGGGGCCTCGGCAACCCCCAGATATCCGGCATCATCCCCGGAAATCTGGCAGCGACATATCTAGAGAGCAATTGGAGTGCCACTTTAGCCCAGACATCCGACCGAGACCCCGGACATCCGGCTCGTCCGAAGCCCTGGACATCCGGCCCCCAGCCTGGACGTTCGGCAGCTGCGCGTGCCTAACCGGGCCAAAGGCCCATGTATCTCCTCCTGACTTACCCCTTCGTGGCCCTAGACTATATATACTCCTCCACCTCCCTCTATTTAGGGTTAGCAAAGTGATTGCTCATTTGTATGTGAACTTTGCTCCTACCTACCTCTACTCTTGAGAGAGAGAGACTAATCCATTGGAGGCCAAGACCTCCATCTAGGAGAAGATCTCGAGCGATTCAAGACCTCCTCACAGAGAAGATCCTTGTAGGATTCAAGCCCCCATCTCCTTTGGATTTGGGATGAACTTTACCTTGTATCTTTCCCTTTGTTGTTTATGTACCTTGTGGATCTTATGTCTTTGATTGTCTAGTGGATGTGTGGTTGGACTTGTTCTTGAGTGTTTGCCCTTGTGATTTCTCGCCATTCTTCCCCGTGTTCTTCGTGTTCTTCGAGAGAATCCACTCTAACCGTGAAAGATCGGCCTACACCGGGTTAGCCCCGTATCACTTACACTAGTTGTTGGGATATTACTATCAGTCATGACCCGCCCAGGAGGGGCCGGGTCAGCCCCAATGGCGGGTTATGAAAGAAGCCCATTAAACATTCAAGACGATAGGTTATTAAACCTTATAGAAGGCTCAAGGGCCTGGAGGCGGCTTAAGGCCCGATATTGTAGACCGCTGTATGCAAGGAAAGACTTGTAAAGAAAGGCATGTAAAGGAAGACACCGAGCCGGACACGATTATGAGCCGGCCGGGACTCTGTAGGCCACCAGGTGTCAACCCATGTATATAAGGGGACGACCCGGTGGCGGCTTAGGGTAAGAGACAACAAGTCGACAACCAAGCTGGCGAGTTGAGCCTCTTGGTGATTGAAACCCCAGCAATACCAACCCCAACTAGACGTAGGCTTTTACCTTCATCATAAGGGGTCGAACTAGTATAAAACCCTCTCGTGTTGTTTGTCCTGATTAACCCCTTTAAGCTTCCTAGTGCGATGGCCCTACGACTAAGTCTTGCTCTAGGACATCTGCCGTGACAATTCCACGACAGTTGGCGCCCACCATGGGGCCAGCGCACGGTGGATTTGAGTGCTTGAAGGGCAACTTCGAAGGGCTCAAGGGATACGCTGTGGGCCAGATGACCAAGAGTTGTCGCGGAAAACTCTACATCGACGATGAAGGCTGGGGCCCCGAGGCCGGCTCAATTGAGTACGGATACCGGGTCCCCTTCGGCGGAATTCACGTCTTCATAGGCCGGATCGGCGAGTCAGGTCCTGAGCTAGACGTCCACACCAACCTCATTGAAACGGCCCGGCGCGCGAGGACCGCCCGTGTTCAATCTGCCGTGAAGCATGCCTTTGTAGGCTGCGTCCACGGCGGTGAATACTCTGAAGGATCGGTGGAGGGCGGTGAGACGGCCGTCTGTTCTGACACTGCTTCATCAACGGGCGAGACAGACTCTTTGTACCAGCTGCAGAACGTCATGCTCGGGGGCTGTTCCGATGGCAGCAGTATTCCGGACCCTCTTGAGCCACTGAATTGGACCGGAGTCTTCATGGCAGGGCCACAGCCCGAGCAGAACTCCACAGCAGCGGCGGCAACAACTACCAGGTCGGCTGCGGCCGGGTCAGGAGACCCCGCGTGCCCCCGGCTCATATCTTGATGGACCTCATGGATAAACTGACGACTCTGTTGACTGCCGTGGTAGAGCCGGCGGATAAAGCCCAGCATGACGCAGAGGTGGCACGCGTACGTGAAGAGATGGTGCAAGCTAAGGAAAATCTAGACCCAGAGGAAGTCAGGATGGCAGCAGAGTGGGTGGCTTTGGACGTTCGTGCTCAACAGCTTCAAGCGGAGACCTTCTGGCTCTCGGTGGATCTGAACGCGTCGAACGAGGTCATGGGGAGGAGGCATCAGAAAACCCAGTCACGTCTACCTTTGACGCTCGATCCTAGGAATCTTTTTCACACACCTGGAGCCAGGGGAAGTAACCCGCTGGAGGCACCCCGGATTACAACACCCGGCGCACCGGTCCAGCCGCGCGCCATGGATCCACCCCGTATAATTACCGCTCCGCCTCATTACATCCCAATGCCGCCGGGTCACTTCTCCAACCCTTTGGAAAACCTCATCGCAACATCGGCTCGTCTGGCGGCAATTGAAACATGAAGGGTAACAGAACTTCTTCAAACAACTCTGGCGCAGCAGGATGCATACTCCTACAGTCGAGACAGGATCCATTCAACTCCTCGCCCAAGCCGGAGCCTGAGTTACAATAGGCATATGGAATCCGCTGATATGTCAAGCAATGTTCAACGCCATAACCGGCCATACAGGCATGAGCCGGTGCGGGCTGGAGCCCTTAACTTGGCGGATCATGAGAGGATTCGTCAAGAGGCGGAACGATCAGTTCAAATGGCAGCAGATCAGGCGGCTCATCAAAATTTTCCGGCTTATCCAGCAACCTCGGTCGAGGCAGGAGTGGCCACAAGAACCGGAGGCGTTCCTTGCTTGGTGCCGGCCATACGTAATGAGAGTTTGCCAAAGGACTTTAAGGGGCCTCGTAAGGTGCCTAATTACACAGCTGACTTACAGCCCGGGGCTTGGATTGAGAGTTATGAGATGGCTATGGAGTTATTGGAGGTCAGCGATGCAGCAATGGCCAAGTATTTCACTATGATGTTAGATGGAATAGCTCGTACTTGGTTGAAGGGATTGCCACCCAATTCTATCGGCTCATGGGCAGAGTTGAAGGCCCGGTTCATCCAGAACTTTAAAGACACGTGTAAGCAGCCTATGTCGATTGTGGACCTGACCAATTGCAAGCAAGAGGATGGTGAATCCACAACCCATTGGGTGCACCGGGTCAAGGAGATAATACATTCATCTGATAAGATGGATGCCGGCTCAGCAGTTGTTGGATTTCAGGTTCCGGCAGACCCTTGAGGTTCGAACACTGGGGTGCGCGTGGAGATTTCGCCTTCTACCTACCTGCACCCCTCTGCCTCGCTAAGATCTAAGCTATGGAAAGAACAGCACAAGAGACACAGGGTTTATACTGGTTCGGGCCACCGTTGTGGTGTAATACCCTACTCCAGTGTGTGGTGTGGTGGATTGCCTCTTGGGCTGATGATGATGAGCAATACAAGGAAGAACAGCCTCGCGAGGGTTTGTTCTTGGCTGGGGGGATGAACTGCTAGGAGGAGTTCAGTCACCCTTCTCTCTCTCTCTCTTTTCGATTCTCTCTCTGATTTCGATCTTCTTCCGATTCCGATTTCCATCCCTCTCCCCTGGGGGTGGCTAGTCCTATTTATAGGCAAAGGCCCTGGGCCTCTTCCCAAATATTGAGCACGAAGGGCGCCAACAATTGGCCATTTTGAAGGGGAACATCTGGTACACTTATCCTGACTAAAGTTGGTCCTCGCCTGCCAAAGGCTCTGGTGGTGACGTTGGCTTGGGCTCCACAATGACTTCCTCCCTGCCGTTGGACTGGTCTTGGTCTCGTTGCACCGAAACGGGTGCCTTTGCTTGATGCTCTCGCCTGTGCTTGCTCCCTTTGCACCAAAGAGGAAAGGAGGAGACTGCACGGGCTGGCGCCCGCCTGGCACCCTTGGTCGTCATGGCTTGCGTCACGGGCACCTCGTGAGGTACCCCGCCTTGATCTCTCCGCCTCCTCGCGAGCCAGCCTGACGAGGCCGTGCCTGAGGAAGCTCCGTGTCGTCCGCCCCGCGAGGCTTGGCCCCTCGCGAGGGTCTTGGGTCTGTGTTGATGAAGATGGGCCGTGCTGGGCCCCTTTGAGCCACGCCGCAGGCCGCAGGCAGGCAAGTCTGGGGACCCCCGTTCCCAGAACGCCGACAGTAGGCCCCGGGCCCAAGGCGCACCCGGACTTGGCCGTGCAGGGAGGCGAAAGGGCAAGGGCGAAGCACCGCGGGCCCTAACAGCCTGCGGCCTTGGGCGCCGCGTGGCGGTTGATTGGACGTGAGCGCCTCAGCAACCGCACGAGTTGATAAAGGAGAGGCATGTGCCTAGGCTTTGCTTTTTGCTTTCTCCGCTTGCTGCTCAGATCCCCTTTCTTGCTCCTCTCCTTCCTTCCTCCAAAATTTCCAGATCTACTCCGACCGCGTGACCTAGGAAGCCATGTCGCCTTGTCAGTCCCCGGCCGGAGCTTGGTACTCGTCTGCGCTGGACTCGCCGAACATGTCAGAGGCGAGCCTCGCCTGGTTGCGCCGGATGGCGGCGGCGCAGGGCATCAATGGGGCGAAGGTGTTCAAGGCCGGCTCCGCCACCCCTGAGGGCCAAGGGAGCACCTTCTATCCATTCTTTGTAAGCGCCATTGCTGCTGGCCTGGTGCCTCCCTTCTCCGAGTTCTTCTTCTCTGTCCTCCGCCATTATAAGCTACAGGCTCTGCATCTCCACCCCAACTCCGTCCTTCTCCTGGCAATCTTCGCCTATTACTGCGAGGCTCACGTAAGGGTGCAACCCTCAGTGGCCTTGCTGCACCACTACTTCTACCTCCGGACCTCTCGCAGTCCTGCTTCCGCGTGCGCGAGCTTCATCGCGTACGGTGGCACCATTGCCATTTCGAACCCGGGGAAAAGGATTGAGGGCTTCAGGAGCAAGTGGGTCTTGGCAGATGCTGGGCGCATCCACCCTCGGCTGATCTTGACCACGGAGCAACCCACGAGCTCCAGCCCTCAGTGTCCTGTCTTCTACAGCGCTGACGCGGGTCCTCACCCACATCTACCTTTGTGATCCCGGCGTCGACCTCGACAGCCTGCTGGAGCCAGTAAGCGGCGAGCGTGCCGCTGTCGCTGCCGAGGCCGTGAAGGGTCGTGCGGAGGCTCTACTTGGGAAGTTCCGGGCCTTCAGCACCAAGCCGAAGCAAGGCACTGCCGACCCCGCTGCTCCATGAGGCGAACCCACTCCGTGCTGCTCCACCGCCGACAAGTGACTCCGTTGTGGCTCCTGTCCTGCCTTTAATTCCTGCACATGTATCATGCCTCGGGGAGGTGTTTAAACTTGCGTTTGGCATTGAGATAACAGTGTGGACTGTAATATTTGCTTTTGAATTCCTTGAAATTTACGCTTTTCCTTCCTACTTGCTTATGTTCTATGCCGGCAGAGACCGGCCCCGCGCATACCTTAGCCGCCATTAGCCCCGACCGGAAACCAGGACGGGACCAAGGAGTGAGGGGCTACGTGACAAGTTAAGCTCCTGAGTCGCGATGTTCAGGAGTCCCCCTTGGCGCACGAACAGCAAGTAGGGAGGTGTGATGTGGGTGGATCTACCGTTCTACGTCTGCAGAGCCCGGCCGCGCGCATACCTCAACCGCCATTAGCCTTTCGGAACTAAGGAGTGAGGGGCTACGTGACCAGTTAGGCTCCTGAGTCGTGATGCTCAGG
>NC_041380.1:96885317-96947994 GCF_002162155.2 Triticum dicoccoides | reverse complement strand
CCCCCGTGCCCAGGCCCCTCGTGCGGCACTCCCGAGGGGAGGCGTTACGATGAGGCTAGACAATGAGCTCTGGGCTCCCTGAGGTTGATGCGGCCCGGGGGCCACCCTCAGTTGTTTATCACCAGCGCGGAGCATAGCGCTTCCGTATGTGTACGGGCATAGCCGCTCCTCGGCAGTGTCGTCAGCCAGCGCGGAGCATGGTACTTCCACTGGTACGTGGGAGGGGGCTCCCTTCCGGGAGGAGCCCCTGGGGCGTGTACAGCCCCGCCCTGACACGTGGCTGGCACGGTAGGGCCTGGCGGGGTGTATCTGGGCACCCGTGAGCCAGCGCGGGACTCACGGGGCCCTACCTCTAGGCGGGTTGCGCCTGGCACTGGGCCTTATCTTGTGATGTGTACCTGCAAATTTGGTTAGATGCAGGCACTCTACGTCTTCGGGTCCCGGCCCTCGAGCTGGTCTCAGCCGTCGCTGGTATGCCAGGTCGCGATGCCGTGGACAAGGCCAAAGGGTGAGGGCTGGAGAGCCAGTAAGAGCGGTGAGTCGCGATGCTCAGGTACCCCCCCTTTAATGTGCAAGTGGTTGGCATGGAGAAGAAGAGGTGCCATGGACCAGCATCAAATAATCAAGCATGGTGGGTCGAACGCATAGCCGGAAATAAACGCAAAAGGGATACATGCCACTGGGTCTGGCCCAAGCGACTTGGGGATGATGCAGCCCGAGGGGCGCCCCCAACAAAGTAAGCTAACAACATGGAATAAAAGGGATACTTGCCGCAGGGACGGACCCACGCGGCCTGAGAATAAAGCAGCCCTGGGGGGCGCTCCCAGCTGGAAATGAAACTTGAAAGATGTCACCTGATGATGTTGAGGACGGAGGAGTGTTGGGGTAGCAGACTCGGTGGGCTGTAGAAGCCGATCCTCACGAGCCCCCAGGCCCAGGGGCCTCGGGAGGCTCCGGAGGCGCTGGTGGCTCCTCACGGACCATCTCCATCTCCGCCAGGGCCGTGGAACGCCTGGCCTCTTGAGCCTCCATGATACCCCTCATGAGGCGCTGGTACGTGGCAGCCGCGTTCGGCAAGCCGTAAGGCGTGCAAACATAGCTGTGGGGTGGACCTTCGCAGCGCCCCACTCGCGAGGGCCAGAGGCGCTCTAGAGAGGCGACTCGATTGAGCCCTGGTATGTCGATGCAGACGCGCAGCCCACCATCCTCGCCTGGATGGGGAGCCACAGCTGGTAGGCGGCGGCCGCCTTTCATGACTCTTGACTCCTGTAGCTCCTGGATGGCCTTGCTGATGAACTCCTGAGGGTCTAGCTCTCCTTGCCTTACTCCTTCTTGAGGGAAACGTGCTTCGAAACACGCCTCCATGTGGTGCCCTAGCGCCTCCCTCGTGACCTTAGCCAGGTCGGTGGCCCTCCAGGGGAGAGCCCCCGAGCCCTGCTTGAGGAGGGCGTCGAGCGCGCTTTCCTATGCGATGGAAGGAGGTTCCCCCTGGGCGGCGGGGGCCCTAAGGGGCCTGCCTCCTGAGGGGCCGGGCCGGACGATGTCTTCTTCTTCTTGGGGGTGGTCTCGGGAAGCCTCCTGCTTCCGCGATCCGGGTCTTCCAGTGACACGGCCTGAAAGGCTCGTTCCAGGGAACACACCGCGTCCTTCTCTTCACAGGGCACCGTGATGACTCCGCCACTTCCTGGCATCTTGAGGACGTTGTAGCCGTGGTGAGTTACGGCCATGAACATGGCCAGCGCTGGGTACCCAAGGATGGCGTTGTACGGCAGGCGAATGTGAGCGACGTCGAAGTCGATGAGCTCGGTGCGGTAGTTGTCGCGTGCCCCAAAGGTGACAGGGAGGCGGACCTGCCCAATCGGGACCGTGGAGCCGTCGGTGACTCCGGAGAAAGGCTTGGTTGGCTGAAGCTGGCTGTAGGGCACTTGGAGATTGTTGAATGTTTCCACGGACAGGACGTTGAGCCCTGCCCCGCCATCGATGAGGGTCCTGGTGACCACCATGTTGCTGATGATTGGGGAACAAAGCATCGGGAGGACTCCGGCTGTAGCCGCACACTTGAGCTGATCTGCTGAGCTGAACGTGATGGCGCACGCCGACCACCTAAGACGGCGCATGGCTTCGAGCTTGGGAAGGACTGCATTCACTTCGCGGGCGAACTGCTTGAAGATGCGTTGAGAGGCTGGGGCTTGAGCCCCGCCCAGGATGTAGGCGATCGCACGCGGCTCCTGGAAGCCCCCAGCCCCCTCGTCCTGATGGAGGTCCTCATTTATCCTTGGCTGCGGCGGCAGCGGAGGGAGGCCTGTGTTGCCTTGCGGGCGATCCTCGCGAGGCTGATCCCTCCAGTCTCACTCGTGAGGCGGGTCTTGCTAGCGACCCTCGCGAGGTCGATCGCGCCACCCTTGGCACGGGCAGCGGTCTTCCCAGCGTCCTGCGTTCCTTCCTCCTCCTCGACCGTAGCCCCGGTCACCGTGGTCGGGACGACGGCCGATCCTTCCTTCTCGCACGGCTCGGAGCTCTTGACATTCGTTGGTGTTGTGGGTGTGGAGGTCGTGGTACACACAGTACCGACTGCCCTTGGAAGATTCGGGCTGATCTCTGCCCCTCTTGGTGTCTGGTTCTGCCGCGAGCACGGCAGCCCCCTTGCGCTTCAGATCCTTGGCCTTGGGCTTCTTCTCTTCTGGGTCTGCGGCAGGCAGCTCGAGGAGGGAGAGACGCCCTTCCTCAGCCCTGGCGCACTTGGTTGCCAAGTTGAACAGCTCCAAGGAAGTGCACAGGTCTTCATGCATCGCCAGCTCCTCCTTCATCTTGACATCGCGCACGCAGTCGGAGAAGGCTGAGATGATGGCCTCCTCGGTCACCTTGGGAATCTTGAGGCGTGCGTTGTTGAAGCGCTGGATGTACTTCTGCAGGGTCTCTCCGGGTTGTTGCTTGATGCGGCGCATGTCGCTCATGGCGGGTGGCCGGTCGCGAGTACCTAGGAAGTTGGCGATGAAGCGGGTGCGCATCTCGTCCCAGGAGGAGATCGTGCCTGGAGCCAGGTTCAGGAGCCAGGTGCGGGCCCCGTCCTTGAGCGCCATGGGAAACCAATTCGCCATGACCTTCTCTCCGTTGGCAGCTTCGATGCCCAGCTCATAGAGCTGGAGGAACTCCGCAGGGTCGGCCGTGCCGTCGTAATGAGGAGGCAGGTCTGGCTTGAACTTGCCGGGCCATGCGACGCTGTGTAGCTCGATGGTGAAGGCGCGGCAGCCTGCTGTGGCCACGAGAGGCCTTGGGTGGCGGAGAGCTTGGTCTTGCATGTCCCCACACGCTGCAGCTGGGAGCAGCGTGGGGACTTGACGTGCGGGAGAAGGAGCATCGTCGCGACGTGCTGGAGCAGGGAGCCCGAGCAGCTTCTTGCGGGCGAGGTACTTCTTGGCAGCTCTGCTCTTGTCGCGCTGGCACCTGACGGAGCGTGTTCCGCCTAGGGGCCACGCGCCTTGGAGCCACGGCGCCTTCTTGAGGAGGAGGCGGCTGGGGTGCCCCCGGAGCTTCGTCGCCCGCGCGGGGCGGGGTGCGGTGCAACGGAACGGACGGCGCAGGAGAGCCCCCTGCGGCGCGGACGAGCTCGGCAACGCGGTCGAGCCATTCTTCATAGACGTTGTCAACAGGACGGTAGCGCAGGAGCTCGTTTGCCGCGATGAGCGCAGCTAGAGCCTCCATGGGTGCGCGGAGCACGCGGGACGAAGAACCAGCTGGGGTGAGCGAGGGTGTAGCGGTACAGCCATCTTGCCGCACGGACGGATGCTGAGACGACGCTTGTTCTCGTCCCCCGCCGGGCCGGTGGCGGCGTTGACGGCAGGTGACGGGGAACGGCGAGGACGCCCGCCAACAGGAGCCGTTTGGGCGACGCGGGAAGCGAGAGCGGCCCGGCGCTCGGCGCGGGCCCGACGAGCGTCAGACATGGACGCGATGGTCGGAGGAGAACGGGGTGGTGGAAGACGAATTCCGGCGCACCCCTACCCGGCGCGCCAAATGTCGGATTTCGGGTTATGGCAGACCCTTGAGGTTCGAACACTGGGGTGCGCGTGGAGATTTCGCCTTCTACCTACCTGCACCCCTCCGCCTCGCTAAGATCTAAGCTATGGAAAGAACATCACAAGAGACACAGGGTTTATACTGGTTCGGGCCACCGTTGTGGTGTAATACCCTACTCTAGTGTGTGGTATGGTGGATTGCCTCTTGGGCTGATGATGATGAGCAATACAAGGAAGAACAGCCTCGCGAGGGTCTGTTCTTGGCTGGGGGGATGAACTGCTAGGAGGAGTTCAGTCACCCTTCTCTCTCTCTCTCTCTCTCTCTCTCTCTCTCTCTCTCTCTCTCTCTCTCTCTCTCTCTTTTCGATTCTCTCTCTGATTTCGATCTTCTTCCGATTCTGATTTCCCATCCCTCTCCCCTGGGGGTGGCTAGTCCTATTTATAGGCAAAGGCCCTGGGCCTCTTCCCAAATATTGAGCGGGAAGGGCGCCAACAATTGGCCATTTTGAAGGGGAACATCTGGTACACTTATCCTGACTAAAGTTGGTCCTCGCCTGCCAAAGGCTCTGGTGGTGACGCTGGCTTGGGCTCCACAATGACTTCCTCCCTTCCGTTGGACTGGTCTTGGTCTCGTTGCACCGAAACGGGTGCCTTTGCTTGATGCTCTCTCCTGCACTTGCTCCCTTTGCACCAAAGAGGAAAGGAGGACACTGCGCGGGCTGGCGCCCGCCTGGCACCCTTGGTCGTCATGGCTTGCGTCACGGGCACCTCGTGAGGTACCCCGCCTTGATCTCTCCGCCTCCTCGCGAGCCAGCCTGACGAGGCCGTGCCTGAGGAAGCTCCGTGTCGTCCGCCCCGCGAGGCTTGGCCCCTCGCGAGGGTCTTGGGTCTGTGTTGATGAAGATGGGCCGTGCTGGGCCCCCTTTGAGCCACGCCGCAGGCCGCAGGCAGGCAAGTCTGGGGACCCCCGTTCCCAGAACGCCGACAGCAGTCTTGATGTTGGAGAAAAATTGCCGTTTTTAACCTCTGAAGCAGAAGCTGGGGCGGCTCAAGCGTGACTGTAATGACATGGGAACGTTGATGGCGGCTCTCGTCAAGTATGCTGATTCTAATACTACCAAGGACCCGGTGTCTGACGAAGAAAAGACAACAAAGGGAAAGAAGAACGGCAACGGGAAGGGTCACCAGCATAACCCGACGAATCAAGGAGGTAATAAATGTAAGGCTGATGAGTTTGTTGCTAACACCAATGCACAAGGCAGAAGTCAACAGCGCAAGGGCAGACAGCCCCCTGGGTCGGGCGGGTCAGGTCCCACCCTTGAGCAATTATTGAATGAGCCTTGTCCAAAACACGGCAACCGGGAGAAGCCAGCCACCCACCTGTGGAAAGATTGTACGATCATGAAGGCGTTTAAAAATTCAAACACGTTTGATGGAGGTCACGGCCCAGGTGGCAGCTCAGGTGGAGGCGGTTTCCAAGGCCCGGGCGCCGACTTAGGTGGAGGAGGATTCCACGGTCAGGGCCATCCTGGTAACCAAGGAGGGTATAATCCGCAACGCGGCCAGGGTAATCAACATCAGCAGTCCGGATATCAGAGCAATCCGAAGCAGCTGAATAGTGGGCAATACCATGTATTCACCGCTAGCTTATGTAAGAGAGACTAGAAACTTCACAAGAGGGCCATCAATGCCATTGAGCCGGCGGTTCCACGTTACTTACGTTGGTCAGATCAGCCTATTGTGTGGAGCAGAGAGGATCACCCACCCCGGGTCGATAATCCGGGTCACTTGGCTATGGTGGTGGCACCTCAGGTCGGTGGATACAAATTCACTAAAGTACTCATGGATGGAGGCAGCAACATCAACATCCTCTACTATGAGACGTTCTGCCAGATGGGATTGACTGATAAGAGTCTTAAACAATCCAACACTATTTTTCACGGTGTGGTTCCTGGCAAGTCGGCATACCCAGTGGGTAAGATTGAACTGGAAGTAGCCTTTGGGGATGAGTATGACTCCAGAGCAGAAAAATTAACCTTTGAGGTGGTTAAGATCAAAAGCCCGTATCATGCTCTGTTTGGACGGCCGGCTTATGCCAAATTCATGGCTCGGCCATGTTATGTGTATTTGCAGCTTAAGATGCTGGGTTATAAGGGCACCATTATAGTACACGAGAGCCAGAAAATAGCTTTGGAGTGTGAAGAAGGTGATGCTGCCTATGCTGAATCTGTCTATGCAATAGAGGAGTTAAAATTTTACAAAGATCATGTTGACCCGACAGACATGACATCATTAAAGAAACCAACAACAGAGCATGAGCCGGTGTTGAAGTTCAAATCAGCTGATGACACCAAGATGGTTGACTTTGTGCCTGGCAACTCATCCAAGCAGTTCATCATCAGTGCTAACTTGGATCCAAAATAGGAAAGCGCGCTCATCGAGTTCATCTGTGAGAACCGGGACATCTTCACATGGAAACCTTCAGACATGCCGGGTGTCCTGACGGAACTCGCTGAGCACACTCTCAATATTGATCCAAATTTTAAACCTGTTAGACAATTTCTCCGATGGTTCAATGAAGAAAGGCGCAAGGTTCAAGGTCAAAAAAAATAAAGGCGCAAGGCCATTGGAGAAGAGGTGGCCCGACTTTTGGCAGCTGGGTTCATTGTAGAAGTCTTTCACCCAGAGTGGTTAGCCAACCCGGTGCTTGTACTAAAAAAGAATGGCACCTGGCGTATGTGTGTGGATTACACCGATTTGAACAAGGCTTGCCCGGCTGATCCTATTGCCCTCCCCCGTATCGATCAGATCATTGATGCTACGGCGGGTTGCACACGTTTGAGTTTCTTGGATGCTTATTCCAGTTATCATCAGATCAAGATGGCAGTCAAGGATCAGGAGAAGAGGACTTTTATCACTCCTTTTGGAGCTTTCTGCTATGTGTCTATGCCTTTTGGGCTTAAGTGTGCCCAGGCGACTTACCAACGGTGTGTGCAGAATTGTCTTCACGATCAAATTGGGTGTAATGTTCATGCTTATGTGGATGATATAGTGGTAAAATCCAGGAAAGAGGAAACCCTGGTCATAGATCTGAAAGAGACTTTCGATAATCTCCGGGTCTACAAAATGATGCTTTACCCAGCCAAGTGTGTTTTTGGAGTCCCAGCCGGCAAGCTCTTGGGTTTTTTGGTGTCTAACCGAGGTATTGAGGCTAACCCAGAGAAAATCAAGGCAATTACATCCCTAGCCAAACCAACATGCATCAATGACGTTCAACGATTGGCGGGCTGTGTTGCTGCTTTGAGCCGGTTCATAAGCCGGTTAGGGGAGAAGGCAATGCCTCTGTATCAGATGATGAAGAAAACAGATGATTTTGTTTGGAGCGATGCTGCAAACTCTGCTTTTGAAGATCTGAAGACACAGCTTGCTGAGCCGCCGGTCCTGGCTGCTCCAATTGAGAAAGAGCCGATACTGTTATACGTGGCCGCCAACTCATGAGCTGTTAGTGTGGCTATTGTGGTGGAGCGCAAGGAGGTTGGCAAGTAGCATCCGGTTCAATGGCTGGTTTACTACATTAGTGAGGTGCTAATTGAATCCAAGCAACGATATCCACATTGGCAGAAGCTCGTATATGGGGTGTTCATGGCAAGTCGGAAGCTTAAGCATTATTTTCAGGGACATCCAATCACCGTGGTTAGCTCTGCTCCTTAGGGAGACATCATTCAAAACAGAGAAGCCACTGGGCGAGTCGCCAAGTGGGCAATTGAGCTTGGGTCTCATGGGCTGAAGTATGTGCCACGTACCGCGATCAAATCTCAAGCACTGGTTGACTTCATTAATGACTGGACAGAGATGCAGATGCCAGAAGAGAAACCAGACAACACATATTGGACTATTCATTTTGATGGGTCCAGACAGTTGGAAGGCTCGGGGATGGAGTTGTGTTAACCTCTCCGTGAGGTGACAAATTTTGTTATGTGTTACGGTTGATGTTTCCTTGCACTAACAACGCAGCAGAGTATGAAGCCTTGCTCCATGGTCTTCGAGTGGCAAAAGAGATGAGTTTGAGTCGGGTCAGATGTCTTGGTGACTCAGATCTAGTGGCTCAACAGGTATCAGGCAAGTGGGATTCCAAGGACCCTCTCATGGCGGCTTATCGCCGGGAGGTTGATGCTGTTGCAGGGCATTTTAAAGGTTATCAGGTGGAGCACATTGACCGTCGAAAGAACGAAGCGGCTGATGCTTTAAGCCGGTTGGGGTCTCAGCGTAAGCCGGTACCACCTAACACCTTTTTGGATGTTTTGCATAACCCGTCTGTCAAGATGCCCACAGAAGAAGATTTAGCTGTTCCTGACCCGGAGGCGCAGTTGGTGGTGGCTCTTCTGTCATCCCAGATTGGACAGTGCTGTTCTTGGCTTACATGACCCAGGGAGAGTTGCCAGCGGATGAGACCCTTGCTCGATAGATAACCCGACGGTCTAAGTCAATGACGATTTCGGATGGAGAATTATACCATCGCAGTATCTCTGGAGCGTTTCAGCGGTGTGTTTCCCCCGAAGAAGGTCAAGAAATACTTCATGAGATCCATGAAGGTGATTGTGGTCATCACGCGGGGTCAAAATCTCTGGTGGCTAAGGCTTTTCGTCATGGTTTTTATTGGTTGACGGCTCACGCTGATGAGAGGATCTGGTCAGCAGATGTGATGGATGTCAAAATTTTGCACGACGAGCGCATGTGCCGGCTCAAGAGCTCCGGATGATTCCAATCACTTGGCCGTTTGTGGTCTGGGGGCTTGCCATGGTGGGACCTTTCAAAAGGTCTAAGGATAAAAAGACGCATCTCTTGGTGGCAGTTGATAAATTCACTAAGTGGGTTGAGGCGGAGCCAGTGAGTAAGTGTGACGCGGCCACGGCGGTTCAGTTCATGAAAAAGGTGATCTTACGTTTTGGTTTTCCACACAACATTATCACTGACAATGGCACTAATATGTCCCAAGGGGCTATGGAGGAGTTTTGTCAACGTGAGCACATCCGGCTTGATGTTTCTTCTGTAGCTCATCCTCAATGCGATGGTCAAGCTGAGAGAGCCAATCGGGAAATTTTGAAAGGTCTCAAACCCCGGCTTATGGTTCCCTTATAGCGAACGCCGGGTTGTTGGGTAGAGGAATTACCCTCGGTATTGTGGATTATCAACACCACACCTAATAGGTCTACAGGTTACACAACTTTCTTCATGGTTTATGGAGAAGAAGCAGTGTTGCCTAGTGACATCCTTCATGACTCGCCCCGTGTGGCGGCTTATGTTGAAGCTAATAATGAACAAGCCAGACAGGATGCACTTGACTTGTTGGATGAAGAAAGAGACTTAGCAGCGGCTCGGTCATCAATTTATCAATAGGACCTGCGCCGTTATCACAGCTGCCGGGTCAAATCTAGGACTTTTCAAGAAGGCGACTTGGTGCTCCGGCTCATCCAGGATCTGTCAGATGCGCACAAGCTATCCCCACCTTAGGAAGGATCCTTTGTGGTCAGCAAGAAATTAAACAACGGGTCGTATTACCTCATTGACGTTCGAGAACACAAAGATTCACGTAAGTCGGAGGAGGAGACCCGCCGGCCATGGAACATTGCTCAATTTCGGCCATACTACACCTGAGCTACCGGCTCTCATCATGTACATACTTTAACATTGTATATACCATGATAAGTAATAACGTAAGACCATAGGTTTCTTTTCTTTTCAAAGATTATGCATCTTTGTTATTTCTTATTCTCAAATGACTATTAAGGAGCTGGTCATATTTGAATCAAGTCTAAGCTTTTTTTGGTCCGGCTTATGATCGTATTCGAATCTAGCTGCAATTATCAAGGTCATTTGGGGGCTTCCTGTTCAAACATAGGCCGTATTCGAACCAAAGAGAACATAGCTGTCGTAACCCTCCTGATCGGCTCAAGGCCAAACTCACTAGGGGGCTTCTTGATCATATCCGAATCATAGCTTAACCCCTTTTGGGTCCGACTTGTATTGTATTCGAATCAGGGTCATTAAAAACCTCTCAAGGTCATTTGGGGGCTTCCAGTTCAAACATAGGTCGTATTCGAACCAAAGAGAACATAGCTGTCGGTACCCTCTTGATTGGCGTAACGCCACAGCCACTGGGGGCTATATGGTCGTATTCAAACCTTAGCTTAACCCCTTTGGTCTGATTTACTGATCGTATTCGAATCAGAAGCCACCAACCTTTAAACAAAAGTTCAAATCATACTTGTTAACTTTTATTTGCCTTTGAGTTTCTTGTTGCAAATAATTAGCATGATCTTCTTTGCCGGTTTGTCTATTTGACAACATGGCTACCAAGGTATGACGATCATTGAAGTATTCAAAGGTATTGATTTCTCAGAAAGATTGAGTTATCGACTTCATTACCCGGGTTACTCCGGCCGGTGGTCTAAGGGTCAATGGTACAAGTGTGGTTGTTATTTATATATAATTGCCTGCTGCATTAACTAAAGAGTTAGTTTTAGCCCTTGTCCTTTATTCATATCTGCTTTCTGTTTTCTATTATGATAAACATATTGGATATAAGCCGGGTGTTTTAACCCTTTCGGTTCTAAGCCGCCAAGCTAGTCTTTTCTTGTCTCTACAGGGAACAGATTTAAAGTGTTGCAGAAATAATCATCAAATATAATGCATATATTGCCATCAGGAAACACGAAGTCACATATAGTGTTTTATGCACGATGGCATAAGCAAGGTATTCAGTGTTTTCACAACTAACCTATTACACAACTTTTTATAAGCCAATGAATATGGTTATTATTCCTCCCTCGCTGGGTCACCGCCCTTTGTTGGCTGGAAGCTGGGTTTTGACCAGTCAAAACCATTCACGGCAATGAATTCTGCTTCATCGTCGATCAGGCCTACCGGGTCAACTTCCGGGGCAAATGTATTTTCTCTTATAGGCGGGATCAAGTTCGTCACCTTGTACGAGGGAGTCGCCATCTTCTTATTTTCAGCATCCAAACCCGGCTGATATTTGTCAATATTGGTATCATCTCCAAGGGTAGTTGCCTGAGGCCGGACTCTGCGCACGCAAGCCATGAAGTCATCTTGCTCAAAGGGAGATCCGTCTTCCTTCATGGTGGGATAGCCTCTGGCCATGTCCGCCGGGTCTAGGTCTGGCACCCAAGCCTTGGAGCGGCTCAGGGCAGTCAAAGCCCTGGCCCGCGCATAGGAGCGTTTCACTTCTTAAAATCTGGTAGGCAGGATTGGCAGTTTCTTCAGGACGTCGCTGAGCCGGTTGGGTCCTTGATTGGCAGGAGAGATGGTGGCAAGTGCCCGTTGTGCGCCAATATACAGTTGTTCTACCAAAGTATACAATGCCTTCAGTTTAATCAAAGGATCTTGGCTCAGATTTTTGCTTCGTGGGCCTGCACATATTTTATACACAAAGTCAGCTGGTGGCTTATACTCCGGATCAGCAAAAAGCACACAAAATTAAAGTCGGACGGCTTACCAAAGATGGCAGCCACCATTTGAGACACCCAACCCTTTAAACCGTTCAGCTCTGTTGAAATCTCTTCAAGGTCTGTTTCGGCCTTCTTAGCGCATTGGGTCAGAAGCGTTCTTTCCTCTTCCCAGGTTTTCTTCTTGGTAGCGAAGCTGGTCTTTAAATTTTCCGTCTTAGAGAGACTTATTTGCAGCTTGGAGTTAGCAAATTTGATTTTTGTCTCCTGACTTGCTAGCCGGGTCTTCGCATGAGTCAATTGCGAGTTCAATTCAGATAAGGCATTCTGCAAAACATTCATATGAGTCAAGATTTTGCTTCAAGTTCAAAAACCAAGATTCAAGTCTCAAGTACTTTACAAAAAACCACTTAACACTTGGGGGCTAATGTATGCCAAATCAATTTTTTATGACTCTAAACACATACTTTAAGTCCCAAGTACCTTACAAAGTAACAACACTTGGCACTTGGGGGCTAATGTATGCAGTTCAGCAAGTTTCTCAAGGTTAAGCCGGAATATTAAGTTCTTTGAATACGGTACAAAACAATTTAAGGTACCGGCTCATTTATGATCAAAAAGAACCGGCCCTTGGGGACTACAGCTGAAGTTTTGTTCTATTTTATTGAACTCAAGAAAATCAAAGCTGAAGGTCTTGGCCTATATGCTAAAGTCTACAGATCATTCCGGTTGTCTCATAATCTGAAGACTTGGGGGCTGAAGGAATATAGATAAGCCGGAAGAACATACCTCATATTTCAGCTGCAACTATTTGACCATTTTGATCTCAGAGTCGCGACTGGAGTGCATGTGGCTGAGATAGCCGGATAAAATATCATTGGCATTTAAATGGTCGTAATTGGCAATGTCAAAGCGCACTTTTTGCCTCTCCAATGCCACTTGTTTCGCGGTACACCGAGCCAGCACGGTTGGATTCCCCGGCTCAATAAAACGGCTCACGATGATCTGAACGTCTTGGGAAGACGGTGATGGCGGGTAGGCTGAGCTTGATGGTCCAGTTACAGAAGGGTTTACAGTGGTCTCATCAAACAACGACTCAGGAGGGTTTGCTTCTGCATCAACAGGCGGGTCTTCTGGAGTGTTGGTTAATGGAGAAGATGGCCTGGCCGGGTCAGATGCAAGCACTGGCGGGTCTTCTGCCGGTTTAGCTGCCTTTGCCTTCTTGGATTTAGCTTGGCCACTAAGAGAAATGTTGCAGGATTGTCAGTATAAAGATACAATTTGAACAAACCGGAAAAAGGAGGATTTTTTACCCAGGGGCAGTCTTGAAGGCCGGAAATTGCGTCTGCGATGAGTCGCTAGAATAGTGAGACACCTCCTGAAAAGATAAAACAAAGTTAAAAGTAAGGCAGGGGAAAGGATCCATTAAACAAAGTTAAAGACAGAAAGAAGTGAACCTCATTCGGGCGCTTCTGAGGAGTTTGTTGAAGAATGGCAGCTGGCTCATCTTCAGTCCGAGCCTGACAGCGGCTTTCATGTTGCTGCTTTTTCAAATGAAAGGTGGGATCCAAGTGAGCTAAAGGGTTAGAAAACCTTACTTTACGGATCACTCGTCGAATTTTTTGTCTTGGCAAGGGCTCTGAGTTGGAGGAAATGATAGTTACCTCTGCTTCCACAGCCTGACTGGCCCAAGTGTCATCCTGGTAATGATCAGTGTCAATAAGATTGTTAAAAAATTGGCCAAGGGAATCAAGGGCTACCTCTGAATCAGATGTGTCATCAAGCTTCATCAAATCTTCAGCAGTGCTATTTTTCTTCTTTTTCGACCTCCGGGTCATTTTCTTGGCGTTTATGGCGGCGGATTTCGCTTTCTTGGTAACCTCGTGGTCATACTTAACTTTCGAGAAGTCAGAGTTGACCTGCGGACAGGTAAAAACAAGATAAAGAGTCAGGCAAGTATTAAAACAATACGGCTGGGAAAATACAAAGGAGAGAAATAACAATATCCTTACTTCTGGCACCGGGTTAAGCTGGCAGATGGGGTTTAACCCGATGACACTGCAATCTTCGTATTTCCCGTTCACCAGAAGAGTTGACATTGAGACAATACCTTCTTCTGTCAATTGAACGGGGCTGTGACGAAGAGAGTCATCCGGGCCTCCACCATACTCATACATCAGCTTTGACCGGCGGCTCAAAGGGATGACCCGCCATGAGATCCAGCAGCGGGTCAGATCAACTCTAGTTAACTCATTCCCCAACAGAGCATTGATCCTTTTGATGGATGGTAGCAGCCTCTTGCATTCAGCGATAGTAAGCTTATCAGGAAGCGTGAACTTGGAGTCAAGATGATCGGGGCGATAACCCGGCAGTGGCTTCTCGTTTGCTGGTGAAGTGTCCTGGCAGTAGAACCAAGTCTGGTTCCAGTCCTTTGGGTGACTTGGTAAGACAATGAGGGGGAAGACGGCACCCTGCTGGCGCTCAATTGATATGCCTCCAAGCTCTAAGCTAAGGCCGTTGGTGCACTCGTTCTGCCGGTTCAGATAAAAGTATTCTCTAAACAACTCCATGGTTGGCTCTTGTTGAAGATATACTTCATAGAGTACTTGGAAGTTACAGATGTTAGATATGAAATTAGGCCCGGTATCTTGAGGATGGAGCTTGGAAAAGTGGAGGAACTCTCTGAAGAACTTTGAGCCGGGCGGTGAGAAGCCACGGTTCATATGGTCAGTGAAAACGATCACTTCGCCGTCTCTTGGGTTGGGCCGTTCTTCTTCCGAGTCAGGGGCACGGTAAGACATGACAGTTTTCACTCGCAGAAATCCTATGGTGAAGAACTCTTTCAAACGTTCTTCAGTTACGGTTGAGGAAACCCAGTTACAGATGGTTGGTGTTTTGGACAACATGATGGGCAAAGAAGAACTGAAAAGAAAATCAATATGCCAGTTCAGTTTAATGGTGAGATTGACAGTTAAGTGATGAAGATGCAAACAAGTAATGGCGGCTTAGTTAAGGGCTAATGACATATAAGGAAAACTAAGCCGGCATGATAAGCTGCCATGACTACAGATATTTGAAGAAGGCAATTTCAGCTAAGTGTTGAGACAAACAAGTTTCTTAAATTGTTTGGTATTATTCCAGATCAAATGTCTATTCAAAATGAAAAAAAATTCTAGACCTAAAAAAGTGCAGCGCAAAAGAGTATGTAAGTTCTAATGCAGCCTTTGAAACAGAGAAATGGATCTGTGGATCAAGAAAAGGCACAAGAACACTACCGCACAAGCATATATATATATATATATATATATATATATATATATATATATATATATATATATATATATATATATATATATATTGGGATCAAGAAGAGGCCTGCAGTGGAAAAACTATGAGGGACTGCGATGAACTCGGAAGAACACGTAAGAATCTGGAAATCCTAAGTGCGGATCTGAGAAGTGAAAAGAAGAGAACTTACAGTCACAGGTCTTCTGCGGAGATCGCCGCTGTTCTCTGGATCAGTTCAGGTTGATGCGGCGGCCAACGTCGACGGAGACGGAGGTGAAGCGCGGCGGCGGTGAAGCTCGAGTAGAAGGGGGTGCGTGAGAGGAAGAAGACAGAGCGAGAGAGGAGAATGAGAAGGCCGAGGCGTGCCTATTTATAAGGAAAGATGTGAACAGACGGGCGCAAAAATTGAGGAGAGCCGAATAATGGTTATCTAGCTACACAGACGCCTCGATTCTCGGGAAGCATTAAAGATAAAAGATCCGTTGGGAGATGATATCATGAGAGTTCTTTGCGTTTTCAAGAGATGTCGTCACGGCGGGTTACGAAAACTTTAACGAAGATAAGAAGATGGATTTTTGTATAAGTATTGAAGATTGACAAAGAATGAAATTCAAAGTCAACCTGGGGCCTAATGTTGGAGATATTACTATCAGTTATGACCCGCCCAGGAGGGGCCGGGTCAGCCCCAATGGTGGGTTACGAAAGAAGCCCAGTAAACATTCAAGACGATAGGTTATTAAACCTTATAGAAGGCCCAAGGGCCTGGAGGCGGCTTAAGGCCCGATATTGTAAACCGCCGTATGTAAGGAAAGACTTGTAAAGAAAGGAATGTAAAGGAAGCCACCGAGCCGGACACGATTATGAGCCGGCCGGGACTCTGTAGACCACCAGGCGTCAACCCATGTATATAAGGGGATGACCCGGTGGTGCCTTAGGGCAAGAGACAACAAGTCGATAACCAAGCCGGCGAGTTGAGCCTCTTGGTGATCGAAACCCCAGCAATACCAATCCCAACTAGACGTAGGCTTTTACCTTCATCGTAAGGGGCTGAACTAGTATAAAACCCTCTCGTGTCCTTTGTCCCGTTTAACCCCTTTAAGCTTCCTAGTGCGATGGCCCTATGACTAAGTCCTTGCTCTAGGACATCTGCCGTGACAATTCCACGACACTAGTGGAAAAATGGCTAGCCACAACATTCAGCATAATTGGTATGCTAGCTATATATGGGTAGTGCTGGCATCGATATTTTGTCACACGTCACTACTATATGGGCCGACCTGTGCAGACCAGCTGGAAGATACTGCTGGCGTAGGCTTTATATACAAGCCATAGATAATGTACCTAGTGTTGCCGCGCCCTATTTGAGAACAACATCACTAAGTGTCGTGGAGTTGACACGACAGATGTCCTAGAGCAAGGACTTAGTCGTAGGGCCCTCGCACTTGGAAGCTTAAAGGGGTTAATCGGGACAAAGGACACGAGAGAGTTTTATACTAGTTCGGCCCCTTACGATGAAGGTAAAAGCCTACGTCTAGTTGGGATTGGTATTGCTGAGGTTTCGACTTCCAAGAGGCTCAATTCGCCGGCTTGGTTATCGACTTGGTTGTTTCTTGCCCTAAACCGCCACCGGGTCGTCCCCTTATATACACGGGTTGACGCCAGGTGGCCTACAGAGTCCTGGCCGGCTCATAATCGTGTCCGGCTCGGTGACTTTCTTTACCTGTCTTTCTGTACAAGTATTTCCTTACATGTGGCAGTTTACAATATCAGGCCTTAAGCCGGCCCCAGGCCTTTGGGCCTTCTATAAGACTTAATAAATTACAAACTTGAATGTTTACCAAACTTCTTGCGTAACCTGCCATTGAAGCTGACCCAACCCCTCCTGGGCGGGTCTCAACTGATAGTAATATCCCCAACATTAGGCCCCAGGTTGACTTTGAACTTTGTTCTTTGTCAATCTTCAATACTTAGTCAGAGTCCATCCTCTGTCTGAAGACTTCTATAACCCGCCGTGACATCATCTTTTGAAAACACAAAAACCCTTCATGATGTCATCTTACAACGGATCTTTCATTTTTTAATACCTTCCGAGAATCCAGGCATCTGTTCAGTTGGATAATTATTATTGGGCCTCCTTGATTTTCGCGCCCGCCTGTTCGTATCTGCCCTTATAAATAGGCACGCGGCCGGTCCTTCCCATTCTCCTTTCTTCCTCATCTTCTTCCTCTCGCAACCTCCGTCGCTGCTCGAGCTCCGCCACTGCTGCAACTCTCATCGTCGTCGTCAAGCTTGGCCTCTGCATTACCCTGAGTCCGACCAGAGGATGCAGCGACTCTTCGCGGTAGACTTGCGTCTCGTAAGTTTTCTTCCCTCACACACCCAGATCTGTTCTTGGTTTGCAAGTTCTTCAGTGTTCTTCACCTGTTTGCCATGGATCATCTGTAGATCTTCTCCGCAACTTCTTTTGATCCAAAGAAGAGATCTAACTCCTGTGGTAGCTGTTTGGCATTCATTTTTTATATCAGTAGACCCCGTTTACCTGTATAGATGTTTCTTTATAATCGTCGAACTCATCTGTACTAGGTTTTTACGTCTAGAATATTTTCCTTTTTGAAACAGCCTTTTGATCTGAAATAATATCAATCACTTTGAGAAACTTGTTTGTCCCAACACTTAGCTGAATCCACCTTCTGAAAGAATCTATAGTCATGGCGGTTTACCGCACCGGCTCTCTTTTCCTTATATGTCATTAGCCCTTAGTTCAAACCGCCATTACTTGTTTTATAACTGACCGTAGGCTGAGCCGGCATGTTGTTATATATTTTTTAGTTCTTTGGACATCATGCCATCAAAGACACCCATCATCTGTAACTGGGTCCCTTCGTCCATAACTGAGGAACGGTTAAAAGAGTTCTTCATCATTGGGTTTCTGCCTTCGAAGAATGTCATGTCTTATCGTGCTCCTGACCCGGAGGAAGAACGCCCCAATCCAAAAAACGGAGAAGTGATTGTCTTCACTGATCACATGAATCGTGGCTTCTCACCGCCCGGTTCAAAATTCTTCAGAGAGGTCCTTCATTTTTTCAAACTCCACCCTCAAGACCTTGGACCCAATTCCATTTCCAACATTTGCAACTTCCAAGTACTCTGTGAGGTGTATCTTCAGCAAGAGCCCACCGTAGAGCTGTTTAGGGAGTACTTTTACCTAAACCGGCAGAACGAATGCACCAATTGTCCTAGCTTAGAACTTGGAGGCATTTCAATTCAGTGCTGCCAGGGTGCTGTTTTCCCTCTTATCGTCTTATCGAGTCACCCAAAAGACTGGAACCAAACTTGGTTTTATTATCATGATATTTCTCCAGCAAACGAGAAGCCTCTGCCGGGTTACCACCCCGGTCGTCTTGACTCCAAGTTCACCCTTCCGGATAAGCTCACTGTTGCTGAACGCAAGAGGCTACTCCCCTCCATCAGAAGAATCAATGCTTTGTTGGGCAATGGCTTAACCAGAGTAGATCTGACCCACTGCTGGATCTCATGGCGGGTTATTCCATTAGGTCGTCGATCCAAACTGATGTATGAATATGACAGAAGCCCGGACAACTCTCTTCATCACAGCTCAGTTGATCTCACCGAAGAAGATATTGTTTCGATGTCAACCCTTTTGGTAAATGGGAAGTACGAGGATTGCAGTATTGTTGGGTTGAGTCCCTTCTGCAAGGTTAATCCGGCGCCAGAAGTAAGTACATTCTGATCTCTTTTTCTTCGTGTTTTTCCCAGCTATTAGTACTTAATACTGATCTTTCTTCTTGTCTTTAGAGGCCAATTCTGACTTCTGGAAGGCGAAATATGACCACGAAGCTGCCAAGATGGCGAAAGCCGCCGTTATGAACACCAAGAAGACAACCCGGAAATCAAAGAAGAAGAAGAAAACTACTGCTGAGGATTTAATGAAGCTTGATGGCTTGTCTGACTCGGAGGTAGCCCTTGATTCCCTTGGCCAACTTTTTAACAATCTTATTGATACTAATCCTTACCAGGATGACACTGGGGCTAGCCAAGCCAGGGAAGCAGAGGTAACTATCATTTCCTCCGACTTAGAGCCCTTACCAAGACACAAAGTTTGACGAGTGATCCATAAAGTAAGGTTTTCTAACCCCTTAGCTTACTTGGATCCCAACTTTCATTTGAAAAAGCAGCAGCATGAAATCCGTCGTGAAACTGAGATTGAAGGTGAACCGACTTTCGACCTTCAACAGACCCCTCAGAAACGTCCGAATGAGGTTTACTTATTACTACCCTTAACTGGTTTTGATGAATCCTGCTCATTGTATTCCTTTTAACTCCTTTCTTTTACTTTCTTAGGAGGTGTCTCGCTCTTTGTGCGATTCATCATAGACATAGTTTCCAGCTTTCAAGACTGCTCTTGGGTAATCAGAGATCCTTTTTTCTTCCGGGTTGATCAATTGTACCTTTGATGCTGACTGTCTGTAATATATATATCTATTTTTTTCTTTAGCGGTCAGGCTAAGTCCAAGAAAGCGAGGGTAACAAAACAAACGGAAGACCTGCCAGTACTAGCATCTGACCCGGCTAGGCCGCCTTCTCCATTAACTGACGCCCCAGAAGACCCGCCAATTATCAATGAAGCAAATCCTCTGGAGCCATCTCTTGATAACACCACTATCAATCCTTCTACAACCGGACCGTCAAACGCAACCGACCCGCCATCTCCACATGCTCCAGATGTTCAAATTACTGGGAGCCGCTTTGTTGAGCCGGGGAATCCAACAGTGTTGGCTCGGTGCACAGCAAAGCAAGAAGCATTGGAACGGCAGAAGGTTCGCTTTGATATCGCCAACTATGACCATCTCAATGCCAGTGATATCTTATCTGGCTATCTCAGCCATATCCACTCCAGCCGTGAGTCTGAGATTGAGATGGTCAAGCAACTTCAGTTGAAGTATGAGGTATGCTACTTCCGGTTTACCAATATTCCTTCAGCCCCCAAGTCTTCAGCTTTATGAGAGAAACGGAATAACCTGTAGACTTAAAATATAGGCCGAGACTTTTACCTCTGAATCATTGCTTGATAGAAACAAAACTTGACCCATAGTCCCCAAGGACCGGTTTATTTTGAGCATTAATGAATCGGTACTTTTAGAATGAAAACCACCTTCAAAATACTTAACACTCCGGTTTAAACTTGAAAAACTTGCTGAACTGCGTGCATTAGCCCCCAAGTGCCAAGTGTTGTTACTTTGTAAAGGACTTGGGACTTCAAATATGTTGGTAGAGTCATAAAAATTTGATTTTACATACATTAGCCCCCAAGTGTCAAGTGGTTTATTCATAAAGCACTTGAGACTTGAGTCTTTAAATTGGATACTGGAATTTGAAAACAAGTCTTGATTTATCTGAATGTTTTCACAGAATGCATTGTCTGAACTGAACTCCCAATTGATTGATACAAAGACCCGGCTAGCGAACCAGGAATCAGAAATTAAGTCTTCCACCTCCCAACTGCAAATAAGCCTTTCTGAAACGGAGAAGTTGAAGACCGACTTTGTTGTCAAAGAGAAAACATGGGCAGATGAGAAGATACTCCTGACCCGGCGAGCTGAGACAGCCGAAACAGCTCTGAAGGAAATTTCAACCGAACTAAACAGCTTAAAAGGCCGGGTGTCTCAGATTGTCTCTGCTATCTTTGGTAAGCTTCTTGATTTGATCTTTCATATGTGTTTCTTGTCAAACCGGAATATGATCCGTCAACTGACTGAAAAATGCATGTAGGTCCGTGAAGTAAGAATCTAAACCAAGACCCGTTGATTAAGATGAAAGCCGTGTACACTTTAACTGCACAATTGTATATCGGCACACAACGAGCTCTGGATGCCATCTCTCCTACTAATCAAGGGTCTAACCGGATCAGTGATGTCTTGAAGAAGCTGTCCATTCTCCCTGCCAGATTCCAAGAGGTGAAACGCTCCTGCGCGCGAGCCGGAGCATTGACTGCCCTAAGCCGCTCCAAGGCTTGGGTACCAGATCTAGACCCGGCAGACGTGGCAAGAGGTTATCCTACCGTGAAGGAGGACGGGTCTCCTTTTGATCAGGATGAGTTTATAGCCTGCGTCCGTGAAGTCCGGCCTCAGGCGACTAGCCTTGGAGATGATACCAATGTGGACAAGTATCAACCGGGTTTTGATAATGAGAATAAGAAGATGGCCCCTCCTTCCTATAAAGTAACTGACTTGATCCCACCGGTGAGGGAAGACATATTTGCCCCGGAAGTTGATCCGGTTGGCCTGATTGATGACGAAGCTGAATTTGTCGCCATGAACGGCTATGACTGGTCAAAACCCAACTTCCAGCAGATTCAAGATGTTGAACTGGTGAGGGAAGGACAATGATCATCTTCATGGGCTTTAGAAAGCCTTGTAATAGCTTAGCTACTAAAAACACCATATGTCTGCTTATGCCATCGCGCATAAAACACTTCTATGTGAATCTGTGCTTCCGGGTGCCAATGTTTTAATGCTTTTCTTATGCCTTGTTTAGTGCTTGTCTCTGTAATGTTTAAACTCTGTTCCTGTGAACGCAAGGAAAAAACAAAGGCCTAGCAAGGCGGTTTAGAAACAACTGGGCTTAAACACCTCTTTTACAACTCGTATCTCCACCTCAAAGAACAGAGACAAATACAAATAAAGGATAAGGGTTAATACTAACTCTTAAAGTAACGCAGCCGGTAAGCACGTGTAAATAAGAATTATACCTTGTCCTTGTCGATTCTTAGGCCGCCGGCTCAAATAACCCAGGTGACGAACTTGATAATTCAATATGTATGAAAGTTAATAATCCTTGAATATTCAATAATCATATCGCAGTTGCTTGTACCTAGATCCTTAGACCACCGGTTTGAACAACTCGGGCGGCTGTGCTGTCTAATAATTGAGCCGACGAACAAAACCAGGCTAACTCATTTGTAATATTGAAACTGCAAAAACTCAATGGCAAGCAAGAAACATAATTTTAACTCTGTATTCAAAAGATTGGGGGTTTCTGATTCGAATACGATCAGTAAACCGGACCACAGGGGTTAAGCTAAGGTTCGAATACGAACATATAGCCCCTAGTGGCTTTGGCGTTGCGCCGATCAGGAGGGTACCGACAACTATGTTCTCTTTGGTTTGAATACGACCTATGTTTGAATAGGAAGCCCCCAAATGACCTTGAGAGGTTTTTAACGACCCTGATTTGAATACGATCCAAGTCGGCTCAAAAGGGGTTAAGCTATGATTCAGATACGATCAAGAAGCCCCCAAGTGAGTTTGGCCTTGAGCCGATCAAGAGGGTTATGACGGCTATGTTCTCTTTGGTTCGCTTACGACCTATGTTTGAACAGGAGGCCCCCAAGTGACCATAAGATTTACAGCTAGATTCGGATACGATCATAAGCCGGACTAGAAAAGGTTAAACTTGATTCAAATATGATCAGCTCCTTAATAGTCATTTGTGAAAAATAATAAAAATGCATAATCTTTGAAAAGAAAAAGAGACCGATGGTCTTACTTTATTGCTTATCATCGTATATACAACATGAACGTATGTACATGATGAGAGCCGGTGGCTCAGGTATAATATGGCCGAAGTTGAGAAATGTTCCACGGCCGGCGGGTCTCCACTTCTGACTTACGTGAGTCTGCGTGCTCTCGAACGTCAATGAGGTAGTAAGACCCGTTGTTTAAATTTTTGCTGACCAGAAAGGGTCCTTCCCAAGGTGGGGATAACTTGTGTGCATCTGAAAGATCTTGGATGAGCCGGAGCACCAAGTCGCCTTCCTGAAAAGTCCTGGTCTTAACCCGACGGCTGTGATAACGACGCATGTACTGTCAATAGATTGCTGACCGTGCTGCTGCTAAGTCTCTTTCTTCATCCAATAAGTCAAGCGCATCCTGCCTGGCTTTTTCATTGTTAGCTTCAACATAAGCCGCCACGCGGGGCGAGTCATGACGGATGTCACTGGGCAATACTGCTTATGCCCCATAAACCATGAAGAAGGGTGTGTAACCCGTAGACCTGTTGGGTGTAGTATTGATGCTCCATAACACTGAAGGCAACTCCTCTACCCAACAACCCGGCGTTCACTGTAAAGGAACCATAAGCCGGGGTTTTAGCCCTTTCAGAATTTCCTGATTGGCTCTCTCAGCTTGACCATTGGATTGAGGATGAGCTACAGAAGAAACATCAAGCCAGATGTGCTCTCGCTGACAAAACTCTTCCATAGCCCCTTGGGACAGATTAATGCCATTGTCTGTGATAATACTGCGTGGAAAACCGAAACGGAAGATTATTTTCTTCATGAACTGAACCGCCGTGGCTGCATCAACTTACTCACAGGCTCCGCCTCAACCCATTTAGTGAACTTAGCTTCCGGCTTAAGCTTCCGGCATGCCATGAACACCCCATAAACAAGCTTCTGCCAATGTGGATATCATTGCTTAGACTCAATTAGCACTTCACTGACATAATAAACTGGCCGCTGAACCGGATGCTCTTTGCCAGCCTCCTTGCGCTCTACCACCATAGCCACACTGACAGCCCGTGAGTAAGCAGCTACGTATAACAATAGCGGCTCTTTCTCAATTGGAGCGGCTAGGACCGGCGGCTCAGCCAATTGTGCCTTCAGATCCTCAAAAGCGGCATTCGCAGCATCACTCCAAACAAACACATCTATTTTCTTCATCAACTGATACAGAGGCATAGCCTTTTCCCCTAACCGGCTTATGAACCGGCTCAAAGCAGCCACACGACCCGCCGGTCATTGAACATTATTGACGCAGGTTGGTTTGGCGAGGGATGTAATTGCCTTGATCTTCTCCGGGTTAGCTTCAATACCTCGGTTAGACACCAGAAAACCCAAAAGCTTGTCGGCTGGCACTCCAAAAACACATTTGGCCGGGTTAAGCATCATCTTGTAAATCCGAAGATTATCAAAAGTCTCTTTCAAGTCTGTGACCAAGGTTTCCTCTTCCCTGGACTTCACTACTATATCATCCACATAGGCATGAACATTGCGCCCAATTGGATCATGAAGACAATTCTGCACACACCGTTGGTAAGTCGCCTGAGCACTCTTGAGCCCAAAAGGCATAGACACATAGCAGAAAGCCCCAAAAGGAGTTATAAACGCTGTCTTCTCTTGATCCTTGACTGCCATCTTAATCTGATGATACCCGGAGTAAGCATCTAAGAAACTCAACCGTGCACAACCTGTCGTAGCATCGATGATCTGATCAATACGGGGAAGAGCAAAAGGATCAGCCAGACAGGCTTTGTTTAAATCTGTGTAATCCACACACATACGCCAGGTGCTATTCTTTTTTAGCACGAGCACCAGGTTAGCTAACCATTCTAGGTGGAAGACCTCCACAATGAACCCGGCCGCCAAGCACCGACCACCTCTTCTCCAATGGCCTTGCGCCTTTCTTCATTGAACCGGCGAAGAAACTATCTGACAGGTTTGAACTTTGGATTGATATTAAGAGTGTGCTCAGTAAGTTCCCTCGGGACACCCGGCATGTCTGAAGGTTTCCATGCAAAGATGTCCCGGTTCTCACGGATGAACTCGATGAGCGCGCTTTCCTATTTTAGATCCAAGTTTGCGCTGATGATGAACTGTTTGGATGAATCGCCAGGCACAAAGTCAACCATCTTAGTGTCATCAGCCGATTTGAACTTTAGCTCCGGCTCATGCTCTATTGGTTTCTTTAATGACGTCATGTCCGCCGGGTCAACATGATCCTTGTAGAATTTCAACTCCTCTGTTGCATAAACAGATTCAACATAAGCAGCATCCCCCTCTTCACATTCCAAGGCGATCTTCCGGCTCCCATGGATTGTAATGGTGCCCTTGTGACCCGGCATCTTGAGATGCAAATACATGTAACACGGCCGAGCCATGAACTTGTCATAAGCCGGTCGCCCAAACAGAGCATGATATGGGCTTTTGATCTTAACCACTTCAAAGGTTAATTTTTCTGCCCTGGAGTCATACTCATCCCAAAAGGCTACCTCCAGCTCAATCTTACCAACTGGGTATGCCGACTTATCGGGTACTACACCATGAAAAATAGTGTTGAATTGTTTAAGATTTTTATCCGTCAATCCCATCTGACGGAACATCTCATAGTAAAGGATGTTGATGCTGCTGCATCCATCCATGATTACCTTAGTAAACTTGTACCCACCAACCTGAGGTGCCACTACCAAAGCCAAGTGACCCGGATTATCAACCCGGGGTGGGTGATCCTCTCTGCTCCACACAATAGGCTGCTCCGACCAGCGTAGATAACGTGGGATTGCCGGTTCAATAGCATTGACAACCCTCTTGTGGAGTTTCTGGTCTCTCTTACATAAACTGGTAGTAAAGACATGATATTGTCTGCTACTCAACTGCTTCGGGTTGCTCTGATAGCCGGATTGTTGCTACTGTTGATTCCCTTGGTTGTGTTGCTGATTATAACCTCCCTGGTGACCGGGATGTCCCTGACCAAGAAAACCTCCTCCGCTTGAACCGGCGCCCGGGCCCTGAAAGCCGCCTCCACCTGAGCCGACGCCTAGGCCGTGACCCCCATCAAATGCGTTTGAATTTTTAAACACTTTCATGATTGTGCAATCCTTCCACAAGTGGGTGGCTGGCTTCTCCCGGGTGCCGTGCTTTGGACAAGGTTCATTTAATAACTACTCAAGGGTGGGGCCTGACCCGCCTGATCGAGGGGGTTGTCTACCCTTGCGCCGCTGATTACCACCCTGTGCATTAGTATTAGCAACAAACTCATCAACCTTACGCTTACTACCTCCTTGATTTGCCGGGTTATGCTGGTGACCCTTGCCATTGCCGTTCTTCTTTCCCTTCGTTAATTTTTCTTCATCAGAGGCTGGGTCTTTGGTGGTATCAAAGTCGACATAGTTGACAAGAGCCGCCATCAATGTTCCCATGTCATTACAGTCACGTTTAAGCCGCCCTAACTTCTGCTTCAGAAGTTCAAAACGACAATTCTTCTCCAACATCAAAACTGCTGAGCCGGCATCCATCTTATCAGATGAATGTATTATTTCCTTGACCCGGCGCACCCAATGGGTTGTAGATTCTCCATCCTCTTGCTTGCAATTGGTCAGATCCACAATCGACATTGGCTGCTTACACGTGTCTTTAAAATTCTGGATGAACCGTGCCTTCAACTCAGCCCATGAGCCGATGGAATTGGGTGGTAATCCTTTCAACCTGGTCCGAGCCGTTCCATCCAACATCATGGTAAAATATTTGGCCATTGCAGCATCACTAATCTCCAACAGCTCCATAGCCATCTCATAACTCTCAATCCAAGCCCCTGGTTGTAAGTCAGCCGTGTAGTTAGGCACCTTACGAGGTCCCTTGAAATCCTTGGGCAACCGCTCATTGCGTATGGCTGGGACTAGGCAAGGTACGCCTCCGGTTCTTGTAGCCACTCCTGCCTCAACCGAGGTTGTTGGATAAGCCGGAAGGGCTCAGTGAGCCGCCTGCTCTGCTGCTATCTGAGCCGCCCGTTCTGCCTCTTGACGAATCCTCTCCTGGTCCTCCAAGTTAAGAGCTCCAGCCCGCACCGGCTCATACCTATATGGCCGGTTGTGACGTTGAGCATTACTTGACATTTCTGCAGATTCCATGTGCCTACTGTAACTCGGGCTCCGGCTTGGGAGAGGAGTTGATTGAATCCTGTCTCGACTGTAGGAGTATGCATCCTGCTGGGCCAAAGCTGTCTGAAGTAGTTCTCTTACCCTCCGGGTTTCAATTGCTATTGGCGAGTTGCCTTCCATCGGGAGAGCTGCCAATCGAGCCGACGCCGCAATGAGGTTCTCCATGGGGTTCGAAAAGTGACCCAGGGGTGTTGATATATAATGAGGAGGAGTTGTATTTATGCGCGGCGGCTCCATGGTGCGTGGCTGAACTGGTGCATCGGGCGTCTCGACCCGGTTTGCCTCCGGCGGGTTGCCCCCTCCAGCTCCGGGTGTATGGAACAGATTCCTCGGATCCAGTGTTAGAGGTAGACATGACTGAGTTTTCTGACACCTCCTCCTCATGACTTCGTTTGATGTGTTAAGATCCACGGAGAGCCGGAAGGTTTCTGCTTGAAGCTACTGAGCACAAGCATCCAAAGCTGCTCGTTCTATTGCCATCCAGGTTTCCTCCGCGGCCAAATTTTCCTTAGGTTACACCATCTCCTCCCGCACGCGTGCCACTTCCGCGTCATGCTGGGCTTTATCTGCCAGCTCTACCGCAGCGGTTAACAGAGTTGTTAGTTTATCCATGAGGTCCATGAGAACCTGAGACGGGGGGCGCGCGGGGTCTCCTGACCCAACAGCTGCTGACCTGGTGGCTGCTGATGTTGCTGCAGTGGAGTTCTGCCTGGGCTGCGTCCCTGCCATGAAGACTCTGACCCAATTTGGCGGCTCAAGGGGGTCCGGAATACTGCTTCCATCGGAACAGCCCCCGAGCAAGCCGTCTTGCAGTTGGTACAATGAGTCCGTCCCTGTTGATGATGTCGTATCAGAGAAGATGGCCGTCTCCCCACCTTCGATTGATCCTTTGGAGTATTCGCCGCCATGGATGCAGCCTACGAAGGCATGCTTCATGATGGATTGAACACGGTGGACCCGGCGCGCTGAGCCGTTTCAATGAGGTCGATGTGGACATCCGGCTCAGGCTCTGACTCGCCGATCCGGCCAATGAAGACATGAATTCCACCGAAGGGGACCCGGTACCCGTACTCGATTAAGCCCGCCTCGGGGCCCCAGCCTTCATCGTCGATGTCGATATTGCCGCGATGACTCTTGGTCATCCGGCCCACAGCGTATCCCTTGAGCCCTTCGAAGTTGCCCTTCAAGAACTCAAATCCACCATGCGCTGGCCCCATGGTGGGCGCCAACTGTCGTGGAGTTGACACGGCAGATGTCCTAGAGCAAGGACTTAGTCGTAGGGCCATCGCACTAGGAAGCTTAAAGGGGTTAATCGGGACAAAGGACACGAGAGAGTTTTATACTAGTTCGGCCCCTTACGATGAAGGTAAAAGCCTACGTCTAGTTGGGATTGGTATTGCTGAGGTTTCGACTTCCAAGAGGCTCAATTCGCTGGCTTGGTTATCGACTTGGTTGTTTCTTGCCCTAAACCGCCACCGGGTCGTCCCTTATATACATGGGTTGACGCCAGGTGGCCTACAGAGTCTCGGCCGGCACATAATCGTGTCCGGCTCGATGACTTTCTTTACCTATCTTTCTGTACAAGTATTTCCTTACATGTGGCGGTTTACAATATCAGGCCTTAAGCCGGCCCCAGGCCTTTGGGCCTTCTATAAGACTTAATAAATTACAAACTTGAATGTTTACTGAACTTCTTGCGTAACCCGCCATTGAAGTTGACCCAACCCCTCCTGGGCGGGTCTCAACTGATAGTAATATCCCCAACACTAAGTTTTACCCTTCCTAATAGGGACTAACTAGGTTGCTAGCAATGTTCATAAGAGAAATCAAATTTGGGTAGGAAAGTAGTGGAGGATGATTTACTTAGATTTGAAAAGCACTGGAGTTAGGGTAGCCGAAACATGACATCCTTGGATTACTGTCGGGTCGAATCTGACAGATCTTGGGTAGGGGGTCCCAAATCCTGAGCTAGTAGTCTCACACTAGTGGAAAAACGGCTAGCCACAACATTCAGCATAATTGGTACACCAGCTATATATGGGTAGTGCTGGCATCGATATTTTGTCAGACATCACTACTATATGGGCCCAGCTCTGCTGACCAGTTGAAAGATACTGCTGGCATAGGCTTTATATACACGCCATAGATAAAGTATCTAGTGCTGTCGTGCCTTATTTGAGAATAGCAACACTAAGTTTTTCCCTTCCTAATAGGAAATAACTAGGCTGCTAGCAATGTTCATAAGAGAAATCTAATTTGGGCATGAAAGTAGTGGAGGATGATTCACTTAGATTTGAAAAGCATTGGAGTAAGGGTAGCCGAAACACGATAGCCTTGGATTACTGTCGGGTCGAATCCAACATATCTTGGGTAGGGGGCCCCAAATCCCAAGCTAGTAGTCTTACACTAGTGAAAAATGGCTAGCCACAATATTTAGCATAACCGATACGCCACCTATATATGGATAGTGCTGGCATCGATATTTTGTCACATGTCACTACTATATGGGCTCAGCTGTGATGACGTACACGTTGTCCTGCCACCACTAGTTGATGCTCGAGAACATCAGCACATTCCAATTTCAATCCATAATCATTTGGTAATGGCCATGCCACACTGCTCTCAGATCTTTGTGTTGATGTCCTTCATCCTGAAATGTTTCTGTAAGTACACATGACTTGGGAAAAAATATAGTTACAACAGCGAAGCTAGCAAGGCAGACTATTTTGTACATGGAAAAACATGACTAACAATAATGTTACACGTCATGAAGCATAAGCAGATGATATTTTAAAAAATATAAAAATGGTAGTCTGCGCAGGCCGCATACAGAGATCTCTCATAGCTCACTAGAGGAGCATGATGTTGGGGCCAAATCCAAAATAGACATGTTACAAATTTAGACCACACACAGCTACTGACAATTATATATATCTTGCGTATAAGTAAGCAAGCAGTTGGCCATTATGTAGCTCAATTAGAGTCTTAGGGAGCATAATGAACAGCAGAGGGATACATACAAAGCTACTAGAACAAGCAAAACTATGCAATCATTAGCCTTGTATAAACTAGATTATGAGCCTCATGCAGTAATAGTTGGTTAATAGACTTCAAAGTTTCAGTCACACTTCGCTAGAGTAACTAAATGGTAAGGTCTTTAATTATATCAACTAATAGTTATACACGCAACTACAAGTAATTTAATGGAGTACCCAACATCAGGCATCATTGTTTGGTCATCTCATTAACTGAGAACAAATAAAGCAATTGAAAAGAGCAATTTAACTATGCCTGAAACAAACAAGCAATTGAACTGTTGAGTTGCCAACAGGCATACATGCACGCCCCTCAATAACACCCATGGCCTAGCTACATTTACTATATAAAGGAACAAGTAATGTATATTGTTTGCCAACTATGAAGTATCTCGACTAGTATGTAATCAAGATCCTAGTAATGATGGGGACGCTAATGATGTGAATATGTGTTTGGTTATGACATCAATAACTCTACCATAGCAAGAAGCAGTTTCACACTGTTCACTACTATAAAATGTTTTAGATATTTAAAAGTAGACTACATCTGTAATGAGTGAACAGACACATTAAAATGTGTTCACATACATCTGATTTACAAAAAAGTTAGAATATCATATAGTAGTGAGCGGAGGGAGTTTTAATGAATGGCCCAATGACTAGGTTCTAGGTGAAGAACCCTACGCAAGTACAATGTCATACAAATAGGATGTCCTGGTAGTTTTAATATAGTGACTTATCATAACTGGTTGAACAGGCTCAGTGCTGCTCCTCCTTCTCTTGCAAGGCTCCTTCCTAACATCTTATACTTGGAAATCCTCAATCTTATCTTCATTGCACCCCCTCCGCAAGGTGACACAAACAAGTTAATGGTCTCCTTGGAAGATAAATATGCATACTTTCCAGTCTGTGAACAACACCAAAGGATGAGTTTATAACAAAACAACACCACATAATGAAACATGCCACATCTCTTGCACACAATGAAATGAGCATTTACTATGTGTGCGTTGTTTAAAAACTAGGCATACCTTCGAACTGGATCTCTAGGTACTCTTGGAGAGCCTACTTTAGTGTACAACCAAACCTTTATGTCACCTATGAGTTATACAAGCCCCCACTATAGCAGCCCTTAGTGCTTAAATCATTGACAAGCTCTGTTAGGTCAAGAACAACAAGTAATCAAAGCAAACAATCCTAGTATGACTGGCTGATTCAAACAAGCAATTGAACAGATGTGTGAGCAAATCTTGCACAACACTGAATTACATATCAAGAAAAGAAGCATAGAAGGAAGCTTAAAGACCATCACTTGACTGACAAGAGTTAAGGGTCATTTAAACATCATGTGCAACGTATGAACTAACATAAACATAGCATATTTCAGATTCTATAATGAAATGCACATGTATTAGGTTATGCCATGTATGGTGCCTAAATGTACACTATAGCAGGCATGAGTCATTCATCATTGCACGCACAATTGAACTGCAGGTTAAGGGCTAGTTCTATTCCGCCTTTTCAGCGCTTATTGTCAAATTAATCCATCAAAGATGTAAAGAAGTCGTTTTTGAGTTATGGGCTTGGGCTTAACTTATTTCACTTTGGGGGAGGGGGTGCTTCAAGTAGAAGCTCAATAAAAATTGAAGGGAAGGGGAATAGCGAAATGACTCTTTGTCTACCTATATTACACTCAAAATGTCACTGCTTACGCCCGCGTCACACCTGACCCTCAAGTAAAAACAAACACACAAGCATTCATTGCCCTGCCTGCTTGCATCTCCTCTCCCCGTTCCCTCTACCTCGATCCCTTGCCTGCAGCGCGAGGGTTCCTCTAGCGAGCAGTCGCCACTGGTCCCATCTGGCCTGCTCCTCGATGATGCTCTGTCCAGCTAAGCTACATGGCTGGCGGGTAGGGCCAAATCTACCTGGCTGCTCCTCCCTCTGGCGCCGCCCCTCATTCTCATGGCCTTAAGCAGCTACTCTGCTATGGTCCGTCCAACGCACTACTCCTGTGGTCACCGCACAACTATGACCGATGCCCCACTCCAGCAGAAGGCACCTCATTCCCCCTCCCCTCCTCCCAGGTCATGCCCTTGAGGTGTTGTTGAAGGATGAGCTCATCCAACAAGGTGAGGATCTCCTCTGAATTTTTGCCAAATTATCATTCTGATCCGTTATACGATGAATTGCTATGAGCTGCTACTGCTGCTATATGATGCATTGCTATGAGCTGCTCCTCCTGCTGCTATATGATGAATTTCTATGAGTTGCTGCTGCTATATGATGAATTGTTATGAGATGTTGCTACTGCTATATGATGAGTTGCTATAAGCTGCTCCTGGTATATGATGAATTGCTATGAGCTGCTCCTGTTGTTGCTGTATGATGAATTGCTATGAGCTGCTCCTGCTGCTGTTATATGATGAATTGCTATGACCTACTGCTGGTATATGATGAATTGCTAGTTGCTGCTGCTTTATGATGAGTTGCTGCTATATGATGCTTTCAGGTGGTGCTGCTATATGATAATAACCAGGCACTTGGACCGTCGAATTTCGATAACTAATGGTCCTTCATTTAATGTAGGCAATGCGTTCTTCATTTAAATTAGGCAATGGGATCTCTATGGAAGACATTGACCAAAGTAGATTGTGCCAAGTACATGGTATCTTTGTATTTGCATTTTGAACAAATATTGATGGTTAGTTTTCCTATCATATTAATTACTGCACTGGGTTCAATTTGTGATGTTTGCAAGTCAAATTAATTTTCATATGGGCAGCAAAATGACAACATATAATGCAATCTAGACTTTTCACTAATCATACCACAGATAAGCTGAAAAGGCAGGCAATGAAAAGAACTAGTTTGCTTATTATCTGGAAGTTATATTCAAAGGTGCTTATTTTCTTAGGATAACTCGAAATAACTGTCCCTAAGAAACCTAGCCAATAACACTGACATACAAATAACATGTCATGATGATTGCAATGGACCTAGCATATCACATTGTATACACTCACTGATACCTCTCCTTTTTTTGCGATGTTCCATGAAATTGCCACATACATCTTGTACTAAGAAATCTTGTACTTTTTCATTGTGGCACCCCATCTGCAAGTTGACACGGCTAATTTGAGATATCTCTACATGATAATACATTGCATATCCCTTGCGCATATTTAAACCACCAATTATGATTGTGTGCGTAGCATAAACTAGCCATGACTCTGTGTACTGGACTAGCAGGCACTCTAAGGGAGCCTAATGTAGTGCACTAGAATTCCTACATGCCACCTATGATTTTGTGTAATGTACTACCTCTATTCCTAAATATATGTCTTTGCAGAGATTCTAGAATGGAGCACATACAGATGTATATAGATGCATTTTTAGTGTAGATTCACTCATTTTGCTCTGTATGTAGTCTATAGTGGAATCCTTAGAAAGACTTATATTTAGGAATGGAGGGAGTATCATGTATGACATCTATATCTCTAATTTAGCAGCCAGTAGTGGAAATCATTGTCTACACAAAGGGATCACTGGTCGAAATCCTAGCAAAGCACGCTGGCAGGCACACAACAATACAAGAGAGAGACACTTACAAGATCATAGCAATGCCTCAGTCCAGGATCTTGGTTGGCCAAGCTGTTAGATCCAGAAGAAACATCATCCTTGTCGTTTTTGCCAGCTGCATAACATGTAACAGTGACCTGTTAGTATATTTGAAGTACATCGGGCAGGTGACATGGACAGGTTTAAAGGTGACAAGTACCTAGGCCGCAACGGGTGCTTGGCATCTTGCCAGACGGTGGGAATGTGGTTAGGAAAGTTAGGGTGATGACGTTGCGCTGGCTGTCGGGGTCCGGTAAGGAGATCTAGAACAATGGAGTAGGGTGTTTGTGGAGCGGCTCTGGTAGGGTGGACTACGGTGTGGGCGAAGCGGATCTAAGGCCGTGGATGAGGGCATTAGTGAAGCTGCTCTGGTGGTTGGGTTCAGGATGGTGTTGACGATACAGATCTGCGGCTGTGGACGGGGTGTCAGAAGCTGCTCCGGTAGGTTGGACGAGGGTGCGATGAAGCGGATCTGAGGCCGTTGCTACCTCTTGAGCATGCGTTGGTTTTCCCTTGAAGAGGAAAGAGTGATGCAGCAAAGTAGAGTAAGTATTTCCCTCAGTTTTTGAGAACCAAGGTATCAATCCAGTAGGAGACAACACACAAGTCACCTAGTGCCTGCACAAACAATCAAGAACCTCGCAACCAACGCGATAAAGGGGTTGTCAAATGACAACCCCTTTATCGCATTGGTTGTGAGGCTCTTGATTGTTTGTGACAACCCCTTTATCACGTTGGTTGCGAGGTTCTTGATTGTTTGTGCAGGTACTAGGTGACTTGTGCGTTGTCTCCTACTGGATAGATACCTTGGTTCTCTATCGCGTTGCGAAAGTGGGATCTGATAGAGATAATAAGATAAATATTTTTGGTATTTTGTTGTATAGATTGGAAAGTAAAGATTGCAAAATAGTAAACAAGATGCAATAATAAAAGAGATGCAATATAATAAAAAAAGAGACCTAGGGGCCATAGGTTTCACTAGTGGCTTCTCTCATGATAGCATGTGTTACGATGGGCGAAAAAATTACTGCCGAGCAATTGATAGAAAAGTGCATAGTTATGAAGATGTCTAAGGCAATGATCATGAACATAAGCATCACGTCCATGTCAAGTAGATTGAAATGATTTTGCATCTACTACTATTACTCCACACATCGACCGCTATCCACAGCATGCATCTAGAGTATTAAGTTCATAAGAACAGAGTAACGCTTTAAGCAAGATGACATGATGTAGAGGGATGAACTCAAGAAATATGACATAAACCCCATCTTTTTATCCTTGATGCAACAATACAATAAATGCCTTGCTACCCCTAATGTCACTGGGAAAGGCACCGCAAGATTGAACCCAAAGCTAAGCACTTCTCCCATTGCAAGAAAGATCAATCTAGTAGGCCAAACTAAACCGATAATTCGAAGAGACTTGCAAAGATATAAAATCATGCATATAAGAATTAAGAGAAGAACCAAATAATATTCATAGATAATCAAGTTCATAAACCCACAATACATCGGATCTCGGCAAACACACCGCAAAAGAATATTACATTGAATAGATCTCCAAGAACATCGAGGAGAACTTTGTATTGAAGATCAAAGAGAGAGAAGAAGCCATCTAGCTAATAACTATGGACCCAATGGTCTATGGTAAACTACTCACGCTTCATCGAAGAGGCTATGGTGTTGATTTAGAAGCCCTCCGTGATTGATTCCCCCTCTGGCAGATCACCGGAAAAGGTCCCCAGATGGGATCTCACGGGTACAGGAGGTTGCGACGGTGGAAAAGTGGTTTCGTGGCTCCCCCTGATGTTTTTAGGGTATAATAGTATATATAGGTGAAAGAAGTACGTCGGTGGAGCTCCATGGGCCCCACGAGGGTGGGGGACGCGCCTACCCCCCTAGGCGCGCCCTCCTATCTCGTGGCCGCCTCACGGAGTTCCAGACTTTCACTCCAAGTCTCCTGGTTTGCTTTCGGTCCAAGAAAGATCATCACGAAGGTTTCATTTCGTTTGGGTCCCGTTTGGTATTCCTTTTCGGCGGAACACTGAAATAGGCAAAAACAGAAACTGGCACTGGGCCTCCGGTTAATAAGTTAGTCCCAAAAATAATATAAAAGAGCATATTAAAGCCCATTAAACATCCAAGGTAGATAATATAATAGCATGGAACAATCAAATATTATAGATACGTTGGATACGTATCAAGCATCCCCAAGCTTAATTCCTCCTCGTCCTCGAGTAGGTAAATGATAAAACAGAATTTTTGATGTGGAATGCTACCTAACATATTTATCAATGTAATTTTCTTTATTGTGGCATGAATGTTCAGATCCGAAAGATTCAAGACAAAAGTTTAATATTAACATAAAAATCATAATACTTCAAGCATGCTAACAAAGTAATTATGTCCTCTCAAAATAACATGGCCAAATAAAGCTCATCCCTATAAAATCATATAGATGTCAATGTGAGTGAGTAGGGATTTCCATGCAACGGATGCACTAGAGCTATAAATGTATGAAAGCTCAACAAGAGAAACTAAGTGGGTGTTGAGAGAGTCCTGGATTAGGGGGTCTCCGGATAGCCGGACTATATCCTTTGGCCGGACTGTTGGACTATGAAGATACAAGATTGAAGACTTCGTCCCATGTCCGGATATGACTCTACTTGGCGTGGAAGGCAAGCTAGGAAGTACAGATATGGATATCTCCTCCTTTGTAACCGACCTTGTGTAACCCTAGCCCCCTCCGGTGTCTATATAAGCCGGAGGGTTTTAGTCCATACAACATACATACAATCATACCATAGGCTAGCTTCTAGCTTTTAGCCTCTCCGATCTCGTGGTAGATCAACTCTTGTAATACTCATATCATCAAGAATAAATCAAGCAGGACGTAGGGTTTTACCTCCATCAAGAGGGCCCGAACCTGGGTAAAACATCGTGTCCCCTTCCTCCTGTTATCATCCGCCTTAGACGCACAGTTTGGGACCCCCTACCCGAGATCCGCCGGTTTTGACACCGACATTGGTGCTTTCATTGAGAGTTCCTTTGTGTCCTCGCCGTTAGGCTTGATGGCTCCTACGATCATCGATAGCGATGCAGTCCAGGATGAGACTTTTCTCCCCGGACAGATCTTTGTGATCGGCGGCATCACACTGCGGGCCAACTCGCTTGGCCCTCTGGAGCAGATCGAAAGTTACGCCCTTGGCCACCAGGCCAGGTTTGGAAGCTTAAACTACACGGCCGATATCCACGGAGACTTGATCTTTGACGGATTCGAGCCCCTGCCTTGTGCGCCACGCGGTCACGATGAGTATGATTTAGCTCTACCATCGGATAGTGTTCAAGAAATCGCAACGGCAGCCGCTCCAAGCCTCAATTCAGAGCCAATTGCGCCATCCATGGACGGGTGGATAGACCCCGCCACGGAGGCCGTATCCTCAGTGGCGATCGAGCCGAATATCGACCTTACCCTTCACGAGAGCCGTGTTGCCAAACTGCTGGATCCTTCTCCGGCCACGGACTCTGAACCGCCTGCGCCCGTTCCTGTCGGATCCGATTGGGCGCCGATCATGGTGTTTACCTCCGCGGATATTTTTTAGCACTCGCCCTTCGGCGACATACTGAAGTCATTAAGGTCTCTCTCCTTATCAGGAGGATCCTGGCCGAACTATGTCCGGCAGGATTGGGATGCGGATGACGAAGAAATTCGCCGCCCACCCACCACCCACTTAGTAGCCACTACTGATGACTTAACCGACATGCTCGACTTTGACTCCGAAGAGATTGATGGTATGGACGACGATGCGGGAGGCGAATAGGAACCATTGCCCACAGGGCACTGGACAGCCACCTCATCATATGACATATACATGGTGGACACACCCAAAGAAGGCAATGGCGACGGGACAACGGAGGATGACCCCTCCAAGAAGCAACCCAAGCGCCGGCGTCAGCGGCGCCTCTCTAAGTCCCGCCAAGGCAAAAGCGGTGATACCGGCACCGGAGATAATAGCACTCTGGACAGTGCCGAAGACAACAACAATCCCCTCTAGCAAGATTTAGAGCAGGAGGATGGAGAAGCCAGCCCTCCTGAGAGAGCGGCAGATGGAGAGGCGGAGGATGATAATTACATGCCTCCCTCCGAAGAGGAGGCAAGCCTCGACGATGACGAATTTGTCATGCCAGAGGATCCCGTCGAACAAGAGTGCTTCAAGCGCCGGCTTATAGCCACGGCAAATAGCCTTAAGAAAAAGCAGCAGCAGCTTCAAGCTGATCAAGATTTGCTAGCTGACAGATGGACTGAAGTCCTGGCGGCCGAGGAATATAAACTCGAACGCCCCCCCAAGAGTTACCCAAAGTGCAGGTTGCTACCCCGACTGGAGGAGTCTCCAGCATATGACGCGGCTGATCGGCCACCTCGTGGCTGCGACAGAGAGGCATTCCAGCCAAAACCTCAGCCCGCACCCCAACACCATTCAAATAAAAAGGCGTCGGGAAATATGCGATACCTACGAGACATATTGGAGGACAAAGCAAAACATGCAAGATCGATCTACGGATCACGAGGGCGCACCACTATGAGAGACGATAATCGTCACGCTAGATACAGTAAAAGTAAGTCCGGCTGGGCCGAACACAGCGGGCAAGACTCATTTGAGCTGCGTCGCAATATAGCCCAGTACAGAGGCGCCGCACACCCCTTATGCTTCACAAACGAAGTAATGGGTCATCAAATCCCAGAGGGTTTCAAGCCCGTAAATATAGAATCATACGACGGCACAACAGATCCTGCGGTATGGATCGAGGATTTCCTCCTGCACATCCACATGAACCGCGGTGATGACCTACACGCCATCAAATACCTCCCACTCAAACTCAAAGGACCAGCTCGGCATTGGCTCAACAGCTTGCCAGCAGAGTCCATTGGTCGTTGGGAAGATCTGGAAGCCGCATTCCTCGACAACTTTCAGGGCACTTATGTGTGACCACCAGATGCCGATGACTTGAGCCACATAATTCAGCAGCCAGAGGAATCGGCCAGGCAATTCTGGACACGGTTCCTAACAAAGAAAAATCAAATCATCGACTGTCCGGATGCAGAGCCCTAGCAGCTTTTAAGCACAACATCCGCGACGAATGGCTCGCCAGGCACCTTGGCCAGGAAAAGCCAAAATCTATGGCAGCCCTCACGACACTCATGACCCGCTTTTGTGCGGGAGAGGACAGCTGGTTGGCTCACAGCAATAACATATCAAAGAATCATGGTACTTCGGATACCAAGGACGGCAACGGCAGGTCACGTCGCAACAAACATAAGCGCTGCATTAACAACGACAATACCGAGGACACGGTAGTCAATGCCGGATTCAAAGGCTCTAAACCCGGTCAGTGGAAAAAGCCATTCAAAAGAAGCACTCCGGGCCCGTCCAGCTTGGACCGTATACTTGATCGCTCGTGTCAAATACACGGCTCCCCCGACAAGCCAGCCAACCACACCAACAGGGATTGTTGGGTGTTCAAGCAGGCCAGCAAGTTAAACGCCGAAAACAAAGATAAGGGGTCACATAGCGATGACGAGGAGGAGCCCCGGAAGCCGAACACCGGAGGACAGAAGAGGTTCCCCCCACAAGTGTGGATGGTGAACATGATATACGCAACCCACATCCCCAAGAGGGAGTGGAAGCGTGCGCTCAGGGATGTATATGCGTTGGAGCCAGTCGCCCCAAAGTTCAACCCATGGTCCTCCTGTCTGATCACATTCGATCAGAGGGACCACCCCACTAGTATCCGTCATGGCGGATTCGCCGCAATGGTCCTAGACCCAATCATTGACGGATTTCACCTCACTCGAGTCCTTATTGATGGCGGCAGCAGCCTAAACCTGCTTTATCATGACACAATGCGCAAAATGGGTATAGACCCCTCGAGGATCAAACCCACAAAAACGACCTTTAAAGGCATCATACCAGGTGTAGAGGCCCATTGCACAGGCTCAGTCACATTGGAGGTGGTCTTCGGATCCCCAGATAACTTCCAAAGCGAAGAGTTAATCTTTGATATAGTCCCGTTCCGCAGTGGCTACCATGCACTGCTCGGGTGAACCGCATTTGCGAGATTCAATGTGGTACTGCATTATGCATACCTCAAGCTCAAGATGCCAGGACCTCGGGGGGTTATCACAGTCAATGGAAACACAGAGCGCTCTCTCCGCATGGAGGAGCACACTGCGGCCCTCGCAGCAAAAGCGCAAAGCAGCCTCTTAAGGCAATCCACTAGTTCGGCAATTAAGGACCCGGACACCTTCAAGCGCGCCCGGAGTAATCGGCAATAGGACCGCCTGGCATGTTCCGAGCTCGCATAGCAATGCGGCCCCCACCCCGGTCCCAGCCAAACGGCGAAGCCCGTGCCACGTGTACATAATTATGCATTAAAAATACCATGGGCATAGGTGGGAAGGGGGGCACGACTATGGCACGCTCCAAGACGCGGCTTAAACTGCACTAGGGGCTTCCCGCTTTGTTATTTTTCTCTTTCAGGACTTTAATCTCTGGAAACCCTGTTTGGCAGCATGATTGCTGAACACATGATGCAGCAACCAAGGAGGCAGAAAGCTATGTCACACCACGGAACTCTTAGGTGGATTACGATAACGAGTGGAATACTTGCTTTAATACTATTCCTCAGCTTGCCCTTGGAAGGGACATGTTAAATAGTCCTACTTTTTGCTTATCGCACTACTTGTATCATTCTGCTTTAACGCACCTTTTTGAATAAACAATGCATAGCATTAAGACTATTATTGCATTCATTCATGTACATTCATGACATCTAGCACTCGTACACTCTGGTACGGACAATACGCTAGGGGCTTAAGCATGCCCGTAATACGACGTGAGAAGTCCGAACACTTTCGATAGTGCGGCACCCCGAACTTATAGCATTATATCCATCAGCTTCGAATCATGTCTTGGGTCAATAGTTGGGTTTGCTCGGCTCCCATGTTTTGGTACCTTATGTTCCGCTATATCGGCTAAGGTAGCACTGGGAGAACTTCTGTGATTGTGCCCCGGTTCTGCTAGGCTAAGCACCTCAGTAAAGAAAGCTAAAACTGAATGTCATGATAAGGCGAGAGACTGGTCGCTGTTCGAGAGGTTTCAAGTCCCTAAAGACTTATGCCGCTTAGAGCGAGGAGTCGGCCCTGTCTGGCTTAAGGCATGTATAGCGCCCCGAATTCGGCATTCTGAATACTAGGGGCTTCGCTGAAATTTAAAATTATAGAATTCTATGGCTAAGTGAGAGTGATAACGCATTATAGTCCGATTGCCTTGTTCATTGTGCTGAGCACCTCCCTCAAAGGACCCAAAAATGGGAACAAGAGTGCTCAGGTTTATCCCGAACACCCCAGCACTCGTGGCATGGGCGCAGAAGCCGATGACTAGCCATCTCTCAGATTTGATAAACAGCCGAACAGAAGGTAATATTTTAAATTCAAACAAGCATTGCATAGCGCATATGAACAAGTTTTCATAATACAGGATTACACAAGCAAGTTTATTCAAATATTACATCTTTCGCACACTCGTCCTCTACAAGGCGGGTACCCTTTAGGACACCCTCATAGTACATCTCGGGGTGGCGATGCTCCTTGCCCTGCGGCGGCCCTTCCTTCACCAGCTTCACGGCGTCTAGTTTGGCCCAGTGCACCTTCGCACGGGCAAAAGCTCGGCGTGCACCTTCGATGCAGACGGACCACTTGATGACTTCCAGCCGTGGGGAGGCATCCACAAGCCGCCTCACCAGGCCGAAGTAGCTGTTGGGAAGGGCGTCGCCAGGCCACATCCGGACTATAAAGCCCTTCATGGCCTGTTTGGCCGCCTTGTGCAGCTCGACCAGTTGCTTCAGCTGGTCGCTCAGAGGCATCGGGTGTTCGGTCCTAGTAAACTGAGACCAGAACAGCTTCTCCGTTGAGCTTCCCTCCTCGGCCTGGTAAAAACTGTGCGGCATCCGACACGCTGCGGGGCAAATCTACGAATGCTCCTGGAGAGCTCCGTACTCGGGTAACTAACAAGTAATTTACTTTCACATGCTTGCTTTGCATATTGAATGCCTTACCCGCCGCTATCTTGTTCATCGCATCAATCTCCTGGAGGGCCTTTTGGGCTTCAGCCTTGGCACTCTTTGCACTCTCGAGGGCCGCGGCAAGCTCGGACTCCCGTGTCTTCAAGTCAAGCTCCAACGCCTCGTGCTTCGTCATGAGAGCGTGGAGCTCTTGCTGCACCTCGCCCACCCGTGCCTCTTGTTTTTCCTGCTCGGTGCGCTCCTGGGCTGCTTTGTTTTTGGCCTCGGATAGCGCTTTCTTCAGGGTTGCCACTTCGCCGTGGCCCCTGGCAAATCAAAGATGATCCTGTCATTTTGCAATCGCATCCTTTTGTATATATACATATCTATAGACTAGGTATTACTTACCTCTGTTCTCCTCGAGCTGCCTCTTGGCAAGGCCGAGCTCTTTCTTGGACCCTTCGAGGTCCTGCTTCAGTACGGCGACCTCCGCAGTCAGTGCGGCAGAGGTCAGTAGCAAAGCCTGCATATGCATATAGACATACTTATATTAGACTCCTGCAGATATTAGTTGATCCTCTATTCGTCTTTTCTTTTTGAACACCAAACAGAGCATCAGGGGCTACTGTCTATGCGGTAATATTTTTCCTATATTTCAAATACTTACCTCAAAGCCTGTTAGAAGGCTGGCACAGGCTTCAGTCAGTCCACTCTTGGCGGACTGAACCTTCTGGATCACCGCACTCATAATAGTGTGGTGCTCTTCGTCGATGGAAGCGCTGCGAAGCGCTACCAGCAGATTGTCTGGTGCCTCTGGATGGACAGAGGTCACCGGCACGGGCGTCTTGCCCCTTTTGGAAGGAGGCCGCCTGCCCGAGTCCGGAACCACTGGGGGTTCCGACGCAAGGTTCAGCTGAAGGCCGAACTCGGAGCCCTCGGGAGCCTTACTCCCTCTGCTCCCGGAGTCCGGAAGGTCGCCCTGAGGCGCCTCCGGGACTGTCTCCCCTCGACCCGGTGCCTCTTGAGACAGCACCTCGGCATTGTCCGTTGGGCAAGGGAAGGTGGCGGTTGGAAGTGGATCGCTATCCATATCCGACGGGTCCAAAGAGCCGTCCGACGAAGATATGTCGATACGGGCTTGGGGCGGTCTACATAATCATATTCGGCGTTAGGAGAAGCAGTGCGACAAAAGGTATGCTATGAGTTACTCTAGTATCCGAATACTTACGACTTCGCCAGGGGCTTGGCCCTGAGCAGCCACTCGTCTTCGTCTTCGGCGGCGGTGGTGGAGAAGTCCGGAAGGAGAGTCCTTCCCTTCTTGGACCCTTCGCCCCCCCCCCCCCCGGTTGGGGCGGCCTTCCTTTTCTTGTCTCCCCCGGCTGGAGGAGGAGCATCTTCCTCTTCCTCCTCGTCTTCGTGGGAGGAGTGCGTCGCAGAGTCATCGGACAATGAGTCCGATACCACCTGGCGTCGGGAACTCTTTCAGGTTCCCTTGGTCTTCTTCTTGGTCTTCTCCGGCACCTTGTAAGGAGCCGGAGTCAGCATCTCCATCAGGAGAGCGTCCGCAGTTTCTTCGGGCTGAGGGGCCGAACAATTGATCTTCTCCGATGCCCCCACCTAGTCTTGTCAAAGGCATGGGAGCTCAGACCCCGCACGTGGTTAAGCTATGGGAAGTAAAAATCCTACCAGATGTACAAAACTTACCGGATTCGCAGGGCGCTTCGCGCTTAGCCCGCGGTCCTCGGTGAGAGAGGGGGGACCTCGGCGCCCTTGAACATCACCCTCCAGATGTCCTTGTGCGTCGTGTCGAAGAGCTCGGTCAGAGTCTGGTGCTGGGCCGGGTCGAACTCCCACAAGTTGAAATCCCATTGTTGACACGGGAGGATCCGGCGGAAGAGCATGACCTGGACTATGTTGACAAGCTTGAGCTTCTTGCTTGCCATATCCCGGATACATTTCTGGAGTCCGTCTAGCTCCACCGATGAACCCCGGGATAGGCCCTTCTCTTTCTAGGAGGTGAGCCGCGTGGGGATTCCGGATCGAAACTCGGGGGCCACCACCCAGTTGGTGTCGCGCGACTCGGTGATGTAGAACCACGCCGATTGCCACCCCTTTATGGTCTCCACGAAGGAGCCTTCAAGCCATATACCATTGGGCATCTTGCCCACCATGGTTCCGCCGCATTCCGCTTGCTGGCCTCCCACCACCTTTGGCTTGATATTGAAGGTCATCAGCCACAGGCCGAAGTGGGGCCGGATGCGGAGGAAAGCCTCACACACGACGATGAACGCCGAAATGTTAAGGATGAAGTTCGGGACCAGATCATGAAAGTCCAGCCCGTAGTAGAACATAAGACCACGGACGAATGGATGGAGGGGAAACCCCAGTCCGCGGAGGAAGTGGTGGAGGAAAACTACCCTCTCGTGAGGTACCGGGGTAGGAACGATCTGCCCCGCAGCGGGCAGCTGATGCGCGATATTCGCGGCTAAGTATCCGGCTCCGCACAGCTTTTTGATGTGTCCCTCCGTGACGGAGGAAGCCATCCACTTGCCTCCCGCTCCGGACATGTTTGGAGAAGGTTGAGGAGAAGGATGTGGACTTGGGCATTGGAGCTCAAGTGCGCAAGAATGGATGAGCAAGGAGGAAGAAGGCGTGGGTAGAAAAAGGTTAAACCTTATCCCCTTATAAGGGCGGTCGAAACTATGCGCCCGCACTAGCCTGGTAAAACTCGCTTATCCCCCAAGCGCCGTAATTGGTGGCGCGGTTGGGTTACCCACGCCCGTATTGATGAGAATCCCATAATAAGGGGGACACGATCTCTGCTTTGACAAGACGTGTCAAGAAACTGCCTCGCGTTATGTGCGGGTCTAGTTAAAGAACAATGGTTCGAATAATCACCGAGCCATGGCATGATGTCATGGTGCCAAAACGTGTCAGCAGATTAGATTTGTGGAAATATTATTCTCTCTACAGTGGTATGTGGAACTTATTTTGCAGGGTCAGACACTATCCTTTTATTCAAACTCTTCTGTGGTGTATCCGGAGGAGGAACCCGCCTTGCAATGTCGAAGACAACACTGTGCGCCGGACTCATCGTCATTGAAGCCTGGTTCAGGGGCTACTGAGGGAGTCCTGGATTACGGGGTCTCCGGACAGCCGGACTATATCCTTTGGCCGGACTGTTGGACTATGAAGATACAAGATTGAAGACTTCATCTCGTGTCTGGATAGGACTCTACTTGGCGTGGAAGGCAAGCTAGGAAGTACGGATATGGATATATCCTCCTTTGTAACCGACCTTGTGTAACCCTAGCCCCCTCCGGTGTCTATATAAGCCGGAGGGTTTTAATCCATACAACATACATACAATCATACCATAGGCTAGCTTCTAGGGTTTAGCCTCTCCGATCTCGTGGTAGATCAACTCTTGTAATACTCATATCATCAAGTATAAATCAAGCAGTACGTAGGATTTTACCTCCATCAAGAGGGCCCGAACCTGGGTAAAACATCGTGTCCCCTGCCTCCTGTTACCATCCGCCTTAGACGCATAGTTCGGGACCCCCTACCCGAGATCCGCCGGTTTTGACACCGACAGGTGTGCATCCAACTTGCTTGCTCACGAAGACCTAGGTAATTTGAGGAAGCCCATCATTGGAATATACAAGCCAAGTTCTATAATGAAAATTTCCCACTAGTATATGAAAGTGACGAAATAAGAGACACTCTATCATGAAGGTCATGGTGCTACTTTGAAGCACAAGTGTGGAAAAAGGATAGTAGCATTGTCCCTTCTCTTTTTTTATCTCATTTTTTCTTTTTTTTTCTTTTCTATTTTTTGGGCCTTCTTTTTTTATTTGGCCTTTCTCTCTTTTTCCACTTTATTTCCTCACATGGGACAATGATCTAATAATGATGATCATCACACTTCTATTTATTTACAACTCAAAGATTACAACTCGATACTTAGAACAAAAATATGACTCTATATGCGTGCCTCCGGCGGTGTACCGGGATGTACAATGAATCAAGAGTGACATGTATGAAAAATTATGAACGGTGGCTTTGCCACAAATACGATGTCAACTACATGATCATGCAAGGCAATATGACAATGATGGATCGTGTCATAATAAACGGAACGGTAGAAAGTTGCATGGCGATATATCTCGGAATGGCTATGGAAATGCCATAATAGGTAGGTATGGTGGCTATTTTGAGGAAGGTAAATGGTGGGTTTATGGTACCCGCGAAAGTTGTGCAGTACTAGAGAGGCTAGCAATGGTGGAAGGGTGAGAGTGAGTATAATCCATGAACTCAACATTAGTCATAAAGAACTCACATACTTATTGCAAAAATCTACAAGTCATCAGAAACCAAGCACTACGAGCATTCTCCTAGGGTGATAGATTGGTAGGAAAAGACCATCGCTCGTCCCCGACCGCCACTCATAAGGAAGACAATCAAAAAATACCTCATGCTTCAAATTTGTTACACAACGGTTACCATATGTGCATGCTACGGGCCATGCAAACCTCAACACAAGTATTTCTCAAATTCACAATTACCCCACTAGCATGGCTCTAATATCACCATCCTCATGTCTCAAAACAATCATCAAGTATCAAACTTATCCTACTATTCAATGCATCTTATATGCAAGTTTTTATCATACCCATCTGGGATGCCCATCATATTAGGACTAATTTTATAACCAAAGAAAATTACCATGCTGTTCTAAAAGACTCTCAAATTAATATAAGTGAAGCATGAGAGATCAATAATTTCTATAAAATAAAACCACCACCGTGCTCTAAAAATATATAAGTGAAGAACTAGAGCAAAATTATATAGCTGAAAAGATATAAGTGAAGCACATAGAGTATTCTAATAAATTCCGATTCATGCGTGTCTCTCCCAAAAGGTGTGTACAGAAAGGATGATTGTGGTAAACTAAAAATCAAAGGCTCAAATCATACAAGACGCTCCAAGCAAAACACATATCATGTGGTGAATAAAAATATAGCCTCAAGTAAAGTTACCGATAGACGAAGACGAAAGAGGGGATGCCTTCCAGGGCATCCCCAAGCTTAGGCTTTTGGTTGTCCTTGAATTTTACCTTGGGGTGCCTTGGTCATCCCCAAGCTCAGGCTCTTGCCACTCCTTGTTCCAAAATCCATCAAATCTTTACCCAAAAACTTGAATACTTCACAACACAAAACTCAACAGAAAATCTCGTGAGCTCCGTTAGTATAAGAAAATAAACCACCACCTTAAGATACCGTAATGAACTCATTCTTTATTTATATTGGTGTTAAACCTACTGTTTTCCAACTTCTCTATGGTTCGTACCCCCAGATACTAGCCATATATGCATCAAAATAAGCAAACAACACGCGAAAAACAAAATCTGTCAAAAACAGAACAGTCTGTAGCAATCTGAAGGTTTCGAATACTTCTGTAACCCCAATTTTTTGAAACATTAGGATGACGAGGAAAACTTGTATATTGATCCACTGCAGTTGGAATTGGTATTTTATCACTCTCTGGTAAAAAATGAAAATTATTTTCGTGAGCACATACTTTCTGTTTTTATCAGCAAGATCAAACAACAATCACTCAAGAAGATCCTAAAGGCTTTACTTGGCACAAACACTAATTAAAACATAAAAACACAATCATAAAAGAGGCTAGACAAATTATTTATTACTAAACATGAACAAAAAGTAAAGAACAAAAATAAAATTGGGTTGTCTCCCAACAAGCGCTATCGTTTAACGCCCCTAGCTAGGCATAAAAGCTAGAATAAATCTAGGTATTATCATCTTTGGTATGCAATTCATAAGTGGCTCTCATAATAGATTCATAAGGTAATTTAATTTTCTTCCTAGGAAAGTGCTCCATGCCTTTCCTTAACGGAAATTGGAATCTAATATTTCCTTCTTTCATGTCAATAATTGCACCAATCGTTCTACGGAAAGGTCTACCAAGAATAATAGGACATGTAGGATTGCAATCTATATCAACAACAATGAAATCTAAGGGCACATAGTTCCTATTTGCAACAATAAGAACATCATTAATTCTTCCCATAGGTTTCTTAATGCTGGAATCCGCAAGATGCAAATTTAAAGAACAATCATCAAGTTCACGAAAACCTAGCACATCACACAAAGTTTTCGGAATCGTGGAAACACTAGCACCCAAATCACACAAAGCATAGCATTCATAATCTTTAATCTTAATTTTAATAGTAGGTTCCCAATCATCATAAAGTTTTCTAGGGATAGAAACTTCTAGTTCAAGCTTTTCTTCATGGGATTGCATTAAAGCATCAATGATATGTTTAGTAAAAGCTTTATTTTGATCATAAGCATGAGGATAATTTAACACGGATTGCAACAAGGAAATACAATCTATCAAAGAGCAATTATCATAATTAAATTCCTTGAAATCCAAAATAGTTGGTTCATTGCTATGTAAAGTTTTGACCTCTTCAATCCCACTTTTATTAATTTTTGCATCAAGATCTAAAACTCCGAATCATTGGGACGCCTTTTAACTAAAGTTGACTCATCTCCAGTCCCATCTTTATCAAGATTCATATTAGAAAACAAAGATTTAACAGGAGACACATCAATCACTTTTAGATCTTCATCATTATTATCATGAAAACTAGAAGAACATGTTTTCACAAAGCAATCTTTTTTAGCACGCATCCTAGCAGTTCTTTCTTTGCACTCGTAAATGGAAATTCTCATGGCATTGAGAGACTCATTGATTTCATGCTTAGGTGGAATAGATCTAAGTTTCAAAGAATCAACATCAAGAGAAATTCTATCCATGTTCCTAGCCAACTCATCAATCTTAGGGAATTTTTCTTCAACAAAAGCATTCAAATTATTTTGCGAACTCATAAATTCTTTAACACTAATCTCAAAATCAGAGGTCATCTTATTAAAATTTCCATAAGAGTTGTTGTAGGAATTGCCATAATTATTAGAGGAATTACTAGGAAACGGCCTACAATTAAAGTTTCCTCTATACGCGTTGTTACCAAAATTGTTCCTACCAAGAAAATTCACATCCATAGATTCATTATTATTCTCGATCAAAGTGGACAAAGGCATACCATTAGGATCGAAAGAAACACTTTTATTAGCAAACAATCACATGAACTTTTTTACTAGTGGATCTTTCGGTGTGCCATTGAGAATAATTAACCATAATACTGTATAGGAGTTTAGTAGCTTCTCCTAAAGTGATTTCCATAAAAGTGCCTACCGCGGCCGAATCTAAAAGATTTCTAGAAGCAAAATTCAATCCGGCATAATTTTTTTGTATAATCATCCACAAATTCAAACCATGAGTAGGGCAATTACTTATCATTAACTTCATCCTCTCCCAAGCTTGTGCAACATGCTCATGATCAAGTTGCTTAAAATTCATAATATCGTTCCTAAGGGAGATAATTTTAGCAGGAGAAAATACTTAGAGATAAAAGCATCTTTGCACTTATTCCATGAATTAATACTATTTTTAGGCAAAGAAGAGAACCAAGTTTTAGCACGATCTCTAAGTGAAAATGGAAGTAGCTTAAATTTAACAATATCATTATCCACATCTTTATTCTTTTGCATATCACACAAATCAACAAAGTTGTTTAGATGGGTAGCGGCATCTTCACTAGGAAGGGAAGAAAATTGATCTTTCATAACAAGATTCAACAAAGCGGTATTAATTTCACAAGATTCAGCATCGGTAGTAGGAGCAATCAGAGTGCTAATAAAATCATTGTTGTTGGTATTGGAAAAGTCACACAATTTAGTGTTATCTTGAGCCATCGTGACAAACAATCAATCCAACACACAAGCACACAAGAAGAAAGAGAAAAGAGACGAACGGAAAAAGGGAGAAATAAAATGGCAAAGGTGAAGTGGGGGAGAGGAAAATGAGAGGCAAATGGCAAATAATGTAATGCGAGGGAGAAGAGTTTATGATGGGTACTTGGTATGTCTTGACTTGGCGTAGATCTCCCCTACAACGGCGCCAGAAATCCTTCTTGCTACCTCTTGAGCATGTGTTGGTTTTCCCTTGAAGAGGAAAGGGTGATGCAGCAAAGTGGCATAAGTATTTCCCTCAGTTTATGAGAACCAAGGTATCAATCTAGTAGGAGACAACACACAAGTCACCTAGTACCTGCACAAGCAATCAAGAACCTTGCAACCAACGCGATAAAGGGGTTGTCAATCCCTTCACGGTCACTTGCGAAAGTGAGATCTAATAGAGATAATAAGATAAATATTTTTGGTATTTTGTTGTATAGGTTGGAAAGTAAAGATTGCAAAATAGTAAACAGGATGCAATAATAAAAGAGATGTGACATAATAAAAAAGAGACCCGGGGCCATAGGTTTCACTAGTGGCTTCTCTCATGATAGCATGTGTTACGGTGTGTGAACAAATTACTACCGAGCAATTGATAGAAAAGTGCATAGTTATGAAGAGATCTAAGGCAATGATCGTGAACATAGGCATCACGTCCGTGTCAAAGTAGATCGAAACGATTCTGCATCTATTACTATTACTCCACACATTGACCGCTATCCAGCACGCATCTAGAGTATTAAGTTCATAAGAATAGAGTAACGCTTTAAGCAAGATGACATGATGTAGAGGGATGAACTCAACCAGTATGACATAAACCCCATCTTTTTATCCTCGATGGCAACAATACAATACGTGCCTTGCTGCCCCTGCTGTCACTAGGAAAGGACACCGCAAGATTTAACCCAAAGCTAAGCACTTCTCCCAATCCAAGAAAGATCAATCTCGTAGGCCAAACTAAACCGATAATTCGAAGAGACTTGCAAAGATATCAAATCATGCATATAAGAATTCATAGAAGAACCAAATAATATTCATAGATAATCAAGTTCATAAACCCACAATTCATCGGATCTCGGCAAACACACCGCAAAAGAGTATTACATCTAATAGATCTCCAAGAACATCGAGGAGAACTTTCTATTGAAGATCAAAGAGAGAGAAGAAGTCATCTAGCTAATAACTATGGACCCGAAGGTCTGCGGTAAACTACTCATGCTTCATCGGAGAGGCTATGGTGTTGATGTAGAAGCCCTCCGTGATTGATTCCCCCTCTAGCAGATCGCTGGAAAAGGTCCCCAGATGGGATCTCACGGGTACAGAAGATTGCGGCGGTGGAAAAGTGGTTTCGTGGCTCCCCCTGATGTTTTTAGGGTATAAGAGTATATATAGGCGAAAGAAGTACATCAATTGAGCTCCGTGGGGCCCACGAGGGTGGGGGTGCGCCTACCCCCCTGAGCACGCCCTCCTATCTCGTGGCCGCCTCACGGAGTTCCATACTTCCACTCCAAGTCTCCTGGTTTGCTTTCGGTCCAAGAAAGATTATCGCGAAGGTTTCATTCCGTTTGGATTCCGTTTGGTATTCCTTTTCTGTGAAACACTGAAATAGGCAAAAAAAACAGAAATTGGCACTGGGTCTCTGGTTAATAGGTTAGTCCCAAAAATAATATAAAATAGCATATTAAAGCCCATTAAACATCCAAAATAGATAATATAATAGCATGGAACAATAAAAAATTTAGATACATTGGAGACGTATCAGCCGTGGACTTGGGCGTTGGCTAAGCGGCCCCAGTATGGTTGAGAATGGTATAGGCAAAGCTACTCCGGTAGGATTGAGGATGGTGTTGGCAAAGCGGCTCCAGTAGGGTTGAGGAAGGTGTCGGCGAAGAGGATCAGAGGGCGTCGAAGGGGGCGTCGGTGGGGCGGCTCCGGGGGTGTGGACGAAGCGTCCCTTGTGAGGGGTACGAAGGAGCCGTTGCAGATGTGCTGTGGTTGACGAGAGTACCTGCGAAGCAGATCAGGCGCCGTGAACAAGGCCGACACTGAATGGTCTATGGTATAGTGGTGGATGAGTAGTCTACTTGTTTCTAGGGAAGGTGGGAGGGGTAGATGCGGCCGCAGAGATCCGGCGAGGTGGACGCCACTAGGAGTGAATGGGCTTTGGTACGCCGGTGGATGAGCAACCTAGTGTTTCAAGAGGGGAGGGGTAGAAAGGCCGATGAAGTACGGACAGCGTGATGTAAGATGCTCTGGTGCTGTGGAGTAGTAATTTTTGCGGGAGGGAGGAGAAAATGGGGGTGCCGTGTGGTGGGGCGAACCGGAAGTTACCAAAGCAGACCCGACCTACTATGTAAATGAGGGTCGTATTGTAACTATTGTTCTCCGTGCACCAAGGACAAAAGGGGAATTTCACATGTTAAGACTAGGTGGCGGAAATTTTAGAAGGAGGCGGGAGACTTTGCCGCCCACGGGATCGTTCATATCCAGTTTGAACTAATTTTGGACACTGCTAGCGGGAAGCTCATGCGAGACTATGTACACGGGGCACACGTCAGTAGTTAATAATTGGTATGAAGTCCACCCCGAAAAAAGACAATAACTCGGGATGATGCACCGATAACTTGGACGTTCACACGGGCGCGGCCAATCATACTGGTATAGAGGCACGTTCACAAAAAATGGATCAAATGCTCAGCCTATGTATTTCTCATGTAAATATATAATTTAGTGTCAGTGGTTATTTATTTTAAACATAATGCATTGACGTGTTAATTTTAATATAGAGGCACAAAAAGAAATGGATATTGTAGTCCCACAAAAGAAATGGATATTGTAGTCCTCTACTTAAAAGTGTTACCTCATATGATTACATGGCCTCCATTTCATAAATTGCGTACCTATTGAATTCATATATGAATATTACATATATTACTTCATAATAGAACCTTAAATCATCCAAGGCTAATGAATTTGAATGCAAAACTAACAATGGTGCATGTACATGATAACTACAATGGTTGTTTGAAGAAACATCACTGTAACTTTGGCATGCACAATTGAGAAGTACTATTTGGAAAAAAATGTGATACGTGAGTGTTCAATCTTTATAGCGTTGAATCGATATCGTATCTTTGGCCACGATACAAAGTATATATTGATTTATGTTCAAGCGATGCACGTCCATGATCGCTAGATAGTGATACGTGAATGAATTGTGCAATCTCTCTCACATGTATACACATCTCATTTCTCCGTGTTCATCGGAATCACACACGCGCACTTTGTGTATTTCTCTCCCTCCGTCAAGGTTAGAATTCGTCTTTCTACCCCGTCCTACAAGTCGCTCGTACAAAAACAAACACGCTCCCTCTGTCGAACACACCCACCAATTTAATTTCACCCACCCACCACCACTAATGTCTCAAAGTATAACTATGTCTTGCACACATATGCGTAAGGTTAACTCGAGTCCCGGAACCATATGAATACATACAATGGGATTCCAGTAGAGCACCTTTTGTTTCCAGATTCCGCTCACACACACACAAACGACATTGTTTCTCTCTTCATTTTTATCCGGCACTTGCATGCACACCGCTTGTTTGTCTCTGTGATGCTTTAAGTATGCCTTGCACACATGCTATCTACCTATCCCTTAATATAGATAGGTATCACACAAACCCCTTCTCCCTATATCTAAGTGCCACTGCACCCACACACACTTCCCGACACCGAAGGAGTAGCGTGACACCTCGATCATGATACTGATCTATCTACTGGCTTCTCTCTCTCACGCACACACACACTTCCCGACACCAAAGGAGTAGGGTGACACCTCAATCTTGATACTAATCTATCTACTGGCTTCTCTCTCAAATACACACACAGACACACTCGCTAGTCGTGCCTCTGTGCCTACCGCGCGCACATTCTCGATATGTCTTTCTCTCCCTCCCCCTTCCCCACTGATGGTGTCCTCGACTAGGGGGTACTCAACACGTCATCTCCCGATCTGATAGATTGGGCCGAGGACCCCCGTGGCCATATACTCATGGGCCAGTTCGGATAGCTGCCACATACAAGGAAGATTCCGCAAGACTTGGCGATCAAGACAAGGACTTCTCCCCACTGGCGTATTCGGCTAGAACTCTTGTTAATCTAGGCCTCTGGTGCATTATATAAACCAGGGCCAGGCTAGTCGATAGATCATATATACAAACAATCATACCATAGGCTAGCTTCTAGGGTTTTAGCCTCCTCGATCTCGTGGTAGATCTACTCTTGTACTACCCATATCATCAATATTAATCAAGAAGGACGTAGGGTTTTACCTCCATCGAGAGGGCCCGAACCTGGGTAAAACTTCGTGTCCCTTGCCTCTTGTTACCATCCAGCCTAGACGCACAATTCGGGACCCCTACCTGAGATCCGCCGGTTTTGACACCGACATTGGTGCTTTCACTGAGAGTTCCGCTGTGTGATCGACAAAAGTATCGATGGCTTGCCTGTAGATCAACTGCAACTTCGGCATCTTCGTCACCAGCTCGACTGGTCACCTTGGTTCAACCAAGAATTGTGCCCCGTGTTCGGATAACCATGTTTGGACGAGGGCCTTCATCAAACATCAACTTCGATCTCTATCAAGATCACGGAGGAATCATCTATGGAGCTCGGGGGCTCAACGTCAACATTGCCCTCAAGTGACCGTGCTGTTTTTTTTGGACAGCGAACTCGTATCTGCCTCCACCACCTCCTGAAGTATCGCTTTGAAGATCTCTTTGGTGGAATTGTGCGGAATTGAGTCTATAAGAACCCTGGAAAATTTCTCGAGTTCCGATGAAGGAATCTCTGGCAATCCACGATATACCGGAGCCCTGTCAAATTCGGACAGGAATTTGGATGAGTTTAGGGCGTGGTGTCCAGCTTCTAGCTCGGACGTCCTTTGGAAGATCCAACCGTTGATCGGCTGCAGAATTCCTATATCTACCACCTCTCAAAAGTTCAGCTCGATCCGACCGTCCAAACTCCGGGAACCTTCCGATTAGTGCATCACTTTTCGGATTTGTTTTCTGCGCGAAAACGAATCCGACCCGAGTTCGTCTTTTTTATGAACGGGATTTCGGACATCCCTTTTGAAGGAAGTTTTGTATGGGGTATTGTGTTTTGTTCCCGAACACATCCCACTAACTTTAAGATCTTTTGAACACGATCTTCAACATCATGCTGGTGTCAAACCAGTCCGGCAATATTGCTCCATGGCTGCCGACCTGTGCTAGACACGTTGTCACTTTGTTGAGACGAGTTCAACTTCTTCGGATCATCATCTCAGCAAGCCGAACAAGAGTCCGGCATCGCGAAGGATAAATCATCACCAACATCGCCGCCCCACGGATTACACGGAGCGGGCATACCAGCATCGCCGCACGGTCGCTTCATCAAGCCAGCATCGACCACGTCACGACCTGCATCGGCAGGGCCGCACTATCACTTCTTCAAGCTGGTGTCCATCACGCCGACCTACTTCGATTCATCGGCTGACATCGAGGCTTCGACATCTCTGCTGGATCGGGGGCTTCGCCATCTCTTCATCAACCTACTCCGGACACTTCGGCGTCACTAGCCGACCAGCTCCGTCACGTTAGCTGGACCGAGGGCTTTGCCTCGGTGAGCCAACCTTTGTCAGCATTGCCATGCCGTCGTTTTATCGCCCATCAGGCAATGGGTGTGCGGATCGAGTCCCAATTTTGCAAATCACCTTCCTTCGGATTGCTACAACAAATAAACCAGGTCTATCAAATGATGGCCGCATTAACGACGGTCGCGTGGTGGTTCGGTCAGTTTCCGTACATAGTCCGGCGAACGCCGCATCCGGAACTCGGACCGACCTGTGAATTCAGGCTTTGCCACGCCTTTACCGCATCACGCCGAAGCCCTGCATCGATATTGACTTCGGCGCCAGGCCATATTTCTTTTATTACTCAATTTGCATAAATTATTTATTATGCAAATTTTTTATTATTATTATTACTATTATCTCTGATTTGCACTATTTTTTGTGCATAGGAAAATGATCTGGGGACTGCGGCGTCACTCTGCCGGTCTACATTGACCGTGCTATGTCACCACTTCGGCATGTCGAGCTCTCCACTCCGCCACCTCGGGACCGGCTTGGGGATGGAACCTTGCCCCGCATCAAGCTCGGGCCGCGTCATCAATACCGAACACATTAACTAGCTAAGTCGCTTTCATGCTCAAAGCTTTAATTTCTAACTTGTGTTCGGTTCGACCAAGCATTATACTTTTTTGGAAAAAAGTTGCTTGTAAAAAAGTTCCTTGTCCAAACTTTGTTTGTGACGCATAAATTCAAATACCCCGTTTACTTGGGGGCTTCCTTTATGAAGCTTTTCCTCTTGCATATGATTATACTTGTACGGCTTCGTTCCTTGTTCGTGTATTACACCACAATATGCACCATATTGACTTAAGCGACTTGCAAGCTCGGTTGCCTCGCTCCTGTGTTTACCCCTATGTTCCCGATTGTTCGGCTAGGGAGTAAAGGGAGCACCTCTGCGATTGTCACGATCGGGTCACCCGAGCCGGACCTCAGACTGGGTGAAGCCGAAAGCTAGCGCTCTTATTGTTTTCAATGATGGTCGGCACACAACGGAACTCATGAGTACAAAAAATCTATTGCACAAGTCTCATAATAACAATGAGCACCGAAGAAAGGTACCGGTGGGGGTACTATTTTCTTCGAAGATGCTTCTTACACTTTGCAGTAACATAGCATAAGTTCCTTGAGCACGCTTTGTCTGTTACAGCCTTATGGCCTGATTGCTTGGTTATTGGAAACACCATTGATATTCTCGACAGATGGAGTACATAACACTTTTCGGTCCTTAACTGAAGAGGGAGAAGCCGACGGTCGGTTAAGACGCGTTTAAAGTTCGGTTGAACATATATATGATATAAGTACTTCGGTACATGCAATAATTCTTTTACTCAAGTCACTTGGGGGCTCTCAAGTTTATTTGAGCCGTTTTATAATAAGTGTTCTTCTTCTTAGTCGTTGCAAAGTATTATTATTATTATTATTATTATTATTATTATTATTATTATTATTATTATTTATCACTCCTTTTTTCGACACGAGTGTGTGGTCACTGGCCGGGGAGCCTAATTTCTCTCTCAAAGCCGCTAGAGTTTAGTTTGCTAAGCTGGCCTAACGAGAAGTACTCCGCCTTCGGGATAGGAGGTTGAAGCCATAGGCTGACCCGCTTGAAGTCTTGAGATAGGATGTGTCATGTTAAAGCACGACAGAAGCACTTTTTTTTTCTAAGACCAATTTTCGGATTGGCACCGAACACTTGATCTTGTTCGGACGTCAAGTTTTTACTGACGTTTTTTGGTTTTCCAAGCGTGTGGCACTTTTAAACTATTTGTGTGTTTTCAGCACAAGTCTTGCAGTGCAACGCCGGACACCTTTAGAGATTCGACAAAAACATTCTCGGATATTGCTATATATGCATCGGTTTCGAATTGTGTCTTCGGTCAATATTGAGTTGCCCGGCTCCTGCGCTTGCCTCCTACATTCCGCTTTGTTCGGCTAGGTGTGCAAAGGGAGAACCACTGTGATTGTGCTTCCAGCTCACATGGTTAAGCACCTTAGTGGAGAAAGCCGAAAATTGACTGTCACAATAAGCGTAAACTTGTCAGCGATCCGATGACGGTGTTAAATGACAGGCCATTCATAACAATGGATGAAGTGTTTACGGCTTGACCTCGACTTTCACCGAACACTATCGGGGGCTATTAACCGGCCTCCCAAACTAAATCCTCGATATTTTGCTCTTACATTAGAGCCGAGGTTTAATGATCATGCTTAGCATGACAACCCAAAGAAAGGAACCGATAGCGGGACTATTTTCTTTGGAAGACATTTCTTATGGTAAACAGTAATATAACATATCTCTCTGCATACCTTTGTTTATAAAACCGTATGGCCAGATTGCCTTGTTTGTTGTAAATCTTTTCCCTCATAAAGGCTTTATAAAGTAGGACAAAGTGGTCAACAAATTTTTGTAGAATGCGGATCCGAGCATTAATGACGTAAAGTACTTGGATACATAGAGTCATTACACATAATTTGTGATTTTACTATGGATATTGATCCTTAATTCGGCCACCCGTGCCCGCATTAAGGCTCGGGGGCTACTGGGCTTCGGGCTTATTATTTACAAATATTAAAGGGGCACTTCGATCCCCTGATCTAGTGTTGCCACCCAACCAGTGTCTCGGGGGCTACTGCATTGCCTGTTCAATGCAGAAAATTTTATGTGCAATATAGTTTCCGAGGATATTTTGATCCTCACGTTGGTCGGCCGCACCCAACCTGAGTCTTGAGGACTGAGCACGCCGCTTTTAGTGTCCCGAAGTATTCTGCCGAGCTAGGACTTGATCCTCAGGCCGATTTTGCAAATCAACCTGAGTCTCAGCGGCTACTGGGATCAGCGGTCTTATGTGATAATTCATGTGCATCTCGGGTTTTAGATTGATACCCACCTTGAGGGCTACTGGCTATATATCTCGGCAGAGAATAAATTGCACCAATCAAAAAATATTGACAAAAATCGGCCCACATTCGGGGTGGTGCACCACCTCGGAAGCAGTCCGGCATAAAGCTCTGGTGCTAGTGGCTGGCTCCATAGAGGGCATTTCCGGCATTAAGCTCGGCTAAACTCCTTCAAACTTCTTTGAACCAAGGTGATTTACGACACCTCGGATATAGTCCGGCGTTGGAGCTTGGATACCGTCCGGCGTTGGAGCTCGGATATACAGTCCGGCGTTGGAGCTCGGATACATAGTCTGGCGTTGGAGCTCGGATACATTCCAGTGTTAGAGCTGGGAAGCGGTTCGGCGTTGGTGCTCGGTCGCAAAAGATACCTCGAATACAGTCCGGCGTTGGAGCTCGGACGCAAGAGGACGCTGCCGCCCGGGAACAACTTCAAACCCGAGGTGTGGCATAAAATAACAAGGCATTGATAAAGGTCGTAAACTTAAAGGGGCTCCTCGGATACCTGACGTGTAAACTCGTCGAATGCATTTCGGTGATCCTCAAGATCGAAGATGAGAAGATTTGTTGAACCAGTTTTCAAGACCGACGACCGAAGATGAAGAATAGTTTAGAAGAATCGAGGAGCGTCCCTAACTTGAAGACCGGTTCAGGGGGCTACTGACGGTGTCCTGGACTAGGGGGTACTCAACACGTCATCTCCCGATCTGATAGATTGGGCCGAGGACCCCCGTGGCCGTATACTCATGGGCCAGTTCGGACAACTGCTGCATACAAGGAAGATTCCGCAAGACTTGGCGATCAAGACAAGGACTTCTCCCCACCGGCGTATTCGGCTAGAACTCTTGTTAACCTAGGCCTCTGGTGCATTATATAAACCAGGGCCAGGCTAGTCGATAGATCATATATACAAACAATCATACCATAGGCTAGCTTCTAGGGTTTAGCCTCCTCGATCTCGTGGTAGATCTACTCTTGTACTACCCATATCATCAATATTAATCAAGCAGGACGTAGGGTTTTACCTCCATCGAGAGGGCCTGAACCTGGGTAAAACTTCGTGTCCCTTGCCTCCTGTTACCATCCAGCCTAGACGCACAGTTCGGGACCCCCTACCATAGATCCGCCGGTTTTGACACCGACACCCACCCCCAACAATGAAATCAGAAGGGTGACACACTACAAAAAAAGACACTTCCGTGATGATATGTGGTTGTCACAGTAGGTCACATTTTCTGTCATGCATGTACATCCATGACAAATTTATGACAGAATCAAGATAGTCATACTTGTGTTGTCGTAGAAGTGTTCCATGACATTACCAAAATTATCATCACGGAAGTGTCCACTTCCATGACGATAAATCGCGCTTCATGGAAGTGCTTTCGTCAAGGGTGACCAACATGTGGCATCCACCGTAACGGAACACCGTTAAGCTATCGGTTCTGGTTTTGGATCCGATAACCCGCTAATAGCCCGGACCAATGAGGATTTTCCACATGTAAAATTCTCATTGGCCAGAGGAAACACGTGTTGGCTCACCGTTGGGACAGATGTCATCCATTCATTGGACAGGAGGCGCCTATGATACGTCGACACGTGGTACGGCCCAACAGAGGCCCATTCCAGTGAAAAGGCCGACCTGTTTGACTTGGTCAAAAGGTAACGGGCCAGCCGATGGAAAGCCTGTTAATGGCCTGTTCGTATATACCCCATTTACGGGCCGCTAACTCACGACCCATTATAGCCTATCCGAATTAAGCCTAGTAGCTTCATCTGGGCCTTCCAATATGATTCCAGCCCGTTGTAACTTCCGGACCATGTATGGCCCATGATGTCTTTCGGCCCATACGAGACCATTTGTAACTCTTGGCCCATTAACGGCCCGTGGTGAATCTGGACCGCAATGAACAGCGTACCCCTTTATACCCGTTAATGGCCCATTATTCCATTGGGCCGTTTCCAACCTGTGTTATCTTTCGGCCTTCTCAGGGCCCATTTATTCTTGGGCTCATTTCCAGCATTCGGTTACTTATGGCCCGTCATTGGCCTTTTCTGTATGTGGGCCAAATTCAACCTTTGGTTACAATCAGCCCGTTACTCCGTTGGGTCGTTTTCTTAATGTCATCAAATACGGCCGATTTAGCGATGGCGTGTTATTGTTATCCCATGAACGGACGATTCCAAGTCTAGCCTATTTACAACCCATAATGCGGTCTGTTATTGGCCCATGTTTAGCCTATCGATCATACAACACGTAGAAGGCCCATTGATGCTACGACCCGTAGAAGGCCCATTGATGCTACAGCCCGTAGAAGGCCCATTCTTTCTACAGACCTAAGAAGGCCCATTGTTTCTATGACCCGTAGGAGGCCCATTGTAACTATAGTAAATATGTAGCCCATGGTTATTGTGGCCTAGTTTTAAAAAATAGGTTATTGTGGCCACTAGCAAACCGCGGAAAAGAACTGCGATGACTACAAGCAAACAAATAAACAAGACAACAAGGAAATAAATAAGCAAGCAACTTACGCTAGGCTATCACGGCTATTACACATATTACATCCACTTGGCATTAGAGTTCTTCACCAGTGCAAATATAGGGAACAAAGCAACATATCATATACACTGGTTGTCAAAGTTGGTGACCAGTGCAAATAAACGCCGCAGCAAAACAAGTCCAAAATTGAAGCCACTTCAGAAGAGATCAAGAAACAATATCCGGGGTACCCATAATGCTGGCAAGATGCTTAGCAAGCTTATTAATTTTCTCTTGATTGGCTCTTAAATCCTCCAACACTTGCTGTTGCACTAGAAAATATGCATCTGAATTCTACATGGACTTCCTCAGTCCTTTGGCTTCCTGTCGCATAACATCTGATCGATGTCTTTCAACTTGAAGTTGAGACTCAAGAAGCTGAACTGATTTAGGCAGCGACTTCGAAGAGCTGGTGCCAGCAGTAGTAGCCAGTAACTCAAACACTACATCAAGACATGACTTTGGGGTTGTCTCAGTGTCTTCAATATAGTTTTTATCAGCTTTCTTGGAGTCCAATAGGGATGTCTCACTATCTTGAACCTTATCTGCATTACTTCCTTTACCATTGCATAACGGGGTACTCTTCTCCAATATTTTATCCGCATTCTAAAAGAGAAACAAACAAACACATCACAGGTTTACAATGTAGCATATGAAACTCATTTTGGTAAACTAGTTCAATAGTAAGGTGGCCAAGATAACAGCATGAAACAAACATATATCTATGTAGTATGGTCACTGTATGGTCTATATCATTATAGTTTATGTTGCCAAATCCAGTTAGATACAGTTTGAATCATATCTATTTAAGACAAAGCAGCATAGACAGAATATAAGTGTGGGAAACTACACAGCAATAACAACACTTGTAATGTGCATGGCATGATAACAAAACTGTTTATTCAATTGAAACTGAAATCAACATAGAGCAAGTTACAACAGCAAACACGTTGAAGAAACAGGTTCAAAACATACCTGTTGCGCCATTGGAGTTACAATTGCATCCTTCAATTTGAAATTAGTTGGTATGAGTAAATACAGTGATGCAAGAGCAAAGTAGTATGAACCATATGTACGGAACCTGACCTGAGAACAATTCTTCTTCTGCTTTAAGCGTTGACTTGGGGTTCGGAGATGTGGTGCTCGTGCTTTGGGCACTGCAGTTGCCTTACTAACTACTCGTATTTGGGTGCTCTGTGGTGGAGACGGTGTTGTGTCAACTGGAACTGGGTTACTATCTGCTAGGGTTGGGGTTAGAAGGGGTGTAGCTGGTTCTCTGTCCAACTGGGTAGGGGTACAATCTGCGGGAGTCCGAGTTATGTGTGGTGGGGCTGGTTCTTGGGCAAGTACAACCATGGTTCTATTTGTGTCGACAGGTAGCACAATCTTTTTCTGAAGACCATGTTTTTACTCCCACAGATACTGCCATCACCCCCTCCAATTGAAATGGATGATAAACAAGTAAAGTAATTGAATGTACATACATTGTAAGATAGACAGGTGCAATGGATACTAGGGAAGAAAACAAGGCATGAAATAATTCACATTTATGTTGTCTAACCAAACAGAATAGCACTACATAATTTCACATATATGATGGCTAATTAAACAAGATAGCATGACACAATTTCAAATGTATGATGCTAACTAAACAGGATAGAATGACATAATTCAAAATATTATGACTATGTAAACATGATGAGATGATATAACTATATTATGTCTTTAGAAAATGGTTTGGCATGCCATAATTCAGATACATGTTGTCTATGTAAACATCTTGGCATGATATAATTCAAATATATGCTTTATATACTAAGCAAGTGAGTAGAGGGCAATCGCATATATCATGTGTCAACTAAGGATATGGCATTCAATATTGTGCATATGATGTAAATACTAAGCATTGCAATACAACATATGCATGATATGAGTAATATAACCCTGCCAAGTTTGAGAATATACCTCAGGGGGATAATAGGACTGGTCATCTGCCTCTGAATCCTCCTCTGAAGAGCTATCTGTAAACAGCAAGATATCTGCTTCAGCAGGTAGCATTGTCTGCTCTGAAGACCTTGTTTTTACTCCAGATTTCTCCATCACCAATTCAAATGGCTGATGCACAGGAAGAGCAGTTGAATATACAAACATTGTCGACAAATGCAACGAGAAATACAAAAAAGAGGACGGCATGATATAATTCACATATATGACGCTTGGCTAAACAACATGGCATTGCATAATTCACATATATAATGCCTTGCAACAAGTTAGCATTGCATAATTCACATATATAATGTCTTGCAACAAGATGGCATCACATAATTCACATATATGGTAATTAGACACTAAACAGGTCGCATTCACACAAAGCATGTATAACCTAAGCAAATGACATAGCAATGCAAGATACCATACGCACGATATGAGCAACATAACCCTGCCAAGTTAGAGC
>NC_041380.1:96853613-96884754 GCF_002162155.2 Triticum dicoccoides | reverse complement strand
CTGTCTCTGAATCCTCCCCCGAGGAGCTATCCATAACCAGCAAGACATGCGCTTCGTCAGATAGCATTGTCTGCTCTGAAGACCTTGTTTCCACTTCAGATTTTTCCATGACCGTGCCGAATGGCTGATGCTCAGGAAGAGTAATTGAATGTACTAAAATTATTGACATATTTAACACGTAATAAAAAATGTTGGCATGATATAATTCACATATAAGATGACTGGCTAACCAGGGTGGCATTGCAAAATTCACATATATGATGCCTAGCTAAACAAGATGGCATTGCATGATTCACATATACGATAAAGAAACTAAACAGATGGCATTGACACAAAGCATGTCTAAACTAATAAGATGACATATTTGATGTATCCAGTAAGCAATGCAAGACGCCATATGCATGATATTACCAACATTAGCATGCCAAGTTAGAGCGAAGACCTCAGGGGGTAAATAGGAGTGGTCTTCTCCTTCTGAATCCCCCTCAGAACAGTTATCTTCCTCTTGATTACGATCTGAAATGGGTGGAGGGGGCTGCCTTTGCACCCACCATGGAGTGACGTCTGCATGAAAATTTATTGCCATGCAAGGCTCGTCTCTTTTGCTCTACATGTTCAGTTCCATTGTGTACAGCAACTAACATGCATAGGAATAAAACATAGTGAGATTATGTAAGGAGTGCATGCACAAATCCAGAGTGATGGTAGCAAACTAAGGATAGACCCAAAACCAATGATAGCAGGCAGATAATAGCTTTATTTAAAAAATACAGATAATGTCTCCTTTAATGTTTGTTTGCACCCAACATGAAACTCATAGTAGACACCCGAGATTAACCAGATAGTAGACAGATATTACTGATTGCTGCCCCAATATGTACCCCACAACCATTTAAAAACTCAAGTTTCAGCATTAGTTTGGACCTGACTTGGAGTCTAATAGGTGAGCACGATGATAAAGTAGCATGTCATCATATTAAGAGATGCATAATGTAAGCAGACACGGAAGAGTGCGACCTCTCTTGCGGACCCGTGTAGTCCTCAAGGTCATCTGCTTAGTTGATGATGGTAATGTAGTTGTCGTGGCTGCCGGCGGCAGGGAAGAAGATCTGAGGAGGCGGAAGACAGTTTGGAGAGCAGATCCCTGCTGTGGTGAACCCTTCCATCGTTGGAGCAGCTGAGCTGGGGTGGAACACATCACATCAGGAGCAGGAAAAACCACACAAGGTTTTCTTTGACACATATCTATAACATAAGTAATTGTGTAAGGGCTTGTTTGAATTTGAAGATTCTAACAATCCAGGGATAGGAAATAGACATGAATAGGATAGGAATGCATGTGCAAAACAGAGAATTTAAAAACACAAGATTTATGCCAATCTGGGTGTTTGATTCACAAGAATTGGAAGATCACAGGATGCAAAGAAGCAAGATGGGATTAAGTCAAACCACAAGAAAATGTACAGGTATAATGCTATTATGCTACTATCTCTTAGTCTTGTGCTTCATGACTAAGAATTTGAAAAGGAGGACAAGTGGAAATTAAAACTCCTATGATTTTTCTTTCAAGGAGACACTAAACGAACAAATCCTACAGTTTTCCTTTGCTCCATTCCTTTGAACCAAATTCATGAATAGTAGTACCATCAGGAACTTTCCAATTCCTATGTTTTCCTTCACTTTTCCTTTCAAGCACTGGCGATTCTAGTAGGCAAGCTTGAGCAAGGAAAATCCTACACTCAAAAAATGTTTTTGTGCTAATTCTATTGCTTTGGACCCAGGCCACTGCCCTACTAGCTCAACTCCCAGGCCCATCGACAAATGCACAGCTCAAACGCGCATAGATTAATAATGATGTCGTTCAAGAGAGTCCATCACGGATAGCTAAGTTGCCTGGTACCTCACTGTTTGTCATATAGCAGGAGAAACTAATCGTATTTCACGTTACTACGTGTGCTCAGTGGACAATATATATATAACATGTAGAGTAAAAAAGAGATGCAACAAGTGTACAACCTCTTTGGCGAAGCCATGTCGATCTCAGTGTGATTGGGTTGGTTGGTGAGGATGATCCGGCTGACTTGGCTGTCGGAGGAGGGGAAGAAGATCTTAGGCATCTAGAGATGGAGCCCGGGGTACTGCTCCCCTGTGATGGAGGGTTTCGTCGTTGGAGCAGCTCCAGTGAGTTGTACGACGCCGAGGTTGAAGCAGGACAGGAGAGACAACGTTAACCTGAGTGGAATTCTAATAGCATCTCTAATAGATGACGTAAAATACATAACCACAAAGGCTAGATGTAAAATACATCAGCCACTCATCTCTAAACTTAACTCTCGAAACTGAATTTAACTGTCGAAACTGAACTTAACTGTCGAAATTGAACACACTAGCTAGTAGCAGAAAAGCGGTAGTAGTAGCAGCCGCAATAGTGCGTGTGAGAGCCGGGGCAGCTGGTCGTGTAGCAACATCAGGTGAGGATACCCTGAGCCGCCAGCCAGCCCCCGCCGCCCGCGGCCGAGGGTGCACCGCCCCGCCCGCCACGAAACCACTCCCCACCGCTGGTCCGCCGCCGCCCCGGCCATCCCTCTAGGCCCCCCGTACTGAGCTTTTTCTCCGGCGATCCCCACGCCACTGCCCCACAACCGCTGGCGACCACCGCCCCCACCCTGAACCCTAAGATAGATACCGGGGTACCTCTCCGGCGAGCCCCCCTCCCCGCTGCGGCTGGTTCTTCCTTAACTTCGGCGAGCCCCCCACCCCCTGAAAATTGACTGACCCGAAAGTCGATTCAGTCAACTGAAGTGTAGCTAAATTGGAGCAGCATCGCAAGCAAGAGCAAGAGCGGGAGCAGCAGCAAGAGCAACAACAATAGCAAGAGCAGACCAATCAGGAGACCGAGAGAAAGAGCAGAGCAACAACACGAGCGAGAGCTAAAGAAGCAGCAGCTCCTACTGATGTGGACGTCGCCGCCGAGGGAGCGACGCCATGGAGGAAGTGGCTGGTGACGCCGTCGTGGATGGAGCCGTGCCGTGTCGGCTCGGGACCGAGCGTCGGCAGCACCGTGAGATCGAATCAAGAAGAAAATGAGGCGATTAGTGCACAACCTCTTTGGTGACGCCAATTAGGCCTTAGCTTCATCCGAGGAAACAGTGATGATGATGCTCTTCCGGTGGTGCAGGTGAAGACGATGGTGTGGGAATGGAGGTGGCGCGAAAGACGCAGGGAACATCGGGGCAGCTCCTTGGAGGTGGAGGACGGGGTGGCTGAACCGGCGGGACGACGAGATCGATGATGGATCCTCATCCGGTATGGTGGATGAGGGACGTCGAGGTGTTGCTGTGGACGATGTTGTCGGGGAATAGGCTCCGGCTGGGTGGCGGACGGAGGAGGGTGTGGGGCTCTGCGGGTTTTCACGACCTCTGTGTACGAATGGGTGGGCGGATGGGATGGGAGTGGGGAACCATGGCTTAAGGACGCACTTGTCCGAAATGTGGGGTAAGTTACGAAATTACCCCCACCGATTTGAGCTAGGCAGTTCTTTCGATTTAGGGGTATCATGGGCATTTCGCGTGTCGGGAATTCATAGGAGGTGGGAGTTTTCACGCATGTTGTAATTTTGGAATAGCAAGGCGCGGGTTGAGATGGAGGATTTATCGAAGCACAATGAGACAAAGATATATCTTAAATATTTCGGGGTAACAAGGTGCAGGTTGAAGAGGCGGGAGTTTCGCAGCATGATAGACAGAAACGCTAGCTTGAAATTTCGGCATAACACGGCGTGGCTTGAAATTTCGGGAGAACAAGCTTAACGTGTACCCAAAAAAGACAATTCGCACCTCATCACTAGAGAGAGCTATGTCCCGTTTTACTATATTACTAGAAATGCATTCAAATACAACAAAAAACAAAAAAAATCAGGACAACAAACATAATGTGTACAGTACCAAAACAATTTGCACTTCCCTCAATAATAAAAAAAGAACATGTGTTTTCTAGCATATGGACTAAATTTGAGTACATTTTCCCTATTTGAATGGGATTGTAATCGGGTTAGTTATACAACCATCTAAATATTATCTTCACAACACATGACATGAATATAGGAGAAGTAAATTCCTATATAAATACGAACTACGTGTACATACAATCTCAAATTCAAATATGTGTATAGATTTTATGTTGAATTCAAATCATAGTACATGCATGTATGCTCTAGCTTGATGTTCGGAATCTAAACCATGTATGATATACTACGTACAATGTGTTTAACAAGCACAACACACACACAATAAACACCATCTAGACTAGTAAGGTACACGTGCATTGCACGCATGAGATTTGGCAACCAAATTATGAATAAATAACACATTATAGCATGTAAGCTTTGAGTCATATATGCATGATGTAGATGTTCGTTTAATTCTTATAGTTCATTTCATTCAAAATCATCTAGTTTTTATAAGAAAGCTAATCTATTTTAAGATTCATGGCATTGTGCGTTGTAAGGCATAAGGTAAAAACAAATAATGGAAAATCATGTAGAAAAATATTTGGGCAATTCTGATACGGAAAATTCTAGAACAAAGAAGAAGTGCTTGTGTTTTGAGGTTTGTGCATTATTCTTAAGTTCAACCATGGAGTCTTCTAGATTGTACATGTGGCAAAATCTGGTGGAATCTAGATGATATCCAACGGCCAGTTGTGCTCAAATTTGCCATCTCTGCACCATCGGATTTGCCTCATCCAATAACCATCTTTAAAAGTTAAAGTTATCCGCACACTATATAAATAATAAAAAATATAATATATATAGGGGTATAGATATAGATATGTGATGCGAAAGCCACCCATCATATCCAATTAGAATAGTGTGTCCATGCACGGATGCAATGTGGCCAAACGATGTCTACCATTGACATCTCAAATACAAATCAGTCTGACCTTGTTCAATGTGTATACAGTACAACATGCTCATTTCCAAACCACGCCGCGCATATCTCAGTTATATTCACACATGCATGGGTTTCAAACATCATGATCTCTTATTCAAATATTTGAATTCTACTTTACATTGATTATGATGTCACCTAGTCTTTTACACCCACACAGTCATCTTCTCTTTATAATTGTACCATTAACTTTCTCTCGTGCATGCATGCACACACAGTACCAGTCGGCATTATCCATCGCACACATGCAATCTTTTTCTTCAGGTCGGTCTCCCATGCATGCACACACACACACCTCCCCCTCCCCATCATCTCGGGCATTCTTTATCTCTCACGTGCATGCACAACGATCGGTGTTCCTCTGTGTGTGTGTACATATAGCTAGGTATTTCATAATTTTCCACACAAACCGATCAATCTATATATCTAGTGAGGTCTATAACGCCCTCGATGCGGCTATATCTCCCACGTGTCGAAGCACGACTTAGAGGCATAACCGCATTGAAAGCATTGTCGCAAGTGAGGTAATCTTCACAACAACCCATGTAATAAATAAGGGAAAATATACATAGTTGGCTTACACTCGCCACATCACACAAATAGCATAAATATCATTACATTCATCCAGTTACACTCAAGGTCCGACTACGGAACCAAAATGAAGATAAACCCCAAATGCAACAATGTCCCCGATAGCCCCAACTGGGCACCACTACTGATCGTCTGGAAAAGAAACGTAGTATCGTCCTGAGTCCTCATCGAACTCCCACTTGAGCTCAGTCGAATCACCTGGAGTGGTATCATCGGTCCCTGCATCTGGTTTTGGAAGTAATCTGTGAGTCACGGGGACTCAGCAATCTCACACCCTCGCGATCAAGACTATTTAAGCTTATAGGAAGGGTAGAAGTATGAGCTGGAGCTGTAGCAAGCGACTAGCATATATGGTGGCTAACATACACAAATGAGAGCGAGAAGAGAAGGCAAAGGCACGGTCGATGAACTATGATCAAGAAGTGATCCTAGAACAACCTACGATCAAACATAACACGAGACCGTGTTCTCTTCCTGGACTCCGCCGAAAAGAGACCATCACGGCCACACACTCAGTTGATTCATTTTAATTAAGTTAAGTTTCAGGTTATCTACAAACGAACATTAACAAATTCCCATCTGCCCATAACCACGGGCACGACTTTCAAAAGTTCAAATCCCTACGGGGGAGTCCCAACTTAGCTCATCACAAGCTCTCATGGTCACCGAAGGATATTCCTTCTCCCAAGACGATCCGATCAGACTCGGAATCCCGGTTACAAGACATCTCGACAATGGTAAAACAAATCCAGCAAAGCCACCCGAATGTGCTGACAAATCCCGATAGGAGCTGCACATATCTCGTTCTCAGGGCACACCGGATAAGCAATCCGTACAACTAAAACCAGTCCTCGAGTTTCCCCAAGGTGGCGCTGCAAGGGGCTCTAGTTTGGCCAACACTCAGAGGAGCACTGGCCCGGGAGTTTAATAAAGATGACCCATAGAGATCACAAAAATACATGGCATACCCCCCTGTAAAGATGGCATGGCATACTTCAAAACTCATGTAGAGCTCAAGATCATATGTAACGCCCTCGATGCGTCTATATCTCCCACGTGTCGAAGCAGGACTTAGAGGCATAACCGCATTGAAAGCAATGTCGCAAGTGAGGTAATCTTCACAACAACCCATGTAATACATAAGGGAAAGAGATAACATAGTTGGCTTACACTCGCCACGTCACACAAATGCATAAATATCACTACATTCATCCAAATACACCCAAGGTCCGACTATGGAAACAAAATAAAGATAAACCCCAAATGCAACATAGTCCCTGATCGCCCCAACTGGGCACCACTACTGATCATCTAGGGAAGACACGTAGTATTGTTCTGAGTCCTCATCGAACTCCCACTTGAGCTCAGTTGAATCACCTGGAGCGGTATCATCGGTCCCTGCATCTGGTTTTTGGAAGGAATCTGTGAGTCACGGGGACTCAGCAATCTCACACCCTCGCGATCAAGACTATTTAAGCTTATAGGAAGGGTAAAAGTATGAGGTGGAGCTGCAACAAGCGACTAGCATATTTGGTGGCTAACATACGCAAATGAGAGCGAGAAGAGAAGGCAAAGGCACAGTCGAACAACTATGATCAAGAAGTGATCCTAGAACAACCTACGTCAAACATAACTCCAACACCGTGTTCTCTTCCCGGACCCCGCCGAGAAGAGACCATCATGGTTACATACGCGGTTGATGCATTTTAAATTAAGTTATGTTTTAGGTTATCTACAACCGGACATTAACAAATTCCCATCTGCCCATAACCGTGGGCACGACTTTCGAAAGATCAAATCCCTGCAGGGGTGTCCCAACTTAGCCCATCACAATCTCTCACGGTCAACAAAGGATATTCCTTCTCCCAAGACAATCCGATCAGACTCGGCATCCCGGTTACAAGACATCTCGATAATGGTAAAACTAAACCAGCAAAGCCACCCGAATGTGCCGACAAATCCCGATAGGAGCTGCACATATCTCGTTCTCAGGGCACATCGGATTGTCCAAACTTCTGGTAGGCCAGCCCAGAGTTGCCCCTGGTGGCCACCGGCGGCTGACAAGGTGGACCAACACTCAGAGGAGCACTGGCCCGGGGGTTTAAATAAAGATGACCATTGAGTCCACGGAACCCAAGGGAAAAAGATCCTAGGTGGCGAATGGTAAAACCAAGGTTGGGACATGCTGGAGGAGTTTTATTCAAGGCGAACTGTCAAGGGGTTCCCATTATAACCCAACCGTGTAAGGAACGCAAAATCAAGGAACATAACACCGGTATGACGGAAACTAGGGCGGCAAGAGTGGAACAAAACACTAGGCACAAGGCCGAGCCTTCCACCCTTTACCAAGTATATAGGTGCATTAAAATAGACAAGATAATATATTGATATCCCAACAATAAACAAGTTCCAACAAGGAACAAACTCCAATCTTCACCTGCAACTAGCAACGCTATAAGAGGGGCTGAGCAAAGCGGTAACATAGCCAAATAACGGTTTGCTAGGAAAAGGTGGGTTAGAGGCTTGACATGGCAATATGGGAGGCATGATAAGAAAGTGTTAGGTATCATAGCATAGGCATAGCAAAAGAGCGAGCATCTAGCAAGCAAAGATAGAAGTGATTTCGAGGGTATGGTCATCTTGCCTGCAAAGTTCTCCGAGTTGACTAGATCCTCGTAAGCGTACTCAACGGGCTCCTCGATCACGTACTCATCTCCCGGATCTACGCAAGCAAGAACACAAGCAAAAGGAACACAATCAACCATGTGCAATGCACAAACAACATGATGCAAACATGGTATGATATGCGGGATGCGATATGTGATGCATATGCATGATTTGGAAAGGAATGATTGAACCTGGCCTCAACTTGGAAAACCAAGAGTTCCACTGGAAAGAGGAGTTGATTTCGGTTGAAATCGATATAAATATCACCGGAATCGGATGCACGGTTTGGAAATGACAAGCAAAACAAATATGGCACCGGTCTGCAATTAACAGCACGAGACCATCTAAATGCATCAAGAACAACATGCTACAGCAATCCAACATGACAACAAAATACATGGTAGGTATCCACTCAAGATGCTTGACAAAAGATGAACACTGAGCTCCGGCTAATTCACTCAATAACAGGTTCAAACAAGCATGGCAAAAGTGCAAAAGATAACAGGTTTCAGACTTTGTGAAATTAACAGCAAGTCTGGAATTTTACATCAGGAAGCAATGTTTAGAGCACGATAACTACATGCTACATGAACATATCATGGCAAAGCAAAGCATGGCATGAAGCTACTCAAAGCATACAACAGAAGTCCCTTACTAACCATAAGCCAAAAGGGATCACAAAATACAATTGCAACGACGTGAACATAGCAATTATCGTTAATAGATTCAGACTTAGTGAAAAACTGGAACATGGCAAAACAGATATCAAGTAGGCATGTTTACGAGCTCGATGCACTCACCACAAAGCATTGCATGACAAACTAAGCATACCCCCAGCAAGTAGACATGGCATGGAAGCTAGACAAGGCAAGAACAACAACATAGCATGCACAGATCAACAACAACAAGCTCGGCAAAATTGCTAAACATGTTAACAATCTGCTAGGAACATTTTATAGCAAAAGTAGAGCTCGATTGAGTCAAGCTAGGGTGCTCCAAAAATGCAAACAAATACATGGATGGATAGAGCACCACAATATCTACAAAACATCCTTACTGATCATGCTCAAAAGAGGCACGGATCACTCGGAAACAACATGAACATATGGCATAAAAATAAGGACAGGGCAGAGACTTAGAATATTTCTAAGTCCCTGAAATCAGCAACATTAGGTAAGCTACTTAGCATGCTTGTGCTAGTCACCACAGAGATCACAAAAACACATGGCATACACCCCTGTAAAGATAACATGGCATACTTCAAAACACATGTAGAGCTCAGGATCATAGCATGCACACATCAATCATGGCAAAAATGACAAATGAGCAAATGCTGATACAGATCTGAAACTAACATCACATAGCCCTCTTCCAACAACATTTAGGGCATAAAGATGTGCTCAAATCAAAATTATGCAATGAGATGAAATGGAATACTCGCTGAGACGAACATTTCGATATGCTACACGCATGAATCGGGGCAACGGTTGATGAGTTATGCACTGATTAAGATAGCCAAAATATTAGGGTTTCAGGGAGAAAAAGTCAACTGAGACTCGATCCAGATCTGGCGACGGCACTGTAGCAGCTCGAGGTGCCCGAGGTCTCCTGCGAGCCAGTGAGCTTGTTCCGGCGAGGGAGGGGCGAGGGGACGCTGGAGGGTGCCGGATCCGAGGTCGGGGTGTCGCCGGCGAGCTCCTCGGCGAACGGCGGCGACTCCGGCGTGGTGGTGCGATGGTCGGTGAAGAGGAGGCGAAGTCCGGCGATGGTGGCGGCGGCCGGAGTGGCAGAGTCACGGCGGAGGCGGCGGAGCGCGGCGCCGGCGTGGGAGGAGAAGCGGCGCGGGCGCGGGCGTCGGACGGCGGCGGCCTAGGCCGGGGAGGGCCCACGGCGGGCCTCACGGGCCGGTGCGGATCGCGGCGAAGTGGGGCGTCGGGCAGCTGACGTGGCGTGATGTGGTTGGCTGCGTGGTTTTGTCCGGCCCGGTTTCGGACATGTCCGGCTATGCGCGAGGGGTTTTTTCTAGGGTTTCGGGGGGAGGAGATCCGAAATTTTCGGGGAGAGGCCTTTAAATAGAGGTAGAGGGAGCTAGGAAGCTCCAAATGAGGTGCGGTTTGCGGCCACGCGATCGTGATCGAACGACCTAGGTGATGGAGAAGGTTTAGGTGTGTTTTGGGCCACTTTGGAAGGGTGTTGGGATGAAACACATACGAGGCCTTTTCGGTCCCTCGGTTAACTGTTGGAGTATCAAACAAAGTCCAAATGGTACGAAACTTGACAGGCGGTCTACCGGTGGTAAACCAAGGCCACATGACAAGTCTCATTCCAATCCGAAAATGTTTAACACCCGCACACGAAAAGAGGTAGAAAGGGACACCGGAGGACATAGGAGCGCCGGAATGCAAAACGGACAACGGGGAAAATGCTCGGATGCATGAGACGAACACATATACAAATGCAATGCACATGATGACATGACAAGAGATGCATGACAAAGACAAAACACACGGAGAAAAAAGCCCGACAGCGAAGAAATATCATAACTTAGTGCCAGAAACGGCAAGAGTTGGAATACAAATAAGGTAGGTTACATCCGGGGTGTTACAACACTCCACCACTACGAAAGGATCTCGTCCCGAGATCTAGGATTGGAAAAACTCCGGGTACTCAGAACAGAGGTGATCCGCGTGTTCCCAGGTGGCTTCACAGTTGGAATGATGTGACCACTTGACTTTTAGGAATTTGATAGACTTGTTCTGAGTCTTGCGCTCAGCTTCTTCAAGAATAGCAACGGGGTGCTCACAATAAGACATGTCTTCTTGGAGATCATTGTCTTCAAAGTTGACGGTGTGGTCAGGTGTCTTGAAGCACTTGCGGAGTTGAGACACGTGAAACACGTCGTGCACGTTTGCAAAGTTGGAGGGAAGCTCAAGTTGATAGGAGAGATCGCCTCTCTTGCTGATGATCTTGAAAGGACCCACATATCTAGGGGCAAGCTTCCCTTTGATACCGAAGCGACGAGTACCTTTCATTGGAGAGACGCGGAGGTAGACATGGTCTCCGATCTTGAAATCCAAGTCACGATGCCTGCTCTCGTAGTAACTCTTCTGGTGCGATTGAGCGGCTTCGAGATTATAACGAATGACTTTGCACATTTCTTCTGCCTCTATGATCAAGTCATTCTCAAGAAGTTGACGTTCACCAGTGTCTGACCAGTTAAGAGGAGTACGGCACTTCCTGCCATAGAGAATCTCGAATGGGGCCTTGCCCGAACTCGCTTGGAAGCTGTTGTTGTAGGAGAACTCGACATATGGAAGACAATCTTTCCACTTCATACCGAAAGAAATGACGCAAGCCCTGAGCATATCTTCAAGAATTTGATTGACTCGCTCGACTTGGCCACTAGTTTGAGGATGAAAAGTTGTGCTGAAGCGGATGTTGGTGCCCATAGCCTTCTGAAAAGAATCCCAGAACTTGGATGTAAAGATGCTACCATGATCTGAAAATATCAACTACGGAATGTCGTGCAGAGAGAAAATCCTGGAGGTATATAGCTCTGCCAACTGAGCTGCTGTGATAGATTCTTTGATAGGAAGAAAATGAGCCACTTTAGTGAGTTTGTCGATGACAACGAAGATAGCATCATTGCCACGCTTGGACTTTGGAAAACCAGTCACGAAGTCCATCTCAATATGGTCAAACTTCCATTCTGGAATGGCAAGAGGTTGGAGGAGACCAGCTGGTCGTTGGTGTTCTGCCTTCTCTCTTCTGCAGACATCACATTCATTTACGAACTGAGCAATCTCGCGCTTCATTCGAGTCCACCAATACGACTGCTTGAGGTCATGGTACATCTTTGTACTTCCAGGGTGAATAGAGAGAAGTGAATTGTGAGCCTCGTTCATAATGACTTTATGAAGGTCACCTTTAGGCACAAAAATGCGATCCTCAAAGAATAGAGTATCCTTGTCATCAAGACGATAGCACTTGTATGTGGGTTGACCCTTGGCAATCCCAATCTTCACCTTCTTCACCATATCATCACGAAGTTAAGCCTCACGAATCTGATCTTCCAAAGTAGGAGAGACTTGGAGGTTGGCCAGAAATCCTTGAGGAACAACTTGCAGATTGAGTTTGCGGAAAGCTTCACAAGGCTCCGGTTGGTAAGGCTTGAGAATTAGACTGTTGCAGTAAGCCTTTCTGCTCAAAGCGTCAGCAATTACATTGGCCTTTCCTGGAGTATATTCGATACTCGAATTATACTCTTGAATTATCTCGACCCAACGAGTCTGCCTGAGGCTGAGATTAGGCTGAGTGAAGATGTACTTGAGACTCTTATGATCAGTGAAGATGTCCACTTTTCTTCCCAATAAGAGATGTCTCCAAGTTAAAAGAGCATGGACAACTGCCGCCAACTCGAGGTCATGAGTGGGGTAGTTCTTTTCGTTGGGCTTCAACTGGCAAGAGGTATAGGCCACAACTTTCTTCTCTTGCATCCACACTGCACCAAGACCTTGAAGGGAAGCATCACAGAAGACCTCAAATGGTTTGGATTCATCAGGAGGAGTCAGAACTGGAGTAGTGACTAACTTGTCTTTCAGGGTGTTGAAAGCGATGTCACATTCAGGAGACCAGACGTACTTCACATGCTTCTGGAGAAGGTTGGAAAGAGGCTTCGCGATCTTAGAGAAGTTCTCAACGAACCTTCGACAATAGCTTGCGAGCCCAAGGAAGCTGCGGAGTTGCTTCACGTTCTGAGACGGTTCCCAATTCACAATTTCAGACACCTTCTTAGGATTAATAGCTATGCCCTTGGCGGAGATGATATGCCCAAGGTAGAGGACCTCATCGAGCCAAAACTCGCACTTTGAAAACTTCGCATAGAACTGATGTTCTCTGAGTTTATCCAGCACCAAATGCAAGTGCTTGGCATGATCCTCCTTGTTCTTGGAAAAGACCAAAAAGTCATCGAGGTAGACCAAGAAGAAGTCATTTGTGTAGGCGTTGAACATGAAGTTCATCATGCGAGAGAATGTTGGAGGAGCGTTGATGAGGCCGAAAGACATGACAATGTATTCATATGAACCATAGCTTGTTCTGAATGCTGTCTTTCACGAATGCGAATCTGATGATAGCCCACACGGAGATCAAGCTTGGAGAATACTTGAGCACCTTTGAGTTGTTCAAACAGCTCGTTGATGTTGGGAAGTGGGTACTTCTTCTTTATGGTCTTCTTGTTCAATGGACGGTAGTCGACACAAAGTCGGTCCATTCCATCCTTCTTCTTCACAAAAAGAACTCCACAATCCCATGGAGAAGAACTAGGTCGGATGAGACCCATACGCTCTTGAATATCGAGTTGCTTCTTTAGCTCCTTCAACTCTTCAGGTCCAAGCTTGTAAGGACGTTTGCAAACAGGTTCCATGCCAGGTTCAAGATCGATGATGAATTCAACTGGCCGGTGCAGAGGAATTCCTGGAAGCTCTTCTAGAAAGACCTCTTGATATTCGCAAATGACCGGAATCTGCGAGATGGCATCCAGCTCGCCCTTCTCATTGAGAGAAAATAGTCGAATGGTATCATCACGAGCAGCAAAGACGATAATATCCTCAGACAAATGTGTCAATTGAATCTGCCTGGCAGCACAATCAAGCTGAGCCTTGTGCTTAGAAAGCTAGTCCATTCCGAGAATAAGATCAATATCCGAGTTACCAAGGACCATTGGAGAAAAAAGAAACTTATAGTCGCCCAACGTGATAGAAACATCCGAAACCACATAGCTTGCGTGTAAGCACTTGCACAGAGAGACAACTGCTAACAGTCTATGCAAATCTTGGAAATGCAACCCATGCTTAGATGCAAATGGTCCTGAGATGAAACAATGCGATGCACCAGTGTCAAAAAGAACTTTTGCAGGAACATCGTTAACAGGAAGGTTACCCATGATGACATCTGACGAGTCCTCTTCCTGAGCTGCATTCATCATGTTGGCCTTGGCATACTTGGGGTTATGCTTGACCACTGCGGTACTAGCAGATCTCACAGGAGGAGGAGGAGGAGTAAGACCCTCTGATTGAAGCATTTGTTGGCATAGTGACCCTTCTACTGACACTTGTTTCACGTGACCTCCGAGAGTGGACGGTGATACGGAGCACTTGATCTTAGAGCATGAGACGAAGTCTTGTTCTGAAAGCCTGGGTTGGGTGGGTGGGAAGATCCATTGCCACCTTTGCTCTTCTGTTGATAAGGCTGACGGAACGGAGGAGGAGGCAACCAATACTTTTGCTGCTTAGTTTCCACTTAAGTTGAGGAAGAAGGAGTCGCATCTCTGACTCGCTTCTTGCCTGCATTAAAATAGACAAGATAATATAATGATATCCCAACAATAAACAAGTTCCAACAAGAACAAACTCCAATCTTCACCTGCATTAGCAACGCTATAGGAGGGGTTGAGCAAAGCGGTAACATAGCCAAACAACGGTTTTCTAGGACAAGGTGGGTTAGAGGCTTGACATGGCAATATGGGAGGCATGATAAGCAAGTGGTAGGTATCGTAGCATAGACATAGCAAAAGAGCGAGCATCTAGCAAGCAAAGATAGAAGTGATTTCGAGGGTATGGTCATCTTGCCTGCAAAGTTCTCCGAGTTGACTAGATCCTCGTAAGCGTACTCAACGGGCTCGTTGATCACATACTCGTCTCCTGGATCTACCCAAGCAAGAACACAAGCAAAAGGAACACAATCAACCACGTGCAATGCACAAACAACATGATGCAAACATGGTATGATATGCGGGATGCGATATGTGATGCATATGCATGATTTGGAAAGGAATGATTGAACCTGGCCTCAACTTGTAAAACCAAGAGTGCCACTGGAAAGAGGAGTTTCTTCAAGAATAGCAACAGGGTGCTCACGATAAGACATGTCTTCCTGGAGATCAATCTCTTCGAAGTTGACGGTCCGGTCAGGAGTCTTGAAACACTTGCGGAGTTGAGACACGTGAAACACGTCGTGCACATTTCCAAAGTTGGATGGAATCTCAAGTTGATAGGCGAGATTGCCTCTTTTGCTGATGATCTTGAAAGGACCCACGTATCTAGGGGCAAGCTTCCCTTTGATACCGAAGCGATGAGTACCTTTCATTGGAGAGATGCGGAGGTAGACATGGTCTCCGATCTCGAAAGCCAAGTCACAATGCTTGCTACCATAGTAACTCTTCTGGCGTGATTGCGCGGCTTTGAGATTATCACTAATGACTTTGCACATTTCTTCAGCCTCTGTGATCAAGTCATTGCCAAGAAGTTGGCGTTCACCAGTCTCTGACCAGTTAAGAGGAGTACGACACTTCCTGCCATAGAGAATTTCGAATGGGGCCTTGCCCGAACTCGCTTGAAAGCTGTTGTTGTAGGAGAACTCCGCATATGGAAGACAATCTTCCCACTTCATACCAAAAGAGATGACACAAGCCCTGAGCATATCTTCAAGAATCTGATTTACTCGCTCGACTTGGCCACTGGTTTGAGGATGAAAAGCTGTGCTGAAGCGAATGTTGGTGCCCATGGCCTTCTAAAAAGAATCCCAGAACTTGGAGGTAAAGATGTTGCCACGATCTGAAGATATCAACTGCGGAATGCCATGCAAAGAGACGGTACTGGAGGTATATAGCTCTGCCAACTGAGCTGCTGTGATAGATTCTTTGATAGGAAGGAAATGAGCCACTTTAGTGAGTTTGTCGATGACAACGAAGATAGCATCATTGCCACGCTTGGACTTTGGAAATCCAGTCACGAATTCCATCTCAATATGGTCAAACTTCCATTCTAGAATGGCAAGAGGTTGGAGGAGACCAGCTGGTCGTTGGTGTTCTGCTTTCACTCTTCTGCAGACATCACATTCATTCACGAACTGAGCAATCTCGCACTTCATTCGAGTCCACCAATACGACTCCTTGAGGTCCTGGTACATCTTTGTACTTCCAGGGTGGATAGAGAGGAGTGAATTGTGAACCTCGTTCATAATGACTTTACGAAGGTCACTCTTAGGAACAACAATGCGATCCTCGAAGAATAGAGTATCCTTGTCATCAAGATGATAACACTTGTGCTTGGGTTGACTCTTGGCAATCCCAATCTTCACCTTCTTCACCATAGCATCAAGAAGTTGAGCCTCGCGAATATGATCTTCCAAAGTAGGAGAGAATTGGAGGTTGGCAAGAAGTCCTTGAGGAAAAACTTGTAGATTGAGTTTGCGAAAAGCTTCACAAAGCTCAGGTTGGTAAGGCTTGAGAATCAAACTGTTGCAGTAAGCCTTCCTGCTCAATGCGTCAGCAATTACATTGGCCTTGCCTGGAATATATTCAATACTCGGATTATACTCTTGAATCATTTCGACCCAACGAGTCTGCCTGAGGTTGAGGTTTGGCTGAGTAAAGATGTACTTGAGACTTTTATGATCAGTGAAGATGTCCACTTTTCGTCCCAATAAGAGATGTCTCCAAGTTAAAAGAGCATGGACAACTGCCGCCAACTCGAGGTCATGAGTGGGGTAGTTATTTTCATTGGGCTTCAACTGGCGAGAGGTATAGGCAACAACTTTCTTCTCTTGCATCAACACTACACCAAGACCTTGAAGGGAAGCATCACAGAAGACCTCGAACGGTTTGGATTCATCAGGAGGAGTCAGAACTAGAGCAGTGACTAACTTCTCTTTCAGGGTGTTGAAAGTGATGTCACATTCAGGCGACCAGACGTACTTCACATGCTTCTGGAGAAGGTTGGAAAGAGGCTTCGTGATCTTAGAGAAGTTCTCAACGAACCTTCGACAATAGCTTGCGAGCCCAAGGAAGCTGCGGAGTTGCTTCACAATTGAGGTGGTTCCCAATTCATAATTGCAGACACCTTCTCAGGATTAACAGCTATGCCCTTGGCGGAGATGATATGCCCAAGATAGAGAACCTCATCGAGCCAAAACTCGCACTTTGAAAACTACGCATAGAACTGATGTTCTCTGAGTTTATCCAGCACCAATCTCAAATGCTTGGCATGATCCTCCTTGTTCTTGGAAAAGACCAACATGTCATCGAGGTAGACCAGGACGAAGTCATTTGTGTAGGTGTTGAAGATGAAGTTCATCATGCGAGAGAATGTTGGAGGAGCGTTGACAAGGCCGAAAGACATGAAAGTGTATTCATATGAACCATAGCTTGTTCCGAATGCTGTCTTAGGGATATCTTCTTCACGAATGCGAATATGATGATAGCCCATACGAAGATCAAGCTTGGAGAATACTTGAGCACCTTTGAGTTGTTCGAAAAGCTCATTGATGTTGGGAAGTGGGTACTTGTTCTTTATGGTCTTCTTGTTCAATGGACGGTAGTCGACACAAAGTTGGTCCGTTCCATCCTTCTTCTTGACGAAAAGAACACCACAACCCCATGGAGAAGAACTTGGATGGATGAGACCCATACGCTCTTGAATATCGAGTTGTTTCTTCAGCTCCTTCAACTCTTCAGGTCCCAGCTTGTAAGGAAGCTTGCAAACAGGTTCCGTGTCATGCTCAAGATCAATGACGAATTCAACTGGCCGGTGCAGAGGCATTCCTGGAAGCTCTTCTGGAAAGACGTCTTGATATTCGCAAACGACTGGAATCTGAGAGATGGCATCCAAATCGCCCTTCTCGTTGAGAGAAAACAGACGGATGGTATCATCACGAGCGGCAAAGACAATTACATCCTCAGACAAATGTGTCAATTGAATCTGCTTGGCAGCACAATCAAGGTAAGCCTTGTGCTTAGATATCCAATCCATTCCGAGAATAAGATCAATATCCGAGTTACCAAGGACCACTAGAGAGGACAGAAACTTGTAGTCGCCCAACGTGATAGAAACATCCGGAGCAACCAAACTAGAAGTCATAAGCTTTCCGGGAGAAACAACTTGCATGACTTTAGACAAAACCTCAGTGTCAACATTGTGCTTCGATGCAAATGGGAATGACAAGAAGGAATGCGATGCACCAGTATCAAAAAATACTTTTGCTGGAATATCTTTAACAGGAAGGTTACCCATAATCACATCTGACGAGTCCTTTGCCTGAGCTACATTCATCATGTTGACGTTGGCGTGCTTGGGATTATGCTTGAGCACTGCGGTGCTAGCAGATCTCACAGGAGGAGGAGGAGGAAGACGCCTCCGATTGAAGCATTTGTTGGCATAGTGACCCTTCTGCTGACACTTGTTGCACGTGACCTCCAGGAGCGGACGGTGATACGGAGCACTTGATCTTGGAGCATGAGACGAAGTCTTGTTCTGAAAGCCTGGGTTGGGTGGGTGGGAAGATCCATTGCCACCTTTGCTCTTCTGCTGATAAGGCTAACGGAATGGAGGAGGATGCAGCCAATACTTTTGCTGCTTAGTTGCCACTTGAGTTGAGGAAGAAGGAGTTGCATCTCTAACTCGCTTCTTGGAAGCATCGCACTTGAGTTGAGCAGTCTCTTCTTTCAGTGCCATGTTGTAAAACTCATCGTACTTCTGCGGCTCGAAAAGCACGAGAGCAAGTTGAAGATCTTCTTTGAGGCCACCTCTGAACTGATAAATCATGCTCTTCTCGTCGGGGACGTCCTGCTTGGCGAAATGAGCGAGCTTCTGGAACATGATGTTATACTGGTAAACAGACAAGCTGCCTTGCTTCAGGTTGCGGAATTCCTCACGCTTGCTCTCAACAACACTCTAAGGAATGTGGTGAGATTTGAAGTCTTGACGGAATTCATCCCAGGTAATCACACGGCCTCCTTTGGAATCTTTGTATTGCTGAAACCATTCTGCAGCTTGGTCTTTGAGTTGGAATGAGGAAAACTTGACAAAGTCCTCAGGCCTGACGTTGCTGCACTAGAAATGCTTGCAGATATCCACGAGCCAATCATCAGCGTCTGTTGCCTCGACACAGTTGCTGAAGGTCTTTGCCTGATTAGCGAGGAACTGGTTGAGTGTAGCAAACTGATTCTGATATTTTCCATGTCCATGATTCCCTTGGTTGCGCTCTTGCAATATTTGCATGATCAGCTGCATGTTTGCATTGGTAGCGGCCATCACAGCTTGCCATGCCTCCGGAGGTGGAGGTGGTCGTGGTGGATCCGGATTCGGAGTCGTACGTGTTGGAGGAGCCATCCTGGAGAGGGTGACATTCGTTAGCATTTTGACAGACATATATTCAAGCTGAATCAAATGGATTGAAATTTCAACATATAGTCTTAACATCCAAACAAAATTAACGAATGCATTCCAATAGAAATGGTCACACTTCCATAAATTGAGAAGCCACTTAGATAAAGGTAGAAGAATAAAACAACAAGGTACGGACAAGAAAAAATACTTGGTGAGGATTACCCAATCACAAACCAAATATCTGCGGAAGAAATACTAGAGCTACAAGAATTCCCACCTATGAAACTCCCGAACCTTTTCGGTTATGCAATCAGGTGTTGGGGATACAGGGGAAGCATAGTATCTCCCCAAAGCTAGCAAATCCTACATCCAGCTGTATCCATCCTTCAACACATAACCAAGAAACCTTCAGAAATCATTTACCTCAACCTTCGAAAAGCATCTGTTATACGAGTTATGGCAATACTCCCAAACTCCTGCCCTAGTACTGGGTGGCGTCGAGGTTATCTCACCAACAACTGCATGAAAGAGATTTTCGATGTCGGCGAAACTCAGGTATTCTAGAATTGCAACGATAAATTGTGACGACAATACCTCGGAGCTCAACTCCCTGGGACACTGCCACAACCCCTAAATGTCAGGAGGCACCAAGAACAATGTTCTCGTCACAAATCCATCAGAACGATTCCAAGATACCTGCGTGGTCCTCATTTTTTTAGTGAAATTTGAGAAGAGAAGAGTCAAAACTCTATGTCAGGATGCCTCACCAGAGCGACGAAGGGACTGAGGAGTAAAAAGAATCCTACTCTCCGATATATATAATCCTAAATGACTCAAAACATTTTTCTAGACTCAACAACGCCAGTGATTCGATCAAGCAGGGGGCTCCTATAGTCGGGGCTGGCTCTGATACCAACTTGTAACGCCAACGATGCGGCTATATCTGCCACGTGTCGAAGCACGACTTAGAGGCATAACCGCATTGGAAGCAATGTCGCAAGTGAGGTAATCTTCACAACAACCCATGTAATAAAAAAGGGAAAAGATACATAGTTGGCTTACACTTGCCACGTCACACAAATAGCATAAATATCATTACATTCATCTAGTTACACTCAAAATGAAGATAAACCCCAAATGCAACAATGTCCCCGATCACCCTAACTGGGCAGCACTACTGACCGTTTGGAAAGGAAACGTACTATCGTCCTGAGTCCTCATCGAACTCCCACTTGAGCTCAGTCGAATCACCTGGAGCGGTATCATTGGTCCATGCATCTGGTTTTGGAAGTAAACTGTGCGTCACGGGGACCCAACAATCTCACACCCTCACGATCAAGAATATTTAAGCTTATAGGAAGGGTAGAAGTATGAGGTGGAGCTGCAGCAAGTGACTAGCATATTTGGTGGCTAACATACCCAAATGAGAGCGAGAAGAGAAGGCAAAGGCACGGTCGATGAACTATGATCAAGAAGTGATCCTAGAACAACCTCCGATCAAGAATAACACGAGACCATGTTCTCTTCCTGGACTCCGCCGAAAAGAGACCATCACGGCGACACACTTAGTTGATTCATTTTAATTAAGTTAAGCTTTAGGTTATCTACAACCGGACATTAACAAATTCCCATCTGCCCATAACCGCGGGCACGGCTTTCGAAAGATCAAATCCCTGTAGGGGAGTCCCAACTTAGCCCATCACAAGCTCTCACGGCCAACAAAGGATATTCCTTCTCCCAAGACAATCCGATCAGACTCGGAATCCCGGTTACAAGACATCTCAACAATGGTAAAACTAAACCAGCAAAGCCGCCCGAATGTGCCAACAAATCCCGATAGGAGCTGCACATATCTCGTTCTCAGGGCACACTCAGATGAGACATCCTACGAGTAAAACCAACCCTCAAGTTGCCCCGAGGTGGCCCCGCAGTCTACTCGGTCGGACCAACACTCGGAAGAGCACTGGCCCAGGGGGGTTTAAATAAAGATGACCCTCGGGCTCCGGAAACCCAAGGGAAAAAGAGGCTAGGAGGCAAATGGTAAAACCAAGGTCGGGCATTGCTGGAAGAGTTTTATTCAAGGCGGACTGTCAAGGGGTTCCCATTATAACCCAACCGTGTAAGGAACACAAAATCAAGGAACATCACACCGGTATGACGGAAACTAGGGCGGCAAGAGTGGAAAAAAACACCAGGCATAAGGCTGAGGCTTCCACCCTTTAACAAGTATATAGGTGCATTAAGATAGACAATATATAATGATGATATCCCAACAATAAACATGTTCCAACAAGGAACAAACTCCAATCTTCACCTGCAACTAGCAACACTATAAGAGGGGCTGAGCAAAGCGGTAACATAGCCAAACGACGGTTTGCTAGGACAAGGTGGGTTAGAGGTTTGACATGGCAATATGGGAGGCATGATAAGCAAGTGGTAGGTATCATAGCATAGGCATACCAAAAGAGCGAGCATCTAGCAAGCAAAGATAGAAGTGATTTCGAGGGTATGGTCATCTTGCCCGCAAAGTTCTCCGAGTTGACGTTAGCTTGATCCTCGTAAGCGTACTCAACGGGCTCCTCAATCACGTACCCGTCTCCTGGCTCTACCCAAGCAAGAACAACAAGCAAAGGGAGACACAATCAACCACGTGCAATGCACAAACAACATGATGCAAAACATGGCATGATATGCTGGATGCGATATGCGATGCATATGCATTCGGAAAGGAATGATTGAACCTGGCCTCAACTTGGAAAACCAAGAGTGCCACTGGAAATAGGAGTTGATTTCGGTTGAAACCGATATAAAGATCACCGGAATCGGATGCACGGTTTGGAAATGGCAAGCAAAACAAATATGGCACCGGTCTGCGATTAACAGCACACGACCATCTAAATACATCAAGAACAACATGCTACAACACTCTAACATAGCAACAAAATACATGGCAGGGATCCACTTAAGATGCTTGACAAAAGATGAACACTGAGCTACGGCTAATTCACTCAATAGCAGGTTCAAACAAGCATGGCAAAAGCGCAAAAGATATCAGGTTACAGACTTAGTGAAAATAACATGTCGGGAATTTAATATCAGGAAGCACTGTTAAGAGCAAGATAACAACATGCTACAGGAACATATCATGGCAAAGGAAAGCATGGCATGAAGCTACTCAAATCATACAACAAAAGTCCCTTACTGACCATAAGCCAAAAGGGATCAGAAAATACAATTGCAACCACGTGAACATAGCAATTATCATTAACAGATTCAGACTTAGTGAAAAACTGGAACATGGCAAAATAGATATCAAGTAGGCATGTTTATGAGCTCGATGCACTCACCACAAGGAATTGCATGACAAACTAAGCATACACCGAGAAAGTAGACATGGCATAGAAGCTAGACACACTACTAGGAAAAGGCCTACTAATGGCGCACCTAATTTGGCCATTAATGGCGCATTAGAGGTGCGCCATTAGTGCCACGCCATTAGTATATTTTACTAATGGCGCACTAGTGGTGCGCCATTAGTATCTGGTATACTAATGGCGCACCTCAGATGCGCCATTAGTATATACAACAGTGCGCCATTAGTATGCCTCCCAGGGGGCCATGTATACCCAGGTGCTTTGGCATACTAATGGCGCACAACAACAAGATGCGCCATTAGTAACTTCGGCATACTAATTGCGCACTGTTTAATGATGCGCCATTAGTATCCTTTGGCATACTAATGGCGCACTGTGATGTGATGCGCCATTAGTATGAATATTAGGTTTTTTTTATTTTTTTATTTTCTGTTTTTTGCACAGGTTACAAAATGTATAATTGGACAAAATATAGACAGCACACATCAACAACAGATTCATCGAATACAATAGAAGATTAGTCTCTGAATACAATTCATCATATTAGTCTCCGAATACAATTCATCATATTAGTCTCCGAATTGAAAAGACCGAACAAAGATAGAACATTATATTACAAGTCTCGAGACCACGAGTAGCGAGTTTGTCTTCACATTACAAGTCGATATCAATCATCTAAACTACCATCACATAGAAGAGAGCTGCGGTCATCACGATGAGCATCATCACGATGAAACTCGTCTTCATCCGGTTCCTCTAGCGCTCCCTCCCCTCTCCCGCTAGATAGCGGGTGTATCTAGATTCGGCCTCGGCCCTAGTGGTGTACCCTTTGTAACTGTTACCGCTGAATCGGTGAACCTGTCTCCGACACTCCTCCCAGTCGTCGTAGACTCCGGGAACCTTACCATTGTACACGACATATGACGGCATCACTATGCAGTAGCCAAACGAAACGTTAGTACCAATTCACAGACAATACATAAGCAATATATAAGTATGCAACAGAACGATCGGAAGAGAAAAGCAAGACATTAATAGCATCGATTACATCTAAGTTGAACGACTCTCGAAACCAAAGAGACATACTACAAGTTCATTAAAGTTTAATTACAACATGAGCCAATCGATGTTTCAGAACTAGACACAGCATCACTGCTTTCGACTCGACTCAAGGGACCGGAGCGTGGATGAAGCCGTCGTCTATCGTGGGAGTCATGAAATAACGGTCGTTGTCAGCCTGCATTTGTAGCATTGTGTCGATGTCACTGTTGGACGGTTGATTTCTGAGGTAGAACTGCCCCGAGGTACGAAGGACATCTTGATAGATGATTTCCGCAAACTCCGACTGGATGCGAAAGAATTCTTGTCTGATGTCCGCGTCCTGGATTGCCGACATGCTCGCGGCCCAATCTTTGAGTTTACTCGGTAGCAGAAGTTGATGCTGGTCCCGTACAATTGCCCGCATGTGATGGATGGCGTAGTAGGCACCCTTCTGACCGCCAGGCGGCTGCTTGACGCAGCAGAACGTCGTATTGTGGGAGAACACGTGCTTGCCGTACTTACGAATAGGCCTGGTGAAGGTGCCTCCAGATTTGGCGTAGCCGGGGAGAACATCATCAAGAACCTTCTTGACATTTTTGTAGTCTACGTTCGAATGACGGTCCGGGTAGAAATACGTGGCCATGGAATATTTGGGGCTTAGGAGGATGAGCGTGCAATGTGTGTCACTGCAGAAAACACAGAATGTTAAAAGAAAAACGATCGAAATCTAAGAATTCATATGTTACGGGGCGGTTGAGGGGAGGACTTACTCGGGGAAGTAAGGCACGAGGAAGTTATCCTTATCTTGGTTTGCCAGAATGACGCCTTCGAGGTAAGAACTCGCGACTTGCCGGTCCCCAGCGCTGCCCAAGATCTTGGCACGCATGTAGAAGGGGTCGACTATCACGATGTCCGGGGTCTTGTCGCGAATGATCCGCATCTCCATACTTAGCGAAAATAGCCGAACGAAGGTGTAGTGCAGCAGATGAAGGTTCAACATAGCGTGGATGTCATCAAACCGCAGGACGATCGTACCCCCGACGGAGTTATCCACAAAGCCCTTGCCCTCTGGCACCTTGGCCGCGAAAACCGGGTATGCCACATCCTTCTCTCTGAGACACCGCTTCTCCAAAGAAAGAACACTGTCATGCAGACTCCGCATAGCACCGGTTGCAGCATCGAGCATATTTCTCGGTAGCATCGGCCTACCCGCCACATGCAGCCTCCTCATTAAATCCTCAGGTGAAGGTGGCCCGTCCTGAGCATGGATCGTACTCGGTGCCGGCTGGCCCGCACCCTTGTTAGTATTTCTTTTGCGTGCCTTCTTCTTCTCCTGTAATGGGACCGAGTTCTGCTCACAGACCGCCTTCTTGAGTGTGTTGGGGCTGATAATATTTCGCACCTCGCCTATCTAAGGCTCGGTGAAGTCGGCAGCTGGAGGCGTCTCCTGAGAGCTGAACTACAGATGACGCCTGTTGCAACTTGGCTTCTCCGTGGTACCAGCTAGATCGCGCACGTCTTTTGTTGGGTTGGGTTCTTGAGAAGGAGGCCCCATGAATTCGCCACCGTACCCATGATCGGCAAAGTACTGATCGACGTTGGCAAATGTATCATCGTCGTCGTCGTTCTAATCCTGTGCCATATGCATGTTTGGATCCAGTGGCATAGGGATGTCCGGCACCATTGCGGCGGTCTTGCCATGGGGCCGACTTGGCGCCGGCACGACTGGCGGTGTTGTCTTTGGGGTGGTGTCCCCCGCCCCCAAACGAATTTGGCTCTTCGGCCAAAGCAGGGGCTAGCTCAGGCAGGCGCTGAGGGTCATCACGTCATCATCGTCGGCCCCGACGGGTCGAATTGGAGGTAACAACTCGTCGCAGCCTGGCAGCACCCGAACCAGTTGAACCCTAAACAAGTTGGGTGGCATCTGGGTACCATGGAACAAGGGGTTGCCCGGTTGAACGATTTTTCCCTTGGCGACATCGACCAACTCGTTGTTCACGAAGTGCAGGAGAGTGCACGAAACATCGACGGCGCCCTGCGAAAACATGTAGGGCATCAGGGATGCCCAGTCAAAGGCAAGGAGATGAAGTCCTCGACCGAGAGAGGCTTAATTAGTTACCGTGATGATGGCGTCGAGCTCGGCTAATGTCGAGGCACCGCCAACGGCGGGCGTGCAGTTGACGGAGGGGCCGCTTGCTGCAGAGGTGCCGGCCGGCGTACACCCGGGTGCATTAAGCTCCCGTGCCGGCGTCGGAGACACCAATGGCCCCGCCATCGCGTTCTGCGAGTTGCTAGCCGTGAAGCTAGGAATCGGGGGCGGCCCCTGTTGGCCGCCCACAATCCACGCACTAATCCCCTGGATCAAGGTAGGCACAATGGCGGTGATCGTCCTTCCGAGTTGTTGTTCCACTTGCTCTTGGACAATCTCCGGAATCCGCGCCACCTGTGCCCTGAGTTCTTGAACCTCGCGCGCCTGTTTTTCCGAGCTGGTCTTTTTCTCCTTTTGCCCACCAGTGTTATAGTATGACGACCATTTTGTCGACAAGCCTTTGCCGGCCACACGACCAGCTGACGTCGGCTTACTGAGCTTATCCTTGTTCTTCATTACATTCAACACCCTATTTAGAGTGGTGTCCCAAGGGTTGCTCTTAGTCGACCCCGCGCTACTGCTTTCAGTCGCCTTCGGAAGGAATGTGAACCATTTAGAAATTTGGCTTCATTAATTAGAATGCAACCATATGGAGCTAATTACACGGGGGTGTATTCCTTACCCGAACAAGCTCAAGCGCCCTGGTCTTCGGATCCATGGTAAGCTCCTTTGTTTTCGGGTCCTTCTTGTACCGGGCCCTGACAAAGTTCCTGGTCTGCTTGTCACTGTATTTATCAAAGAGGGGCGGTAGGCCTTGCTCGGCACGGTCCACCTCCTCCTTGTCCCATATAGGCTCCGCCACTCTGTAACCGCCGGGACAGAGTGTGTGTTCCCCTAAGTTCAGCTCCCGCATTTCTTTCCCCCACTTACTTGATTCGGAGTTTGCGGTGCTCGAGCAATTGATCTTGAAGTCGTTGTAGTCATCTTCGGTGATCGAAGGATTTTTCTCCTTGATCTTCTCATAACTCTCACCTTTCTCGATCATTCTCTTCACATTGCTTTTCCAAGTAGACAGGGCCTTGCTCATCTTCGTGAGGGCAGCATTGTTCACTTTATTCCCTTTGAGGCTTGTGTTTTCAAATTCAGCGGGGAACTTGTATCGTTCGTGCAGCTTCATGAAGAGGAGGTTGCGCAAATTCCCTCGGTCAGGATGCCTCAGGTTCTCGGTGTTGATCGAGACGGTGCTCCGGAGAATGCACCCGAGCTGAAGCGAGTACCCCTTGACTATTCGTTCGGGCGCCGTTGGATTCCCGTCGGAGTCCACTTCAGTAACTTCCTCCTTGAGGGTGCGGAGCACGATCGGGCGCTGGTCCTTCCGTTGCCTCTTCGGTTGGCTGCCATCTGTGCGTGCGCCGCCATCATCAGTGGTGGCATCCTCGGCGGCACCATCAGTGGTGGCATCAGTGGGGTCATCCTCGGCGGTACCATCAGTGGTCTCAGGATCGGTGGGGAAGGCGGCATCCTCATACAAGTGAGGTTGTTCCTCCATCTCCTGGGACAGCTTCCAGAATGCCTTGACGCCCGAACCCCCGGCCTCATCGTTGTTGGCCATGTTTCTCTCTAAATAGGAACAAAGTTTGGTCAAAAAGTTGGTTATTGTCAAGGAACAAGATCATGGTCTCATCATTTAGGGTTTGTCGACACCGAGGCATCCTAAAAGCTAAGCTTTTATCATTGAGGGTTTTTCGACGCCGAGGCACCCTAAAAGCCTAAGCTTTCATCATTTCGGTTTTTATCGACACCGAGGCACCCTAAAAGCCATGCATTAGTCACAAGTACGCCGGGGCACTTGATCCTACTTAATTAACTACTAAGATACCCCGGCCCATGCATTAGTCACAAGTACCCCATATGTCCTATTTTTAGCAAAGTCATGCTAAAATTCACGGAAAATTTCAGCATGACCTTTGCTGAAAATAGGACATATGGAGTACCCAAATTTGTCGGAACGGAAGTTAATCGACATTCCAGCAAACTCAAGGGCCTCTCGGGTGGACAAGGCAAAAAAGGCCTCCATCACAACATGGAAAATACATTGGGTACCTATATGGTATTAACATGCCATTCTCTGTCAACAGAAGTAGCACAAAATCATTCTAGTACCAGTGTTTAACTAAAACTTGGTGTCAGTACTTCATACCAATAATCAAAACCCCAAAACCTGACCCCAACTAGTTACCATAAGGTCAAATACTGTCCACAAAACCATAACAGAAATAGCACAAAATTATTCAAGTATCATTGTTTAACTAAAACTTGGTGTAAATAAGGTAATAAAAGCAAATTATCCTAGCCAATATGGGTTTTCAGGAAATATTGAGACGTCGCACTTCTGATCGACTCCTGAGGTACATTCTCAACTAGCATAGTTTGTTTACCTTCTATTCCTATGTGGTTCATTACTTGATTTCCTTTCATCCTCAAAGTTTATGTTTGTCCTGGTCATATTATGCTTTTGGCAACCACTAGAAATGTAAAAGATTTTTTGTGAACTTGGGAAGAAAAGAACCAACTTTCATCAAGGAAATAAAAATAAGATCATGAGCAGAATAGTTGTTAGGCATTTCTTGGCTGCAACAATCACCGAGTTTGCATAAATTCCTACCATCATCCATGAGCAGCACCACATAGCAGTTCACAGAGCAGAACATGAGGCAGTTAGCTACTGACAGAGCTCCCATCCATAGCCCTTTTTCTAGTAGTGGTTAATTAAAAACAGAGGCAGTAATCCAATACTCCAATAGTGCATCTACTGGAAACAAAATTCAGTAAATTTCCAGCGATTACTCCTAATGCAAACAAGATTCACTTAGCAAGGTTTATTTTGGCACTCAACTGCAGAATACACAAATCTCTACAGCAAGCTACTCCAAGCAGTACTACACCAACTAATGGCCATCTGTCCATCAACAGTTTGGAGTATTGGATTACTACACCAAGTCAAATTTAAACAACTGGAGTAGTTCAAGATACTGAATCTTGGTTTTAACTAAACAGTATTTATACTCCCCTTTCATTTAAATACACAGCAAAAGTTTCATTTGAATACACAGTATTGACAAAATTCATCTAATTCTACTAGAGTAAAAAGGTTTCATTTAACTTAAAAGATTCAGAGAAGAGCAAGCAGGAGCACACTACTGCACAACTTAACTGATTTTTTTACTCCAATAATACTGGTACACTTGCTACTCCAGTACTATACTTCATGTGGAAAAGTAACAGTAGCTACTGATGCTACTCCAAAACGCATGCACTCCACTGCAAGCACATAATCTTTTATTCAAGTAATAGTGTATGATGAATTTGATTATTCAGACTTAAGTTGCTTCAAGTGATGTCACTAATTTCAGTTAACTAGAGTACTACAACAAATGGAGTACCTAATCTGATCCAGTTAAAGTCTCCAGATGGAGTACCAAATGGAGTACTACAGCTGCTGCACTTGCTACACCAAAACAGCTACTGATCAAGTACCAGAGTACTCCAGTTGATCAAGCAGCAGTAGAAAGACTGTAAGTGTTTAAATTTAGTTGATCAAGCAGACTCGTCAAAGTACTACTGCAAGTGTTTAAATTCAGTCAAGTATACTACTGCAGGTGTTTAATTAAAAGAAAAGTGCTTCATGATTCTCGCCGGGTGTTGCTTCTGTATTCGCCGGGTGTTGCTTCTGTATTTGAACAGGAAGACATATTCGCTGCAAGAACTACTACAAAAGCTACTGATAGAGGACCAGATTGCAGAGTACTCGGTGCTGAGTGAGTGAGGGGCTCACCGTAGAAGGTCTTGGCGTATGTACAACTCTCCGCGGTGGGGACTCAGAGACTGAGTGCACAGACCTCGCCGCAGCGGTCGCCGAGGAGGCCCCAACCGAGCTCAGCGTCACCCTCCTGCTCCAGATCACTCTTAACAGTTCTGCATTGCACAAAGGCAGCAAAGAGCCAATGATATCACTCCAAATCAGTGCATTGCCAAAACAGTGCTAAAATGTGTAGTATGCTAAAATGTGTAGTGTGCCAGATAGAGAATCTTTGCTATAATGTGTAGTGTGCCAAACTAAGAAACAATGCTAAAATTATACTAAATGTGTAAATGCTAAAATACCTTGTTGCAAATATGCACTGCAAGGTTAATGGCAACCGCTTCAGGGGCCCATCAATCCTATCTTGTTCTTGGAAATCATGGCATTCGTATCAGTTAGAAAAACCAAACACATAGACTAGATTAAACGAAATATTAACTTCAAATATACCATTAAAATTAGCTCAATTCCAGTTAATGGATACTATGCATGTTGGCTCTACAAACTTACTTTCGAAGCAGAAAACAGTGAAGGGGTCAAGGTGGTACCAAACTAAGGCGTCCGTCGGTGGTGGCTGGCCGGTGCTCCTCTCCTCTTGTAGCTGCAACGGCAGGAGAAGAGCCCCTGCCCGCGGAGTGGAGGGGATCTTCGCGCGGACGGGGACAGAGCTCGAGGCAGTCCGCGGACGGCGGTGCCTGGTCGTCGCGGCGGAGGAGGGCCGGTGGTTGCGGGGACGATGCGGTGTCGGCGGTGGAGAGCGGTCACGGGGATGACCTAGGAGGCTCGCGCTGCCGTCCGTCCGAGGAGGTCGCGGGCTCGAGGGGGAGGAAGGGGAGAGGGAGGCGGCGGGGGCGCGTGGGCGGCTGCGGCGCAGTGGGTCGGGGCAGCGGCAGCGGCGGCGCGGTGGAGGGAGGGACGAGGGAAGGAGCGGCGCGGTGGATCGAGGGAGAGGGAACTGGCGAGGGGGAGAGGGAAGGGGGGATCGGGCGAATACTAATGGCACAATACTAATGGCGCACCACCCCTAGGTGCGCCATAAGTACATCCATACTAATGGCGCACCTCACCATGGTGCGCCATTAGTAATTTTTTTTGATTTCTGCTCGAGCCAACAGGTTATCTTCCACCTGACCTGATCCACACCAAGTTTCCTCTACTAGCTCGACTGGTCAGCAGCCAGTTCTCACACCAGGAGGTCCTCGGTTCGATTCCCAGGCTCCACAATTTTTTTTATGCATTTAAAATGTTGTTTGATACTTATTTGTGTTTAAATATGTTCAAACTTGTTTAAATCATAACAGTAATATTTTTTTATAAGACAGTAATAATTTTTAAGAAATATCATCAAACAGTAATGCCGGTGGAGCGGGGGAGGGTGTGCGGGGTGCGGGGGGTCGGCGGCG
>NC_041380.1:96812123-96853572 GCF_002162155.2 Triticum dicoccoides | reverse complement strand
GGGTCGGCGGCGGCGGTTGAGTAGGGGAGGGGTGCGGGGGGTCGGCGGCGGCGGTTGAGTAGGGGAATCGAGGGTGCGGGGGGTCGGCGGCGGCGGCCGGTGGACCGGGGGGTGCTCGGCAGCGAGGGGGACCGGATCTGGCGAGGTGGGATAGTGATCGAGATGGAGGGGGATCGAGATCGAGTGTCCATGAAATTTAAAAATATTCATGATAGTTCAAAAAGTGCCCATGAAATACAATCAAGAAATGAAGGCTACAATTTAAATACAATCGATCTTAGCTAGCTATCTGTTCACAATCTTCTTGCCCTTCTTTTTCGCAAATGGAGTTCTTCTGTGGAACGGACGTCCTTTAGGTAGGGTGGTCCTGCTTCTTCTTGTGGTGTATGCTGCTACTTCATCATCGTCGTCATGTTCGATCCTCGGGTCGCCGTACTTGTCGAGGTCTTGCTCATTGGCTACTCCATCCATTCCGATGATCTTCCTTTTGCCTCTCCTCACGACAACACGACTGGGCTTTGACGGGTCGGTAATGAAGAAGCATTGGTCCACTTGGGAAGCCAGTACCCATGGCTCATTTTTCGCGGTGACGTTTGCGCCCGCGGTCTTGGATTTGGCTTCGGGTATAACCATGGTGGTGAAATACCGGTCTTCTTTTAGGACGCTCTTGGCCCATCTGACACGGAACATCGGGACCTTCTCTCCAGCGTAGCTCAGCTCCCAGATCTCCTCGATCCTTCCGTAGTATCTGTCCTTGTCATTACCGGTGTAGGATTCCATCGTTACCCCGGAGTTCTAATAACCATCGCTCTTCATGTCCTTGGCCTCGGTGTAGAATGTGTAGCCATTGATATCGTACGCCTCATAGGTCATCAGGTTGTGCTCGGCGCCCTGTGACAAGGCGAATATGAGTTGTTCTTCCGCGGAAGAATCCTCATGTAAAGGGTACGACAGAAGCTTCTGCTTGAACCAACGCGTGAAACATGAGTTGTGCTCTTTGAGTATATCTTCGTCCGTCCTCTGTTGGCCTCGGTCATTGTACGTCTTCTTAATAAAGGTTTTGTGCTCTACCACCCAAGGATCGACCACGTCTATGTGTTGTAGCGCGACTAGGTTTGCTCTTTCAAAGTCGGCGAGTCGGCCCTCGAAGTCGACATGCATTTCGTGGCGACCCTCACGGTGACCCCATCCAGCGAGCCTGCCGAGGTGCCTGTTGACGGGCAGACCAACAGGGTTCTCGATGCCTAAATAATTTGTGCAGTAGGAGATGCACTCTTCGGTCAGAAAGCCCCTGGCTATGCTTCCCTCTGGACGTGACATGTTGCGAACGTATCCTTTGATGACACCATTCATCCTTTCGAACGGCATCATGCTGTGCCGGAACGTCGGCCCGAGTTGGATGATATCGTCCACGATATGGACCAGCAGATGCACCATAATGTCGAAGAATGCGGGCGGGAAGTACATCTCAAGCTCGCATAGTATCACCACTATCTCTTCCTGTAGCCTTCTGAGTTGCCTCACGCCAATAGACTTCCGAGAGATGACGTCGAAAAAGTTGCATAGGCCAAATAGGGTTTCACGGACGTGCGCGTCCATGATCCCACGGATTGCAACTGGAAGTATCTGCGTCATCAGCACGTGACAGTCGTGAGACTTCATCCCGCTGAACTTCATCTTCGCTGGGTCTAGGTATCTGCTTATCTTCCCCGCGTAACCATAAGGAAGTTTTACTCCTACGAGGCAGGTGAAAAAAATGCTCGATCTCCTCCTGACTTAGAGTGAAGCACGCGGGAGGGTAGTCATTTCCGGTCTTCTTGGCCTTTTTGCCTTTGCGACGACTTTCCATGTCCTGCTTCGCCTCATCATCATCATCATCATCATCATATATAGCGTGAAGCTCCTGCCTGATGCCCATTGATTTCAAGTCTGCCCTTGCTTTCGGCCCATCTTTGGTCCTCTCTGGCATGTTGAGCAGGGTACCAAGCAGACTCTCGCACACGTTCTTCGTGATATGCATGACATCAAGGCTGTGAGGCACACGGTGGATCTTCAGTACGGAAAGTCCCAGAAAACAGACCTCGTTTTCCATACCTTCAGCAGCGGCTCTAGCGCCTTTCGCTTCTTTCCCGGCTCTGGCACCTTTTGCTTCTTTCCCGGCAGTGGGCAGTCTTTCCAATTTTTCAACAGCTCGTCTATTTCCTCGCCGCTCCTCGTACGCGGGCGTCCTCGGGGTTCGGTTTCACCATCGAACATATCCTTGCGTTTTCTCCACGGGTCATCGTCGCGAAGCCACCTTTGATGTCCCATGAACACGGTTTTCGAAGACCCGGGATCTCTATCTAGCTGGCGATAAGTTGTGTCATCCATGCACCTGACGCATCCAGAAAATCCGTGGACCACCTGCCTTGCGACATATCCGTAACCGAGATAGTCGTGCACCGTCGTGAGCAGCGCGGCTCTCATAGGGAAATATTCTTTCTCTGCGGCGTCCCACGTATTGGCTGGCGTTTTCCACAGCGTGTCAAGCTCCTCTTTCAGCAGCCCCAGATACAGATTGATGTCTTTCCCTGGTTGTTTCGGTCCTTCAATTAGCATACTCATGTGAATGTACTTCCTCTTCATGCACAACCAGGGGGGAAGGTTGTACATCCACACAAACACAGGCCAGGTGCTATGTGTGCTTCTCTGGCTGCCAAACGGATTGACTCCATCAGTGCTCGCGCCCAGCACGATGTTCTTTGGATCATTCCCAAATTCCGGGTCTTCGAAGTTCAACGCTTGCCACTGGCTCGCATCCTTAGGGTGACTCAACAAATTGTCTTTTTTATCTACCTCTGGATCATTTGCGTCATCTTCTCGCTTCTTCTCCTCCCTATCCGCGTGCCAACGCAGGAGCTTTGCTACCTTAGGGTCCGCGAAATACCGCTGCAGATGAGGAGCGATCGGAAAGTACCACACCACTTTTCGAGTGACGCCGCACACCGGACATATGGTAGACTCCGCGTGCTCGTCCCGATAAATGATGCAATTGTTCATGCACACATGGTATTTCATGTGCGGTAAATCCAGAGGACACACGACTTTCTTCGCCTCCTCCAAACTGGTCGGGCACTTGTTCCCCTTGGGAAGACGTTCGTGCCAGAATGACATGTTCTCGTCGAAGCATGCGTCGGTCATTTTGTGTTTTACCTTCATCTCCAGAGCCATGAGCGTTACTTTCAGGCGGGTATCCTCGGGCCTGCATCCTTCATACAATGGAGTAACCGCGTCTAACTCAAGTTGATCCATCTTGGCTTTCTCTCGGGCGGCAGCTCTTGCGTTATCCGTCTGCTTGAGAAGCAGCTCTTGAATATGAGGGTCCTGCACCCAGCCCATCGATGGTCCAGCGTCGTGTGCTCCTCCGGCATCATCATCTTCATGATCATGCCCGTCGTCTACTCCGGCATCTTCCTCATCATCATGTCCTGCATCTTCTACATGATGACTGTGTACAGCATCATCGTCGTGATCATCTCCTGGGGATTCTTCGTCTTCTCGCCCGCCCGAGTCGCGGTGGTTGTCTTGCTGCCCTTCCTCATTTCTTGCCCGGCCCCCATGGACGACTTCGTAGTCATCTTCATCACCTTGCCACTGATAGCCATCCATGAAACCACGCAAGAGCAGGTGGTCCCGCAACTGCCCGGATTCCGGGTCCGCAATAAGGCTCTTCAGCTTGCATCTTCGACACGGACATCTTATCTCCGTCTCGTTCTTTTGAAGCATCTCGGCCTTCGCGGACCTCAAAAACCTATTCACGATGCCTTCGGTCATCGTGTGGACCACGGTCGCCTGCGGGGTAGAGCAAAACGATATTTTAGAACCAAGAAAAAATTTGGCATGACTTTACCTAAAAATAGGACCAAAAAGAATGCTTAATGGCAAAATTCTCGCCGAAACGGAAAAATGAACATTCCGGCAAAATATTGGCAACTATCGCATTTCGAATACCGGTACACCTCCAAACACAAACACATATGCAACACCACAAACATATGCAACACCACGAACATACATAGATCTAGCTAGGCCATAAAAAGTGCATGTGCACATTGTTGTAGGGAGAACAACATAAATATAGCTTCCCCCCTTACTTACCTATCAAAACAAGGTAATTTAACCACTTAAATTGAATGAATCTATGGTGGAAATGAGGTGAAAAAGAGGAGGCACCCGAGACAAGGAGGAGGTGGAGAGAATGAAGTGGGGAGAAAGTGAGTGTGGGTAGGAGAGGCTGTCCAAAATATCTTGTTGCTGCCACTTACTAATGGCGCACCAACTCTAAATGCGCCATTAGTAATCCAGGTTACTAATGGCGCACCTTCTAGTGGTGCACCATTAGTAGTTTTGCAAAAAAAACATACTAATGGCGCACTGTCCCACAGTGCGCCATTACTAGTTTAAACTAGTAATGGCGCACGGTGGAACAGTGCGCCATTAGTAGTTTTGCAAAAAAGGAATAAAAAATATAATAAAAAAATAACATTAGTGGCGCACTTTCCGACAGGTGCGCCATTACTAGTTACAACTAGTAATGGCGCACTGTGTCTGGATGCGCCATTAGTATGTTTGGACAGGTGCACTAGTTCAATTTTTTTTGATACTAATGGCGCACCCTGGGCCTGGTGCGCCATTAGTAGTTTCAACTCTAATGGCGTATCAGAAGGTGGTGCGCCATTAGTATATACTAATGGCACACCGCTTGTCTGGTGCGCCATTAGTGTCAATCCCATCTATAGCCCTTCTTCTAGTAGTGACATGGCAAGAACAACAACATAGCATGCACGACTCAACTACAACAAGCTCGGCAAAAAGGCTTAACATGTAAACATTCTGCCAGGAACATTTTGTAGCAAAAGTAGAGCTCGATTGACTCAAGCTAGGGTGATCCATAAATGCAAACAAAGACATGGATGTATAGAGAACCACAATATCTACAAAACATCCTTACTAATCATGCTCAAAAGAGGCATGGATCACTCTGTATCAACATGAACACATGGCATAAAAATATTGACAGGGCAATGACTTAGAATATTTCTAAGTCCCAGAAATCAGCAACATTAAGTAAGCTACTTTGCATGCTTGTGCTAGTCACCACAGAGATCACAAAAATACATGGCATACCCCCCCTGTAAAGATGGCATGGCATACTTCAAAACACATATAGGGCTCAAGTTCATAGGAGGCACACATCAATCATGGCAAAAATGACAAATGTCCAATTACTGATATGGATCTGAAACTAACAGAAACTAGCACTCTTCCAACAACATTTATGGCATCGAGATGAGCTCAAATGAACATGATGTAATGAGATGAAATGAAGTACTCATCAAGACGAACATTTTGATATGCTACACGCACGAATCGAAGCAACGGTGATGAAGTTATGACATGTCAAAATATGCAAAAGTTATTGAGAATTAGGGTTAGAATCAACCCCAGATCTAGATCTAGATCGAGATCTCGTTGGAGCACTGTTCACCAGAGGCGTCGAGGTCGCCGGACTTGGACGAGGTTGCCGGAGGAGGGCCGCGGGGACGCGGGGATGCTCGCCGGACTTGGACAAGGTCGCCGGAGGAGGACGGGCGCGGCGCGGCCGGTGAGGAGGCGCGGGGCGGCGCGGTAGGTGAGCTCGCCGGAGCCTCGGGCGAAGTACAGCGGCGATCGCCGGCGCGGTTGGCGGCGGTGGATGCTGGGAGGCGAGGCGGCGGAGTCAGCGAGCGGGTCGGGCGGCGGAGACTAGGAGAGGCGGCGGGGCGCGACGGGCTCGCGGGGGCCCGATCCGGGCTCCCCGGGCCACGGCGGCGGCGGGCGCCGGGGCTGCCACATGGCGGCCGGTGAGTGGAGGCGGTGGGGTGTCCGTCTAGGGCGGACATTGTCCGGCGGCGGCGCGAGCGGAATTTTAGGGTTAGGGGGAGAGGAGACCCGAAATTTCGGGGAGGAGGCCTATATATAGAGGTAGAGGGAGCTAGGAGGCTCCAAATTGAGCACGGTTTGCGGCCACGCGATCGTGATCGAACGGCCTAGGTGATGGAAGGAATTTAGGTGGGTTTTGGGCCTCTTTGGAGAGGTGTTGGGCTGCAACACACACGAGGCCTTTTCGGTCCCTCGGTTAACCGTTGGAATATCAAACGAAGTCCAAATGGCACGAAACTTGACAGGCGGTATACCGGTAGTAAACCAAGGCCGCTTGGCAAGTCTCGGTCCAATCTGAGAATGTTTAACACCCACACATGAAAAGAGGTAGAAAGGGACACTGGAGGACATAGGAGCGGCGGAATGCAAAACGGACACCAGGGAAAATGCTCGGATGCATAAGACAAACACGTATGCAAATGCAATGCACATGATGACATGATATGAGATGCATGACAAAGACAAAACAACAACGAAGAAAAAAACCCGACAACGAGGAAATAAAATAACTTAGTGCCGGAAATGGCAAGAGTTGGAATACAAATGTGGCAGATTACATGCGGGGTGTTACAGGTCTCACCCTCTTTCCCACATCCACATCGATCGATCTATACCTCTCTATATAGGATTACATAGCTAATACACCCACATTAATTATATATCCAACGCCCTCCTCTCATCATCAATGCCTCCGCTTCATCCCTCAGATGCGCGCACAATGGCGAAGACAGGGGGCAGCAAGGGCCCTACCTCCCCTCTAACATCACTATATGTCGAGGCTAATATGAATGTGATCATTAGACAATTGCTGGTAAAATGGTTTAAGTTGATGAATTGGCCCTCCTCTTAAAGGATTAGCAATGCTTGGCCCCCTAGCTCATTTATTTTTCGTGGCTCTGCCACTTCAGCATCAACACACGTTCTCGCCCCCTCTCTTCAAATATCGATCTCGCACTTGTGCACTCCTTCATAGTCTCCCTCCACTTGGCCCCTCGCACCATCTTCTAGCCCCCCACCGGATTTTGCCACATGCACAATCTAGCAGACTCCATGGTTGAACTTAAGCATAATACACAAACCTCAAAACACAAGTGCTTCTCCTTTGTTCTAGAGTCTCCCTTATCATAACTGCCCGAACTTTTTTCTAGTTGAATTGCCATTATTTGTTTCTACTTTATGCTTTACAATGCACAATTCCATGAATCATAAAATAGATTAAGTGCTTCTTTGATTCAAAGGATTCTCAAAGGAATTTTGGAGGATTCTAATCCTTAGGAATTTTTCCTATCTTGGTTGTTTGATTCGTAGGTTTGTAAACCATAGAAATTTTCCATAGGATTCATTTGCACTAGATTTCATAGGAAACATCCCATCCACTCAAACCACTTTGAAAGAATCATGCGTTTTTGTATGCACAATCAAACACTCATACAATCCTGTAGGATTCAAGACGACATTCCACTCTAATCGCATGTTTTTCCTATTCCCGCGTTTTGGAAATCCTATGAATCAAAGAGGCCCTATCTTTTTTTTATAAAAACTAATTTATTTTGAATGAGATGAACTATAAAAATTAAACGAAGGTCTACATCAGGCATATATGACTCAGAGCTTACATGCTATAGTGTGGTATTTATTCATATTTTGGTTGCCAAATCTGATGCGTGCAATGCACGTGTAACTTACTAGTACTTCGAGTATGTGCAAACACGTAAATTAGAATTCCAATGGCACTCTACACAGTGTCTCTCTTACAGTTCGTGAACCTACGTGGCACATGTGGAGGTGTTGTCGCGACCTCCTTGTGTGGATTGATCACAGTGACGTGTTGCTGCTTCCAGAAGAATGTACTCGTCCTCTCTGAGCCACACTGGCGGTACATGCATGAAGCGAAGATGTGCACGCACGCCACGCACGCACTCATTCCCTCGCATGCACGTGCGGGTACACGGGGCGATGCATTTTTGTATGAAGATCCACCCCATGTGATAATTTGACGCGTGTAAAGTCCTTCATTTCATTGATGGTCAATTAATACAGCCCATTGTCGGCGTTCTGGGAATGGGGGTCCCCAGACTTGCCTGCCTGTGGCCTACGGCGTGGCTCAAAGGGGGCCCCAGCACAGCCCATCTTCATCAACACAGACCCAAGACCCTCGCGAGGGCCAAGCCTCGTGGGGCGGACGACGCGAAGCTTCCTCAGGCACGGCCTCATCAGGCTGGCTCGCGAGGAGGCGGAGAGATCAAGGCGGGGTACCTCACGAGGTGCCCGTGATGCAAGCCATGACGACCAAGGGCGCCAGGCGGGTGCCAGCCCACGCAGTGTCCTCCTTTCCTCTTTGGTGCAAAGGGGGCAAGCGCAGCCGCGGAGTACCGAGGCATCAGGCAAAGGTTGCCATTTCGGTGCAACAAGACCAAGACCAGGAGGACTGCAAGAGGAGGTCATCGTGGAGCCCAAGACGGCGTCACCACCAGAGCTTTGTGCAGGCGAAGACTACTTTTGTCAGGATAGCTGGTACTAGCTATCCCCCTTCAAATTAGCCCGCCATTGTTGGCTCCCTTCCCGCTCGATATTTGGGAAGAGGACCAGGGCCTCTATAAATAGGACTAGCCACCATAGTAGGAGGGGGGATCGAAATCCGAGAGAGAGGTTGAGGGGCATCAACGATCGAGAAGAGAGAGAGAGAGAGAGAGGGAGAGAGAGAGAGAGAGAGAGAGAGAGAGAGAGAGAGAGAGAGAGAAGGGTGACTGAACTCCTCCCAGCAGTTCATCGCCCCAGCCAAGAACAGACCCTTGCGAGGCTGTTCTTCCTTGTATTGTTCATCATCATCAGCCCGAGAGGCAATCCACCACACCACACACTGGAGTAGGGTATTACACCACAACGGTGGCCCGAACCAGTATAAACCCTGTGTCTCTTGTGTTGTTCTTTCCGTAGCTTAAATCTTAGCAAGGCTGAGGGGTGCAGGTTGGTAGGAGGTGAAATATCCGCGCGCACCCTAGTGTTCGAACCTCAAGGGTCTGCCGGAACCCGAAATCCAACATTTGGCGCGCCAGGTAGGGGTGCACCGGAGTTTTCTCTTCCACCATCGCCACGGCCTGCCTCACGATGAGTAGCGTGTCGCCCGCTCCGGCCGCCGGCGCCCCCCCTGGCCCCAGCCCTGCAACGGGTACGGTGGCCGGACAAGTTCAAGCCAACGACGCCGCCGCGCTATGGCGGCGCGACAGATCCGCTGGCCTTCTTGCTGGCAAGCGAGGAGGCCCTCCCCAAAGCCGGAGGTGACGATAGGGTCATGGCCAACTGGCTCCCCATGGCCCTCACCGGCGCTCCGCACACATGGCTGCCCCACCTGCCGGCAGCCTCCGTGGCCTCCTGGGAAGAGCCCCGCAGCCTCTTCCCCGCCCATCGCGCTACACCAACACCCCCGGTCATCGTGGCCCTCCTGGGCGGCTCGCAGGCGCCGCCTACAAGTCACCACATCAAGCCATTCATCCGCCGGGTCAGCGCCGCTTCCACGCGGCAGGGGGCTCTCCTGGACCGGGCGGCACCCAAGGCCGGCCTGACCTTCAGCTCGGAGGACCACCCCTCCAACTCGGCCTGCTCGGGTGCGCTCCCCATGCTGTGCACCCCCACCATCTGCCAGGTGGCCGTCACCAGAACTCTCATCGATGGCGGTGCGGGCCTCAGCGTGCTCTCAGTCGAGGCCTTCAACCTCCTCTGCATACCCCTGGAACGGCTGCAACCTATCCGGCCCTTCTCAGACGTTGGGGGCGGGTCATCCAGCTCCTTGGGACAGATCCGGCTCCCAGTAACCTTCGGCACCTACAATAACTTCCGCACGGAGCTGGTCGACTTCGACATCGCCCCCATCGGCCTCCCCTACAACGCCATCCTCGGCTACCCAGCGCTGGCCCAGTTCATGGCCGCGACGCACCCGGCGTACAACTTCATGAAGATGCCCGGGAGCAGTGGTGTCCTCACCGTGCACGGGGACACCGGAGACGCGCTGCGGGTGCTCAAGCTCGCCTTCAAGACGGCAGCGTCGGCACAACCCGCCGACTTGGAGACTCCCAAGCCCAAGGGGGCTGCACCCGCCAAGAAGAAACAGTTGTTCACCCAAGACAAGGCAGAAACCAAGCAGATACCCGTCGATGAGGACGGGTCCACCAACACCACTTTCACCATAGGCGCCAACCTCGAACCCGAGCAGGAGGAGGCCCTGGTCGGGTTCCTGCGCGCAAACAAGAAGGTATTCTCTTAGGAGCCTGATCAGTTGGCAGGGATCCCTAGGAGTGTAATCGAGCATCACCTCAACGTGTGCCCCAACGTGCGCCCTGTGAAGCAGAAGGCCAGGTGGCAGTCCAAAGAAAAGCAGGCCTTCATCGTCCAAGAGGCCCGCAAATTAGAAGCTGCAGGGTTCATTCGCGAGGTCCGATACCCGGATTGGTTGGCCAACCCTGTCGTTGTGCCAAAGAAGGGAGGGAAGGAGCGCATGTGTGTCGACTTCACCAACCTCAACAAAGCATGCCCGCAAGATCCGTTCCTGCTCCCCCGCATCGACCAGATCGTCGATTCTACCGCGGAATGTGACCTGCTATGCTTCTTGGATGCCTTCTCTGGGTATCACCAGATCAAGATGGCGGTAGAAGACGTTGAAAAGACAGCTTTTCTAACCCCGTGTGGGGTGTACTGTTACACATGCATGCCATTCGGGTTGCGTAACGCAGGGGCGACCTTTTAGTGGCTGATGCACATCACCTTGGGCCCGCAGCTCGGGAAGAATGTTGAAGCTTACGTCGATGACATTGTAGTAAAGTCTCGGGAGGCCAGGACCCTGACACAAGACCTGGAGGAAACCTTTGCGAGCCTCACGCAGTGAACCTATGGCTCAACCCAGAGAAGTGTGTGCAGAGTCCCCTCGGGCAAGCTCTTGGGTTTCCTCATGTCCCACCGAGGCATCGAGGCTAACCCGGAAAAGGCCAAGGCGGTGGAAGACATGAGCCCGCCAAAGACCCTCAGAGAAATGCAGAAGCTCACTGGGCGCGTGACCGCGCTTGGGCGCTTCATCTCCAAGTTGGGGGAACGAGCGCTGCCCTTCTTCCAGCTAATGAAGAAAAAGGGGCCCTTTGAGTGGACTGAAGAGGCCGACAAGGCGTTCCAGGATCTCAAGAGATACCTGACCAGCCCACCGATCATGGTGGCCCCTCGCCCTCAAGAGCCCCTGGTGCTTTACCTCGCCGCCACTCCCTACTCCGCCAGCGCATCCCTGGTGGCGGTTAGAGAGGAGCGTCGAATCAAAACCGCGGCAGCAGCCCGGGACAAGGCAGAACAGGAACAAGGAAGGCCCACAGAAATCGCCACCGCGGCTGAGGAGGATCAGGCGCGGCAGAGGAGTGCACCGGAGGCGGAAGAGTCCCCTCTCCCAGATGGCTAGCCTCAGGAGGCCTCATCGCCTCAAGAGGTGCCAGGGTCTCCGAAGGGAGCCGCCAGCACTGACGCACCCAACCTCGTTGAGCACCCAGTGTACTTCGTCAGCACGGTGTTGCGGGATGCGAGGGCACGGTACCCCATGCCTTAGAAACTCCTCCTCGCGCTACTGGTGGCCTCGCGCAAGCTGCGGCACTATTTTCAGGGTCACCCCATCAAGGTCGTCTCGTCATACCCCTGGAGAGAGTGCTCAGGAGCCCTAACTCAGCTGGAAGGGTCGCTGAGTGGAACATAGAACTGCAAGCGTTTCAGCTCGAATTCAGCACGACCAGGGTCATCAAGGGAGCAGCGTTGGCAGATTTTGTGGCAGAATGGACGGAGGCACCAGGCCTCAAGGCCGACGAGGATCGGTCCCTCTCCCCGGGATGCAAGGTGCCAGAAGGCTGGGTCACATACTTCGATGGGGCGTTCTCCAGGAATGGCGCTGGGGCTGGGGCGGTGCTTATATTGCCCACTCAGGACAAGCTCTACTACGCTGTGCAGCTCTGTTTCCAGCAAGGTGAAAAGGTCTCCAACAACATAGCGGAGTATGAAGGTTTAATAGCGAGCTTGAAGGCCGCAGCTGCCCTGGGAGTGAAACGCCTCACCATCAAGGGCGATTCGCAGCTCCTTGTCAATTTCTCCAACAAGGTGTATGAGCCGAAAGGTGAGCACATGGAAGCCTACCTTGCGGAGGTCCGCAGGATGGAGAAGCAGTTCTGGGGGTTGGAGTTGCAGCATGTGCCCCGTGGCACCAATCAGGAGGCCGACGACATCGCCAAACGAGCGTCCAGGCGGTTACCTCAGGAGCCTGGCATTTTCGAGGAGCGGCTCTTCAAGCCCTCAGCCCTGCCGTCAATGTCAAACACGGCTCAGCCTCGGGAGGAGCTCCCCCAGCCACCTGCCTCAGGAGCTCCGGCCTATGGCCCGGCCTCAGGAGCACGCCTGCTCCTGACGATGGAACCTCAGGAGGGATGCTGGATCACGGAGCTCCGGAGTTACTTAACGCAAGGGACCCCGCCGGAGAAGGAGGAGGAAGCGGAGCGAGTGGCACGCTAGGCCACGGCATACTGCATCAAGGATGGAGAGCTCTACCGGAAGCGACCAAATGATGTATCCCTGCGCTGCATCTCCAGGGAGCAAGGGAAGGAACTGCTGGAAGATATACATGGCGGAGACTGTGGACATCATTCATCATCACGGACCCTCGTCGGCAAGGCGTTCCGCAGTGGGTTTTATTGGCCCACCGCACTCAATGACGCTGTCGAACTAGTGAAAGCTTGTGAGGCCTACCAGTTCCACGCCAAGCAGATCCATCAGCCAGCAGGAGGCCTACAGACTATACCCCTTTTGTGGCCATTCGCAGTTTGGGGGCTGGACATCTTGGGCCCGTTTCCTCGGGCGCCAGGGGGCTACCACTACCTCTACGTCGCCGTGGACAAGTCCACCAAGTGGGCTGAAGTAGAGGCTGTCCGCACCATTCCCGCGGGTTCCGCGGTCAAGTTCATCAAGGGCATCGTGAGCCGGTTTGGGGTGCCGAACCGCATCATCACGGACAACGGTTCGCAGTTCACCAGTAACCTCTTCAAAACATACTGTGCTAACCTTGGAACGCAGATATGCTACGCTTCGGTGGCGCACCCCCGAAGCAACGGCCAGGCCGAGCGAGCCAACGCGGAGGTCCTGAGGGGCCTCAAGACCAGGACGTTCAAGAAGAAGCTGGAGGCCTGCGGCAGAGGTTGGTACGACGAGCTTCAGCCCGTGTTGTGGTCCATCCGCACAACCGCGACCAAGCCGACTTGAGAGACCCCGTTCTTCCTGGTCTACGGAGCCAAAGCGGTCCTCCCTCACGAGGTCAGACGTCGCTCCGCGCGGGTCCTGGCGTTCGACGAGGCGCAGCAGGACGCCATGCGGGGGATGGACCTCGTGCTGGGGGAGGAACGTTGCCGAGAAGCCGCGCTGCGAGCGGCGAGGTACCAACAAGCGCTGCGGCGATATCACTGCCGCAACATCCGTCCCAGAACTCTCGAGGTAGGAGACCTCGTGCTCAGGCGGGTTCTCTCCAGGGAGGGGCTGCACAAGCTCTCTCCCATGTGGGAGGGCCCGTTCAAAGTTGTTCATGTTTCCAGGCCCGGCTCCGCATGCTTGGAGACTCAGGAGGGGGTGCCGGTCCAGAACGCATGGAACATCCAGCACCTCCGGAGGTTCTACCCCTAAAAAGGCCCAGAGCCTATGAAGAAGGCGAATGCCTGTGAAGCTGTTGCGTTTTGACAAAGGCCCGGAGTTTGTGAAGAAGGCGAATGCCTGTGAAGCTGCCGTGTTTTGGAAAAGGCCGGAGCCTGTGAAGAAGGCGAATGCCCGTGAAGCTGTCGCGTTTTGGAAAAGGCCCCGAGCCTGTGAAAAAGGCGAATGCCTGTGAAGCTGTCGCATTTTGGAAAAGACCTAGAGCCTGTGAAGAAGGCGAATGCCTGTGAAGCTGTCGCGTTTTGGAAAAGGCCCGGAGCCTGTGAAGAAGGCAAATGCCTGTGAAGCTATCGCGTTTTGGAAAATGCCCGGAGCCTGTGAAGAAGGCCAACGCCTGTGAGGCTCGCCGCCCGTGACACTCTCACATAATAATGAGTTGGGGATGTACACGCCCCGGAGTCTCAGGAGCGCGGGCCTCAGCCCCTGGGGCTCCCTCCCACGCCCAGTGGCAGCACTTAGCTCCGTGCTGGTGAGAAGACATCGAAGACTAGATTAGGCGCCGGACGCGGCTTTTCATTTGCTTTCCGCAGTTGGCTTGTTCCTTCTCATTCGAAGTTTTATTGAAGATGTTGCCGTCTTTGTCTTGTGGTTCTTTGACTTTTCGCTCTCCTGCCTCGATTTCTCTTATGCAAGGCCTCGCGAGGGAGGGGGCAGCCGAGCGCCCTCGTGAGTGTTCCTGTCCTAGTCGTTCAAAGGGTTCGCGACCTGGGTCCATTACAGGAGCACCCCTCCAGTCCGTGCCCCACGGGCACCGCGACACGAACACAGGGCCTGGGTCGATCGCCCCCCACGGCTGGGGCCGGGAACTATCCACGCACGGGCACGTAGCCGGAAGGCACAATAACGGAAGCAAAACGATGATTAACAGCAATAACCCAAACACGCCCCCGTGGGGCTCCACACTACTGTCTTTTTGTGCAGGAAAAAGGAAAAGAAAGAACAAATCAGGCGCAGCTCGCCTCACACCGGCCTGCAGGGAAGACTCGAGCTGCCTCCGGGGCTCAGGCAGACTCCCTCTCGCGCTTCACCGGGGCGCGACGGCGGGCGGACACGCTACCACCTCCCAAGCAGATACGACGGCGTGGAGGCTGACCGCGGCCACCGCTACAGGAGTCGTCGCTTGAAGAAGAACCGGAGAAGCTTGGGGAACCCTGAGCGCCGCCAGTCACGCGAGCGCTGTCCTCTCCATCATCGCCGGAGCTGGGTTCCCGGCCGCGGTCGTCGTCCTCGGGGTAGCACCCTGCGCGGCGACCATCTTCCCCAAACACCCTCACGTAGAGGGTAGCATCGCCATCAAACTTGAAGTGCAGGGTGCACCGACGGCCCAGGCCACGCGCGCGGGCAAACGTCTGCCAACCACGGGCCAGGGCCAGGCTCCTGGCTGCGGAGACCTCCAGTGAAGCACATGAGGCCCGGCTGCAGCAGCCGTTGGCCTGAAGCCAGAGGCCGCCCAGGGCGCCGGCCGGGAGCTCGCCGAGGAGGAAGCGAGGAAGTGGAAGCCAGGTGCTAGTCGGCTCCGCCGACCACACGGCGAACTCCGGCAGCACCTCTGCAGCGCGAAAGCGCGGCCTAGGGGGACGTGAGACCGGAGCGCGCCTCCCGGACGCAGCAGTCCGCCCGTCACCGTGCTGGAAATCGTCTCCACAGCCGCGGGGAGCTGCCGTGGTGGCCATAGGATGTTTGCGAGGGCGCCCTCGGCCGCGCTTGGGCGGGGGAGAGGCATGCTCAACCTGGTGAGCCTTCCCCTTCTCTGTGGCCGAGAACCTCCTCGACGGGGCCATGAAGAAGAAGGAGAAGCAAGGGGAGATGAACTGGAAGGGCACGCGCCGATCCGTACTTATAGCTGGCGAGGGCCAACCGACGACCCCCACGATCGCAGTTAATTATGACCCGCTTTGCATGCAGGGACTTGTCCAATCCGTGCAGTTGCCGAGGCGCCATGGGGAAGTGGAGACGCCCACGTCCAATCAACCGCCACGCGACGCCTAAGGCCGCAGGCTGTTAGGGCCCACGGCGCTTCGCTCTTGCCCTTTCGCCTCCCTACACGGCCAAGCCCGGGCGCGCCTTGGGCCCGGGGGCTACTGTCGGCGTTCTAGGAACGGGGGTCCCCAGACTTGCCTGCCTGCGGCCTGCGGCGTGGCTCAAAGGGGGCCCCAGCATGGCCCATCTTCATCAACACAGACCCAATACCCTCGCGAGGGGCCAAGCCTCGCGGGGCGAACGACGCGGAGCTTCCTTAGGCACGGCCTTATCAGGCTGGCTCGCGAGGAGGCGGAGAGATCAAGGCGGGGTACCTCACGAGGTGCCCGTGACGCAAGCCATGACGACCAAGGGCGCCAGGCGGGTGCCAGCCCGCGCAGTGTCCTCCTTTCTTCTTTGGTGCAAAGGGGGCAAGCGCAGCCGCGGATTACTGAGGCATCAGGCAAAGGTTGCCATTTCGGTGCAACAAGACCAAGACCAGGAGGACTGCAAGACGGAGGTCATCGTGGAGCCCAAGACGGCGTCACCGCCAGAGCTTTGTGCAGGCGAAGACTACTTTTGTTAGGATAGCTGGTACTAGCTGTCCCCCTTCGAATTAGCCCGCCATTATTGGCTCCCTTCCCGCTTGATATTTGGGAAGAGGACCAGGGCCTCTATAAATAGGACTAGCCACCATAGTAGGAGGGGGGATCGAAATCCGAGAGAGAGGTTGAGGGGCATCAACGATCGAGAAGAGAGAGAGAGAGAGAGAAGGGTGACTGAACTCCTCCCAGCAGTTCATCGCCCCAGCCAAGAACAGACGCTCGCGAGGCTGTTCTTCCTTGTATTGTTCATCATCATCAGCCCGAGAGGCAATCCACCACACCACACACTGGAGTAGGGTATTACACCACAACGGTGGCCCGAACCAGTATAAACCCTGTGTCTCTTGTGTTGTTCTTTCCGTAGCTTAAATCTTAGCGAGGCTGAGGGATGCAAGTTGGTAGGAGGCGAAATCTCCATGCGCACCCCAGTGTTCCAACCTTAAGGGTCTGCCGGAACTTGAAATCCGACACCCATGCAAATTGAGTGGACGTCAGGGCGGAAGAAAGACATTACTACTCCACTGCGCGCATGCGAGTAGTTAAATCATGGGGTGCCAGTACTTCCATTGGTGTCCTTCATATTTTGTGCCAATTTTTGACCATATTTGTAAGTAACATAATATTTATGCATGTCATAAAAAGTGGCACAAAAAAGGGGCCAATAAACCAGGACGTAGGAGGCATGATCAATTTTTGCCAGGGCTACTGTTGGTGGCCTTTGTATTTAAATATGGACGGAGTGGAGTAGTACTATCTTTATCTTAGCCTCGTAGGGCTCTCCCAGCACCTAGGCTCGCCTCCCCGCCTAGCCCACCAGATCCCGCCATGGATAATCCCTTCGATCCTAGGATCCCGCGGGCTACCCTCTCGCTGCGGCCCATAGCACTACCGCCTTTGAGCGAAACCCACATGTGTTTTAGAGGCGATCCATTGCTCTAGAATCACAGATCGGTGGTGCCGGAGGACATGCCAGGGCTGCGTTTCAGGTGGTGGGCAGCAAGGGCAAAATCGGATCGAGGAAGCGTCGCATCGATTGGAGAGAAGTTCCAAGGAGCTGCGCCTGGCGCAGCACAAGGCGGAGGCGCAAGTCGATCTCAGGGGAGAGATGCTGAGGGATGTCAGCATCTGGCAGCGCCGTGTTGATTTCGAGCTAGGGCTAATGGCAGAGATCATATTCACGGAGTCGACTGCGGAGGAAAGAACGTGCATGCCTGTGCAATGGCATGAGCAGCCGGTGCAACTGTTCAAATGGGTGGTAGGAGAAGCCAAATCCCGAGACCAGTTGCGGCGGCGCCGCTAGGCATCAGGGCATGCATCGTAGGCGAGGTGAGCTGCCTCTTTCCCCGCCAGCGAGGCAGTGACCTCGTCGGTTGCTGCTGCAGTGAACTTGCAACGCTATGTCTGTTTGCAACCTTGACAATCGCTCCATCTATATGTATTGTTTTCCTGTAAAAAATACTTGGTCGTTTGGAAAAAGATGGTAATTGATTTATCACTAGTTTTAGAATGCTTGGTCGTGACAATCAACCGAAGCCACAACCAGAAGTCTCCATCGCTGCGAGGCATGAATAGAACAATGCTCAAAATGAGATGACAAGCAAATTAGATCATTCTTTATCGCCAATAGAACAATTCCTCTTGCTATTAATATATAATAAGAGTAGAGATATGGCACTGGGCTGCCGTGTTTCGTGCTCCTCCGTCGTACTTAAGTGGAAAACTTGAGTATACCGCACAGTTCTTTGCTCCTCCTCAGGTCGTCGGCATATTTATACGAGCAGTCAAATCAAAAGGACCTGCCTTCCAGCAATAATGAGCTATCAAATCACAAAGGCCCTCGCCCCTCTTGAAATCGACATAGATAGACTGCCCCGCCCTCCGGCCTTTTAAAAAATGTATACTTTTGTATAGTAGTAGGATCGATGGATTGCACCATGGAGCAAAACTAACAAGATGAAATTAAAGAAAAAAGGTGGTACATATAGAGAGTGCTCGTTGCCAAATTATTCATATGGTAATATTAAAAAAGCTAGTACGTGCTTAAATGGGGTGCTAAATTCTATTAAAGAAATTAGCATACCTATTTAATTCTTGGGTTCTTATTATTTATGCCACTAGTTTGTGTATCACTACTTAGGTTTGCCATTAGAAGTTACAACTACTCAAAAATGTCGTCGATCTATGAGATGCCTGCTCAAAAATGCAATTAGACATTGTGATTTTCACGTCAGACTCGTTGACCATGTTACATGACAAAAATAAGCCGATTCTCACAATGATAAGTGTGGCCCCACTTGTCAGGAGTAACCAAGTGAACAATTTTACAGGAAAATATGAACGCTATTGGGATCAAGTAGGCCCCACACTTTATTTTATTGTAGTGAGATAGAGGGATATCTGGCATGTTGGTCCATCGATATTTATGTCATTATAACATGGCAGAAGAGATTTGAGTCACAATAATGGTGTCCAGCACAACACACCCGTCAAATAAAACTAAGCACCCTGAAATTCTTTGACAAAACTAAGCCCCCTGAAATTCTTTGACAACTAAACTGCTGGCTATATGATGTTGGCCATATATATTGTACGTATATAATGTGAAGAAATGAGTGGTAGTTGTAGTACTATACCAACTAAAAGATGAACTGTAAGAAATACTAGTATGTACATATTGAAGAGTTAAAGTAACGAGAAGAAACATAACATAGTTCTGCTGGGGGCTCAACACAACACAACCCTCAAATAAAACTAAGCACACCAGAAATCAAACTAAGATACTAATCCAGTAGACACTTCATTATAACCACCATGAGCTACGACACTGCCACCTTACTCAGAGTCCTCGTCCACGTCCTCAACTTCGTCCTTGTCCATCTTCCTCTTGGGCGATACTTCTTTGCTTGAAACACACACTTGGCTCTTGCTCTTCATCCAACCCTTGTAGATATTGAAACAAAGGTAGCCATCCATTGCAGCATAGTGGATGTGGTCTATATCTAGTACATTCCACTGCCATGCACGATGAAACATGTGCAGAGATTTCTTCAGTTTGCCGTACGAAGGATGAACCATGGCTCCTGCCAGGGTCAGCATTGAAGGCTTATCACGGGAGGAAAATAGCCCATTTTTCTGGAGGTCGAAGGGTTTGCCTACAACGAGGCCTATCCATTCCAGGACTCTTTCATCGTTCGTAAAGTCTACAGTAACGAATTTGACTCGGCCGCCCTTGAGGAACTTCTTAAATTCCTCGCACTCAACGTCGGCAGGGCATATGTGCTAGACCAAGCATAAGTCATGCACACAAACCTGGATCACGGCGGGCTTCTTCCTCTCTTCCTCCTTTAGATTCTTCTCTTTTACCAGGACCGTGGTGTACTCAACATCTAGCCCAGCGACCCACTCATGATTTGAGTTTTCGAACATGCGTCTGGAGCGATCAGGGCATCCTTTCACCATCGTGGAAGAACAGGTGTAGATGACGTCAAACTCATCGCCGGTGATGGTTCTAACCTTGTACTCACCGCCGACCATGAAGATTTCGGACACCATGGATTTGGGAGGAGGGTTAGGATTAGTGGAACTGTCATAACATGAAAGGACGGGATGACTAGGAGCAATTTATCGATTGTAAAAATGCCGAGTGGGTGGCATGCAAACGGCAGGGTAGCGGCTTGCCTGGTGGATAAATGGATTCATGCACAGTACTATGGGGGCCCAATTAGATGTCATGTCTACTCGACGCCCAATTAAATGGCTTTCGATGTCATGTCAAGCGTCGGGAAAATTACAGGTGATACGAAGCTTCCAAGAGCCCTTGGATCTGCGATCGAACGGTTGCATGGCGTGATTCTAGACCTATGGGTGAATGTCCTATCCTGGAGGGTTATTCTACAAATTTTCAGCAACTTAGCATGCGACCGTTCGATCTTAGATCCAAGGGCTCCCAACAGCCCGTATCATGGTTGCGCCTACCACGACGCCCTTGGAGATTTAACACGGTGCGTTAGGCTATCTGATGTTGGCATGTCATACATAGTCATCACTTAGTCACTCATACTACAACAAGGTTAGCTATAAGGTTGGCTATAAGAGTATTTTTTGTTTACTTCTGTCTATCTCTTTCTTCGTACTATTTATTGCATTTGCCAAGGAGTGACCTCTTCCAATGAAATGCTGCTTAGATGAGGTGCTATGGGAATTAAATGGCTTCATCTAGGTACACGCATAGGTGCTTAGTTTTTTGTTGCTAAGTTTGCTTCATCTAGGTACACGCGCTTAGCACATTTCTTCCTAGGGTCACCAAACTAGTCTCTCTCTTCTTAATTAACTTGCCACATCAGACTTTATGCCTATATGGAAGGCTTAGCACCTGTAGGATCAAGTACAATAGTGGGCTATAAGCCTGCTTTACATGGCATTTTTGCATATGTGGGGGAAAGAGGCAAGGAAAAAGTGGAGGAGTGGGATCTCAAGCAAGAGCAAGCCTCTACATGGTGGAGCATCGGCAGAGGCACCTGTATGGAGGTGGTCAGGAATCAGGAGACTCACGCCGATCGTAGCGCCACAGTTAAAATGATAATGGAAAGTCAAATCACTGGGCCCCACCTGTCCAGCAGTAACTCGCTGTCAACTCACACAGCCCTACGTTTGCAGCAACCTACTCCCTCATCTTCTCGCGTCTCTGTCGAGCCGACTAGGCAGAACTACCCCGCCTACCGCATGGGAAAAGCCCCACCCTCAACTTTTAAATAGTACAATATACTAATTTTGTATCCATGGATTGCGCCATGGAGCAAAGCATCAAGAAAATGGCGGTACACATTTACGGAGTACAGTATACAGCATGCCCGTCGCGTTCGTGTCGCACCCCAGATGGTCGGTCGGTCTGGCACACCGCTCTTCGAATGGAACGCATGTCATATTGCGTTTGCACACACATGTGGGGCCGCAATTGAGAACCGACCATAGGCACACTCCCCGGCTCCGCATGTCGGGTGAGTTAATAGAAGAGAGAGACGAGCGATAGTACTAGAGAAGTGTTGTACAGACGTGGTGCCTGGACGATCCCTGCATGACACGGAAGATCAGTTCGTCCATGCATGTGACCAGACTCCAGCAGACACGCCTGGATTGGCTATCGTCTACATATCATGCAAGCTGTGTTGTACAGGGCTGTAGTTCTGGTGAGAAATCTAAAAAAAGGTTTCTTTTCATCTCGCAAAATTAGGTGTCATGTGCTTCGGATCACTGCGAGGGTTAAACAGCAACAACTGAGTTCCTCCAAGGCGCTAGTCATGGGGGCCACATGCATGAAGACTACTCGGCTGCCATCTATGTCAAGACAACTATGTTAATTAGGGCATCTATCGATGGACCCCTTTTCTACGAGTTTATCTTTAACTTGAGCTTTGATCCTTGTCTAGTTTGTCCATCGGGATTCATGTTGTCTCCTTTGGGCAGTGAGGTTATGGTTTCTTGTCATGTTATAATCCGGTGCTTCAGATCAAAATGAGGATAACTGCGCCTCTGGGGCACGTGCATGAAGACAGTCATTGACGAGGTCAAGCCAGCTCTAGTAGACAAAAGAAAACTAGTAGTACTCCACTATATAGGCAGGAGTCTCCGCGCTTGCTTGCTTGTGTTTATCTCTTCACACTATCTCATTCTCTCCAGATCTAAACACGACAGCGGTGGCCACACACTCTCTCTCTCTGCTCACCGCTGGTCACAGATCCAGCCGGATCCTCTCCGGCGGGGAAGGTGAGAAGGTGCAATGTTCAAGCGGTCGTCCTCGGCAATGGCTCTTACCCACTGCCGGCGCGACCCGATCAGCATGCCTTGTCATTCTCTCCCAAGCACCGCTGGCTAGGGAGGGCCTCTGATCCCTTCTTCCTCGCTGCCATAGTGTGGGCTGATCCGGCCTCCCGCCGTCCACCTAGCGACAGCCCGGCGACCCTTAGGTATAACTTCCTTCGAAACCGACCTTGCTCTACTTCCCGAGTTCCTGATGTTGCTGCATTTGTATCTTTTACTATTTCCCAGGCCCCCTCATAGATAGGATCGATCGACTGTTCGAAAGCCACCTAAATTTTTACTGTTAAGAGGTAAAACTAGTTCATGCACTCGAATCTAGTACTACTTGGTTCAAACAAGGAAGAAAGGGGGTGGGGTGGGGGTGGGGGAAGATTTGTTACCTGAATCTAGGACTTGGTCGAAAGAGGAAATAATCGGGGCGAAAAGTAGCACAGACTGGCTATGCAACTGGTCTCTAGGTCTAATAGGGAAATAAAAGGAAACGCAGTACAAACTCAATATAAACCCGATCTATTGGTTGAAAAGGAAAGAAAAAGGGGACTAGGAGACAAGTGAACAGAGTAAGTCCAGCACTAGATTTGCTAGCTTGACACAGTATAAGGTGGCTATACCGATAAAAATGAGACCAAGCCAGATATCCTGTTTTGATGTTTGTTGCCCCGAGCCACTCTTATGTAATGCCACGGTAAAATGTAGTAGTCGCACTGCTAAAAGTAAGGACACGTCAAACCAATGTTGTTGGTAAAATGAAGCAATGGCACCATTAAAGTAATGTCATATTTAACGGTTGTCATAGTTAATCCTAATGCCCACACTAATATCTAGCAATGCTGATGCTTTAGAAATTGCTACTGTCCTTGTAGGATTGTCATTCAGATAAGGAACATGCTTCTTTTCATTTGATGTATGTTTCATCACTTGTTTGTCACCCTCCTTTCCACCTTTTTTGTGGAAACAGAGACATACATTTCACGCTTGATCTTAGTTGAACTGGACAAATGATATCCAAATTATAGTTGAACATTCCAGGAGCTTCACAACCAACCTTGATGTTGCTCAATTTTATTGCAACCAATGAAGAAGAAGCTCTGTGGGTTTCGTTTTCTGATGGAAATGGAACCGGGTCTGGAGCCCTTTTCTTAAAAAATGAAGTTGCTAGCTCATGGGACATTGCTTCATTTTAGGTGAACTCCACCAAAAGGTCCCATGAATTGAATCATCCATGTTGGTGACTCGTGTCATCCCTTCTACGATGGCGTTGACTGCAGACATGGTTCCCATCATGAGGTATGTTCCTTTTTGGTCTGACCATTTCCAAAGATCGTGCATGTTGAGTCTGCTCTTGTGCTACTATTTTGGCACTGCCATGATAAAGCAGTAATGTTATTATTTTTCACCTTAATCTAGTGGCACTATTAATTTGAGGCAATGTTTTGGCACCGCTAGTGGCACTAATTTTTTAATATATATTGAAAGAGGGGGTTTCCTCCGATTTCATTAAATAAATCGGACCATAGAGAACCATTATCTCAGTGTAAACGGGCAGTTATGCAACTACTACTACAACAGACTGAGTACTAGCAGGAGACAAGGTCGCCACATAAGCTAGGTAGGTAGGGGGACGCAACACCATCTCGACCAAGTTTGGATTACAACCCAAATGCTACCACAGAAACATCAGAGGGGAAGATAGGGACTGAAGGAGCCAGCTTCAGCATCCCAGTCTAAGCACACCCGGCCTCCATCCTTGTGACGCACGGTACACCTCGTTTGCCACCTGCTCGACCCCTAGTGCCACTGATAAAATGAAGTAATAATATAGTTAAAATAGAGCGAGTGTCCTCCCTATCATTTCATTTCCAATGTAGATAAATAAAGTGCTTTCTCTTTGTCAGTATATGTTTCATCAACTAGTCCCATTGTTAATGTTTAAGCGTTTCTGCAAACTGGGGTGCTTAATTTTAGTTGATCTGCACAAAAATAGAGATTGGAATGTCTCAAGGCCCCTCCTTGTACTACCATTGTACAATGATGTTCATCACTGGCAGAAGGTGTATCGGGGAGACTTGGGTCGATTTCCAGTATGAGGCGTACCGTATGAGGCGTCGCAGGGCCCATCTCGCCCTCGCAACATGGCATACTATGATACTATCACAATACTTTCTTCTATTTATTAGTGTATGTTTCATCAACTAGTGCCACTATAATGTAATCACGCCTTTTCATTATCTATGCAAACAAGGTTATTCAGCTGTATTTTGGTGGAATTGCACAAATGTACGGATGGAACTGACATATATGCAGAGTGCGAGGTGCCAAGTAAAAATTACCGACACCAACCCTGCTCCATCTAAGAATTGGCATACACCACCATCAGTGGGATGTGTGGCACTCACTGTGGACGGATCTTTCTCGACAGCAAATCCTCTAACCAAATACTAGTAGCTTAGACTTCAAAAAAAAATACTAGTAGCTTATATTGGCAATTTTCTAGGGGTGTACTCTTTTCTGAAAGAAGCACCAATCTATTTTTCTTTATTTGTACAAAGTGTCACAACTTTGACCCAAAGGTCCAGAGCTATTTTAGGGTGATTGGCATAGTACTCGGAGAACCCAAAGGCCCAAAGGACAAGCATGATTTTATTAGCTGTCACACTGATTGTAAGCAAGAGCAGATGGAAGATTAGGTTAGTGCGAAGCTTACCTTAAACCCTACCGACGCTGTTGAAACGAGGCAAGCATCGAGGGAACCGTGGAGAACGGTGGGGAAGGGACATTGCTCCATCCGGCCTCCTCTTGCGGTGGTAGAACGAATACTCATGTGGCTCCGGCTAGCTCTGCACCCTCACGAACGGCACACCATACTTGATCGATTTGTTATCCTCTGGGTGCTGGACCTTCGACCTGTACGCCCACCACCTCCGCCTGACTTTCGCCTCGGGCGAATATGTCTACTCCATCGTCCAGAGGAGATACTCGATGAACTCGAAGGACTGTGGCGTGACTGCCGCCGAGGAGTACATCGCCGCCCTCTTCATCGTCGTCTTGCTCTTTCGCATACATTGCCACATGACCCTCACCATCCTCAAAATCTCCCACTCGTTGTCAAACCAAGTAAGGATCTCCTTCAACCTGGCTAACTTTGCCTGGTCGCCGCCGGTGATCTGCCTGATTCGCTGATGCGTCCTCTCATAGATGTCCTTCTGAGTGGTCCGATGCTAGCTTTGGAAGATGGGAGGAGAGATGGTGGTCTTGCAATAGAGAAGAGGGAGAGGTGAGATAGTGGTTTTGGAATGGAGATGAGGGAGAGGAGAGGGGTCGTTTTGAAATGGAGAAGAGGGAGAGGTGAGATGGTGGTTTTGGAATGGAGATGATGGAGAGGAGCGGTTTCCCTGCCTTTCGTTCGCTGACAGGTGGGCCCCGTGCTTGGTGGGACCCATGTGTTAGTGTCTCAATGGCAGGATGGGCTACGTTAGGTGATCCTCGTCCGAGGAGAGAGGAGGTGGTTTTGCAATGGAGAAGAGGGAGAGGCGAGATGGTGGTTTTGGAATGGAGATGATGGAGAGGAGAGGAGGTGGTTTTGCAATGGAGAAGAGGGAGAGGAGCGTGCGACATCGATTTAGGATTGGATGAGAGGGCCGGCACGCTGTGACTGGATCAAAATCAAAATCAATTCACCCTTCAATTAAGAAAGCGACCCCACATTAACTAGTCTCCCTTTTATTCTGGGTCATAATTGACCATGATTTTCACAAATAAAATATATGTTATATGTTGCAAAAATAATATAATTTGAAAGTACATTCAGATACGAACCAAACGATACAATTTTTGGTGACATGCATTCACATTTTGCTTGTCAAATACAGTACATGGTCAAACTTTGACCCACAATACGCAAAACAAAAAAATACTTCCAAGACCAGCGCCGCTCCTCTCCTGTTCCAATCTAAATCCAGCGCAGCTCCTCTCCTCTTCCATTTCAAAACCACCGCCCCTCCTCTCCTGTTCCAATCCAAAACCAGCATCGCACCTCTCCCGTTCTAATCCAAAACCAGTGCTGCTCCTCTCCTCTTCCATTCAAAAACCACCGCCGGCAAGTGAAGGTGTTTTGGAGAAGTAGATCGATGGAGCAGTACAACTGATACGTGAGGATCGCAGACGGCGACCCTGTGAAGCTAGCTAGGATGTTGGAGATACAATCTTGGTTTGACAACAAGGACCAACTAGCACCGACGGCAACATCCATGGACAAATATCTGCAACAGAGCGAAAAGGCGGCAATACTCCCGAAGGGAGCCGCGTGGGAGTACATAGAGCTGCTCCTCTGGGTCATGGAGCAAACAGATTCACCGAATCCGATCGTGTGGGATCGGTGGTGGGAGTATCGATCCCAGATGGAGCATCCACTAGAGATTGAAGGATCGAGCACCTACATGGTGCCATTTGTGAGGGTGTCGTGCCAGAGCGAGCCGGTGGAGTCTTCGTCGACCTAACCCAGCTACAAGAGGAGAAAAGCAGGTGTCCCTACGATGCTTCCCCGCCATCCTCTCCCTCGCCATTCACATCGTCTCACGGGGCGACTGTCTACCGCCAAGGAATAGGAGGGGACTGCCCCTAGCCCAATAGTCGGGCAGGTTGTGAATTGTCTAGAGGAGCTTAGGGTTGTCAATATTTGCAGGTTGTGAATTGTGTTCTGTGTTGTGTATTTTGAGAGTACTTTCAGATATGAATGTCTTTTGAATTTCAGATTTGCAGTATTGAGCATATGAAGTATTTTATGAATTCTAGAGATCTATTTTTAGCACTTGAAAATGTAGTTTCATAGGAGTATAAAAGTGCAGACAATGTGATTCTCAGAGAAGAAACTGCAAGTTTCAGTTTCAGATAAGAAACCGCAAATTCAGTTTCAGATAAGAAACTGCAACTTTCAGAGCCAGAGCATTTATATTAACACAACCTTTTCAAACAGGGTTAACTTCATGTTGGAAGTTTTATTCATGGTCGAAAATGGAACTACCAGCCAGTTAACATCATGCTGATCAACATTCATGCATAGCACATCTTCATATGATGCACAGTCAAAGAGATATGTTGTTTTCAAAATGCCCACACAATGTCGAGTGTGCGAAAAACAGAGAAAACGAGGGACGAAGTTTTGGCAAGTGTTGGACGTGGTGTGCGTAGATAACAATGGTGACCCACATGTCAATATTGGAAGAGGCAAAAAATTGGAGATATTTTCCCTGCATCAAGTGGAATCGAACCCGGGAAGAACAGCTGTCGGGTAGTGTCACTTGGCCACTGTGCTAGTTCACTACTTTCGTTACAAATAAGGCACTTCCTTGGGTGGTCCAATCAACTCGATCATGCGCCTTTGTGCGCTCGCCGTGGCGCCGCTGTCTGCCATTGTGAACATGCCGAACAAACGAGAGGAATCTGGAGAGGACTTTACGTGGAGAGGCGGACAGTCGGGACCCACCAGGTGTATGGCCATACGCAAGCAAGTGCCTCATTGAAAAAAAACTTCCTCCTAATGCTATACTAATGTTGGGGCCCACGGTTTTGTCAACATAGTTACATTTTTAGGTGCTTCAACATAGGAGATAAATTCACAACGAAGTTGTGGAGCTGGCGGGTAGTATCACTTATTATCACTGGGGTAGCAAGTATCCGCTGGGTTTGGGGCTACCCCGTCTAGGCTTTCTTTTTTATCATGCGCAGCCCACGACATGTCGGTTTGTATTTTTTGAGGGTCGTCATGTATCGACCGGCCTATGGACCTCCCATCCAAGGTTTTATTTTTCCTAAAACATTGGCAGCCCAATTTATGTATTTTTTTGAAGAAAATGCAGAGGTCTGTTCTATTTTTCTATATAAGAATAGGAACGCCTGGTCCAACTTTTGTTTCCCTTCTAACTATATTATATATATTTAAATTATTTTATATGTTATTATATATTATTGTTATTATCCTCATATATTTAACAGAAACTTACATATGTAAGAAAACAATATCCCACATCTTATTAACTTATAAATAATTTCTTAATAATAAAATACTGGATTGTTTTGGCAACGAAAATCTTGGTGATTGTGTATAAAAGCTTGGTAAGATTTAAGGACCAATGTAATAATAAATCACTTATCATTTAAATATATTTATAACAAAATGCTCAGCCCCTATTTATTTTTTTGATAACATTGATGTGCCCAACCCAACATTATAATTAGAATCATCCCAGCAAAATCATGTATTTTGAGAAAGTGCAAATGGCCTGTAATTTTTTAGGAGAAAAATAAATGTGCCGCATGGACGCTACATTTTTGTTCACCCAGCCCAGCAAATGGACTGTAATTCTAAAAAAAAAGATCAAATTGATTGTAGATTCTAAAAAAATGGGTTGAATATGTGCCACATTGTCGGTGTACTAGAATAGGGGTACCCTAGTACCCCGAACTTGTGCACGGGCAGTTGCAGCACCCCGTGGCAAAGGCTTGCCGGGCGAACGCCAAGATCCACCAAGGTTCCCTTGGAGCCATCCAAGAACAAAGTATTTAAGCTAAGGAGACAAGACCCCGGCAAGAGGAGCTTGCCGGGAAGGCCAACCAAGGCTTTCCAAGGAACTTGCCACGACGCGCCACGCGCTCCGGCAAGGCAGCTTTCTGGGAAGACTAAACAAGGTACGCCGAGGCCCGGTGAGCGACGAGCGTCTGGGCCCGGCGAAGATAACGACAGCGGCAAGGCGCTTGCCGCGGCAGGCGGCCACTCTGCGTCCACGCTCCAGCGCATCCAGCAACGTGTCGCTCCGGGGGCCTCTCCAGGCGCGCGTGGCGGGAGGCTGTGCAGCCAGCGGTGCGCAGTGGCATGCGAAGCTGACAAGATCCCCATCGTGGCGAACGGTGGCGCCCCTAACGGTCCTTTTCTGCACTGTTCGGGCGACTCAGACGGGCATTTAATGCCCTTGTCCCCTGCCGTCAGGGTTAGGTAGGGTACACTGTACAAGCAACTGTATCAACTACCTCGCTTTTTACGTTTTTACCCTCCTCTGCGTTGCCACCTGTCGGTGACCCCTTTAGCGTATAAAAGGAGGCCCATGCGCAACATAGAAGAGGTTGGGTTCGGAGCCTCGGACAGTGGGCTTCGATTCGTTCGTAGCCCAGAAAGCATCACACTCTCTTGCTCGAGAGCAAGAACACCAGATAATACAACCAGACAAGCAGCAGTAGGAGTGTTATCTCTCCGGAGAGCTCCGAAGCTGGCTAAACTGCTCGTGTGCCTCGCCTCGATCTGCTCTTCGTGCGACCTCCGCCCCCCGCCGAACCGAAAGGGCCCGGTCCGCCGGCCCCATAGGTGTTCGTGGATCAGTTCTCCCCGACATCTTTGGCGCGCCAGGTAGGGGGTGTTGAGATTGTGTGAACCAGATCCGGCGTTCACACGAGCTAGATCTTTATTCCCTTCATCAACATGCCGCCGAAGAAGAAGACTTCGGCGGCAGCCGCTCCATCCACGTCACTTCCGCCGCCGTTGGAGCAAACGAGTGGTGGGATGGACGCCGGCGGAAGAAAGGATGTCGACGAGGAAGCTCATGATGCCGCCAGGTCCAAGAACAAGGCTGCACAAACCTCGGCGACTGTACATGTTCCACGCCACTCTCAGGAGGCGCAAGATCAACAGCGTCATGGCACTAGTAATGCCAAACGCATGATAGCCCAAGACCAAGCTGGTGGATCTCGGAGCGCTCAAGACTAGCATGCACGCCAGCGTGCTGGCACGAGCGGGGCACGGTCGCCTGGACGGGATACTGCTCCTTCTAACATAGTTAGAAGTTCGAGCACGTCCCGCTCCTCGTGCCGTCCGCCACTGCCACCCACCACTCCAGCAGAAGCTTTGGCGCGAGCTCAACTTCTCCTAGATTACCCTCCGACGTCGGACAAGATCGACGAATGGAGGGCTACCATTCAGAGTCTCATCGGCTACGCCAACGGCGACACTCCACGGCAGCCGAGCGCGTCGCCGCCGCGGCAGGACCGCCGGACGCGAGCCGGTGGCGACGAAACGGGCGGAGGTGCAACTACCATGCAATCACCGCCCCGAAGACCAAGATCGCCGACTCGCCGGATCCACCTCGACAGCGACTCCACTGCATCATCGGATCCACGAGCTCATCACGATCAGCGCCAAGTTCTTCATGATCGACAACAAGAAGACGCTCGAACCCGCATCGAGCGCCGAAGAGAAGCGCGACGTCAATCCAACAAGAGCGCTGGGCCCTCTGTTGACATGCATGCGCCAGGGGAACCAGGCGATCTGCCGTACGTGGTAGGTTGTCCTGCGTTCACTCATGAGCTGCGGCAAGTCCAGTGGCCCAGTACAAAGAACTTCAAGCCAGACGTACCGGAGAAGTACGACGGCAAGACGCATCCGTCAGAGTTCCTCAGCATCTACACCATTGCGGTACAAGCTACTGGGGGACGAGATGACAAGATCCTTGCCAACTACTTCCCGCTGGTGCTCAAGCCCAATGTCAGATCCTGGCTCATGCACTTGCCGGACAACTCCATATCCTCTTGGGCTGATCTCTGCCATCAGTTTGTCGGCGCCTTTACCGGCGGACACAAGCCTCATGGCCAGGAGAGTGATCTTCATCTGCTCACCCAGAAGGAAGGAGAGCCCCTGCGCAAGTACATTCAGAGATTCAGTAGCGTGCAGCACAACATCCCAGACGTCCACCCTGCCGTGGTGATCAGCGCGTTCCATTAGAACGTGCGGAACCGCAGGATGCGGGAGGAAATGGCGATGTGCAAGATCAGGGACGTCAGTGAGTTATATGCACTGGCCGACAAGTGTGCGCGTGCTGAGGAAGGGAGGAGACTCCCCGGAGAAAATATAGGAGCGGGGGGATCTGACAGTGAAGATGCTGCCCCGACAAGGAAAAACCGGCGGCGGAACAACAGAAGGAGGAAAGGCAAGGAAGTGCTAGTTGTTGAGAAGTCCGGCAACGGTGGCGGCGCCAAGGAAGCCAAAGCTGGTGACTCCGGCAAGGAGGTTGCCGCGGAGGTGGCGGTCACCGACAAGCAGGACGGCACCAACAAGCAGTATTGCAAGATTCACCGCACCAAGGGCCATGATCTTCAGAACTGTAAGAGAGTCGAGCAGCTTGTTGAGCAACAGAAAGCTGAATACGAGCGGCACGACAAGGAGAAGGCCCAGGAAGGAGCTGGTGGATCCGGCAAGAAATGTCCCGGCCGAGGAGGACGCCGCGGCAAGGCCAAGCAGTGGCAAGGAGACAGACCTCCCCGTGGCCGCGACAAGGATGAAGATGATAACGAAGATGAAGATATGGATGATGAGGAGACTGATGAGCAGGAGTTCCAGAAAGCCACAGAGGTCCAGTGCATTGACGGTGGTGCTTCTCTGCATGCCTCACACCGCCAGCTCAAGCAGTGGGTGCGAGAAGTTAATGCAGCAGAACCACCCGTCGAGTCACGCAAGCCTATGAAATGGTCCGGCACGCCTATCATCTTTGATATTGAGGACCACCCGGATCGCATAACTGCGGTCGGGTGCTTGCCGATGTTGGTTTCACCAACAATCCGCAACCTCAAGGTCACTAAGATGCTAGTTGACGGCGGGGCCGGCTTGAACCTGATCTCCTCCGCGGTGCTCCAGAAGCTCCAGATCCCTGACAGCGAGCTCGAAGAGACCGGCACATTTCAAGGAATTAACCCGGGAAGGAGCAAGCCAAAGGGAAAGATCACGTTGCCGGTAACATTTGGCAGTGAGCTGAACTTCAGGACTGAGAGGGTCACGTTTGACATTGCCGACATTCCATTACCTTATAATGGAATCCTTGGCCGTCCGGCACTCGCCAAGTTCATGGCAGCCTCTCACTATGCGTACAACGTACTGAAAATGCCAGGCCCAATAAGTGTCATCTCTGTCCCTGGCGACAAGAAGGATGCTCTTATCTGTGCCAACAAGATCTACCGGGAAGCAGCAGCCGCAGCAGAATGTAGGACACTTGCCGCTGAAGCTCCCGGGGGGAAGAAGAAGACCAAGTCCGGCAAGAGCTCTGATGCCCACTCCGGCAAGCGCACTTCTTCGGAGTGCTGCGCTACCATCGAGGACGCACCATCGAGCTCCACCGGCAAGTGTAAGAAGGCAATGGCAGCTCCACCTGAGACTAAGAAGGTGTCCGCCAAGGAGGATGGCACTGGTGGTACCTTCACCATCAGCGCCACTCTTGACCCCAAATAGGAAAGCGCGCTCGTTGCTTTCCTGCGGGCGAATGTCGACGTGTTTGCGTGGCAACCGTCTGATATCCCCGGTGTTCCCAGGAAAGTGATTGAGCACCACCTTGCCATCTGTCCTCATGCGCGGCCCATCAAGCAGAGAGTCAGGAAGCAGGCAGTAGAGCGCCAAGAATTCATCGCAGAAGAAATCAAGAAGTTGGAAGCAGCAGGCCTTGTCAGAGGAGTACTCCATCCCACGTGGTTGGCCAATCCTGTTGTTGTGCGCAAAGCTAACGGGAAATGGAGAGTTTGTATTGACTTCACTGATGTTAATAAAGCTTGTCCCAAAGACCCATTTCCCTTGCCGCGTATTGACCAGATTGTTGACTCCACAGCCGGATGTGATTTTCTTTCATTTCTTGATGCATACTCAGGATACCATCAGATCTTCATGGCAGAAGAAGATGAAGAGAAAACCGCAATTATCACCCCGTGTGGCACGTACTGCTTCGTACGGATGCCTTTCGGTTTGAAGAATGCTGGTTCAACATTCGCAAGGGTAGTCCACCATGCTTTTGAGCCACAAATACACAGAAATGTGGAAGCTTACATGGATGACATAGTGGTCAAGAGCAAGAACAAAGCGACCTTGATTCAAGATTTAGACGAGACATTTGCAAACCTGCGCAAGATCAACCTCAAGCTTAACCCCGAGAAGTGCGTGTTTGGAGTCCCTTCCGGCAAGCTTCTCGGGTTCTTCGTGTCTCAGCGGGGAATTGAAGCCAATCCCGACAAGATCAAAGCCATTGAGCAGATCGATGCACCAAAGCGCGTCAAGGATGTACGAAGGCTTGCCGGTTGCGTGGCTGCTCTCAGCAGGTTTATCTCTAGATCTGCTGAGCGCGCCCTGCCATTTTTCAAAATTTTGAAAAAGGCAGGTCCAATGAAATGGACTCCGGAAGCGGAGGCTGCGCTGCAGGACTTGAAGAGATACCTGTCCTCCACTCCAACGCTTGTCGCACCTAAGCCGCAAGAGAAGTTGCTGCTGTATATAGCGGCAACCAATCAAGTGGTTAGTGCTGCGTTAGTGGCGGAGAGGGAGGCGGATGATGAGCCAGCAACCACGGCAGATCCATCCAGCGACAAGCAGGGCGCTTCGCCGACAAGCTATGGTCCCGACAAACATGGGTTTGCGCAGGAACATGATAAGATGCCAAGGAAAATGGTGCAGCGCCCAGTTTACTTTGTCAGCTCTCTTCTACAGGGGGCTATATCAAGGTACTCTGGTGTGCAGAAGTTGCTTTTCGGCCTCCTCATGGCCTCGAGAAAGCTGCGCCATTACTTCCAAGCGCATGAGATCACAGTCGTCACTCGCTTTCCGCTGAAGAGGATACTGCAAAATCCAGAAGCAACGGGCAGGATTGTCGAGTGGGCGCTAGAACTGTCATGCTTTGGTCTCAAATTTGAGAGCACTTCAACTATCCAAAGCAGAGCATTGGCAGAGTTCATAGCAGAGTGGACGCCAACCCCAGATGAAGAAATTTCAGAAACAAGCATCCCCGTCAAAGAGGCAAACAAAGAGTGGCTGATGTACTTTGATGGTGCTTTCTCGCTGCAAGGCGCCGGTGCAGGCGTACTGCTTGTCGCACCCACCAGAGAGCACCTCAAGTACGTAGTCCAGATGCACTTTCCCAAAGAGCAGGCAACCAACAATACTGCAGAGTATGAAGGATTGCTTGCCGGTCTCAGAATCGCAGCAGACCTTAGGATCAAGAAGTTCATTGTCAGGGGTGACTCACAGCTTGTCGTCCGACAAGTGAACAAGAACTACCAGAATCCGTTGATGGAAGCATATATGTTGATGAAGTGAGGAAGCTAGAAGAGCACTTTGACGGCCTACAAATGGAGCATATCCCAAGAGCTCAGAATGATATTGCTGATGGCCTGTCAAAGTGCGCCGCACTAAAGTTACCTGTGGAACCAGGGATCTTTGTGCTTAAGTTGACTCAACCATCCGTAACACCATCAACTGGACAAAGCAAGAAGAGGAAGTTGGTTTTTGGTGACTACTTTTCGGCAGAGCTCCCCGAAGCCACCGCCAAGAAAGTCCCCAAGATCAACACCAAGGATGCTGAGGGGCAGTATGCTCCGGCAAGCCTTATGGTTTGTTCCGTTGAAGCAGATGCTCCCGACAAGTTTTGCTCCGGCAAGCTTGCCGGGGAACATCAAGCTCCGGCAGGGCCGCAAGCCCTTGCCGTGGAAGCAGATGTTCCCACAGCAGCAGATGCGCCTTTAGTCCTTGTTGTCGAGCCACAAGCTCCAGCATGGGCACAGCAGATTGTCCACTTCCTTCGGACAGGAGAACTTCCCGAAGAACAAGAAGAAGCGGAAAGAGTATGTCACATCCCTGGTCCTGTTATGCATTAGGCTAGACCTCATGTGAGCTTCATGTTTTAAATCAAATGAAATTTGAACTGAGGAATTTGGAAGCCTCAAAAACTTAAATAAAAGAAGGCCAAAAACCCTAAAAATCTCATTCATTGCTCCAAAATGCCCTTCTTAAATGTTTGATAATTTTTGGTAAGGGTTCTGGTCCCAACCAAAATATTGAACATTTTTAAGGAATTATTTTTGGGACTTTGGATTTAATTCATTAGCTATTTGAATTTGAGTTATATTCATATAATTAGAATATAATTTCAAATACCCCTAAAATATTTTATAAGCTTTTGGAAAAGTCCATCTAGCAATATAAAATATTCAGAGGAGTTTTTGGCATTGTTTGAATTATTTTAAATTCAAAACAGTGGCAAAATAAATTAAATAAAAACAAAACAGAAGAAAAATATGTAACAGAACAGAACTTACCTGGCGCCGCTTACCTGTCCAGCCCAGCCGGCCCAGCTCCTCCCGCTGGCCCAGCCCACCGCCGCCTCCCTCCCCTGTCGCCTTCCTCCTCGCGCCAGTAGGCGCACGCGCGTGGCCGGAGCGCGCGGGCACACGCCCAGGCCACCTCCTGCCTCCCTGCTTGCCTCCGCTACTCCCTGGAGACGCCACGCGGCTCCCTCGACCCTCCCTCACTCTCCCGCGTCTCTCCCTCCGTCCCTATCCCCCTCTGCTCCCTCTCCCTCCCGCGACCGAGCGGAGCTCGTCGCCGCCGACGCCGCTACCGCGGCCGCAGCCATTCCGAAGCCTCTCCGACACGCCCTCGAGCTCCGCCCCGACCCCCTCTTCCTCCCCACCGAGCCAAGCCCTTCGGGAAGCTCTGCTTCGCCTCCACGCCATCGTCTTCGTCCTCGACCGCCGCCGATGGTCGCCGTCGATTCGCCGCCTCCGACGCCTCCCCGAGCTCCCCGAGGCCACCGTCGCAACCCCCGTGAGCTCCTCTTCTCTTCCCCTCACTCCCCGCACCTGATTTCGTCCCCTAGCTCCGTCTCCACCATGGCCGAACCTTCGCCGCCGCCGCACTCGTCGCCGGTGATGCTCCGGTGACCATTTGGTCCCGGGCATGCGCCCAACGCGCTCCCCGCATCACGTAGAGCCTCCGTGGCACTTCGCCGCGCTTGTTTGCGCCCCGCAGCCCCATCCCCACTTGCACCCGAGCTTCGGCCGCCGCCGAGCTCGTCGCCGGCACCACTCCGGCCACTTCCCGGCCGCGCCACCACCACAGTTGGATGCGGACGAGCGTCCGCATCCCGATGCTGTGCTCTGCGCGCCAAATCGAGCCCTGTGGGCAAAACCCGAGGCTCGCCACCGCGGCTGGCCTCGCCGGCGTCAAGCCGCCGGTGGGTTTGACCCACGTTGACCACAGCGGGACCCTCCCCTGTGTCCATGACAGGTGGGGCCGGCCTGTTAATTAGGTTAGGATTAGTGTTAACTAAAAAATTAGTTAGACTAATTACACTGACATGCGGGCCCCGCCCGGCTAACCAAGTTAGTTAGGGTTAATTTTAATTAGTTTAGTTAGTCCAGACACTGACATGCAGGGCCCACAGGTCAGTTTGACCTGGACGGCGCCCGTTGACCTGCTGACGTCATGCCAACGTCATGCTGACGCAATAATTCCTTTCTGGAATTTAAATAAATCTTAAATGATTTAATATTTTCAGAAAATGCCCTAAACTTCTAAAATTCATAAAAATTCAACCGTAACTCCAAATTAAATAATTTATATATGAAAAATTATCAGAAAAATTCAAGGAATCCATCCGTACCATTTTCATGCATGTTAGAACAACTTATCACTATTGTTTAGGACAAATGAAGTGAATGGCATTTAAATAATCACATATGGAGTTTGAATTTGAACCTAGGATTCAAACCAACTCCATTTAACTTGTTGCTAGATGCATTAGCTCAAAACACATTCATTTTTGCCATGTCATGATCATGCATCATATTGCGCATTGCATTGATTGTGTTCCCTTCTGTGTTGCCGGTACTCGTCCCCTCTCGATAGACGTGATACCGATGATGTGATCGTTGACACTGATGAAGACTCAATGTTATCTTCAGAAGTGCCAGGCAAGCAAAACCCCCTTGTTCATTCCGATAAAATCCCACTCTCTCGCTCCTGCTCTCTTTTACTGCATTAGGACAACAACGACATATTTGTTACTTGCTGCGGTAGCTGAACCCCTTTATCCTCTGCATGACCTGTCATTGCCACAGTAAATAGATGAAACCCACTAGCATGAGTAGGAGTTGTTTGAGCCCTGATGTGCCTAATCATTCATGCTTGTTTGTCATGCCTGCTACTGCTTAGAGTTGAGTCAGGTCTGATTCATCGGGGATGAATTAGAGGCGTGTGAACATGTCCTACTGTGTGTGAGCTAAGTGTGTGAACACGATTTGGTAAAGGTAGCGGTGAGAGGCCATGTAGGAGTACATGGTGGGTTGTCTCATTGCAGCCGTCCTCAGGAACTGAGTTCTGTGTTTGTGATCCATGATTCAGCTACTACCACGCATTGGGCCCGAAACCAATGGACCCTCTCGGCTTCTTGATCACCCTTGTCCTCTGTCCAAGAGTTGCAAGTAGTTTCTGGTGTTTGTAGTATGCTGGAGGCCGTGCGCAGTGCTGACCGTAGGGGTGGGCTGTGATGCGGTAGGCACGTGGCCGGGTAAACCGGGCGCCCGTTTGGTGTCACGGAACCCTGTTCACATCGTTTGGGGCTGTGAGCGAAACTCCGGCCGGATCTCCTCATGGATGGAACCCGAATAGGCGATAAACCTGGACTAGAGACTCGAGTGTTTAGGTAGGCCGTGGCCGACACCCACGTTGGGCTTCCGCTTGAAGGTTGCCGAGTACATGTCGTGTAAACGGCGGTAAGTGGTGAGAGCGTGTGTGAAGAAGTACACCCCTGCAGGGTTAACATCATCTATTCGAATAGCCGTGTCCGCGGAAAAGGACTTCTGGGTTGCTTATATCAGTTCATAGACAAGTGAAAGTGGATACTCTAAAATACGCAAGATAAGTGTGAGTGCTATGGATGGCGTTCTCGTAGGGAGACGGGAGCGGTTCCATAGTGGTGTATTGATATGGTGAATATGTGGACTCGTGTGCGCCACCTCAAAAGAGTTACATTGCAGTCGTAGTTTAGGATAGCCACCGAGTCAAAGCTGGCTTGCTGCAGTTAAACCCCACCATCCCCTTTGTTGATAATGATGCATATGTAGTTAGTTCTGATGTAAGTCTTGCTGGGTACATTTGTACTCACGTTTGCCTATTTTATGTTTTTGCAGAGAGACTTCAGTCTCACTAGTAGTTTCGCGTGGACTTCGACGTTTAGCTTGTTACCTCAGCTACGATCTTGTGCCCTCGGCAGGATCTGGTAGATAGTCAGGCTTCTCAGCCTTTTTCATTTATAGATGTCTGTACCCAGACATGATAGCTTCCGCTTGTGCTTTGACTTGTATGCTCTGAGTGTTGGGTCATGAGACCCATGTTTGTAATATCTCGCTCCTCGGAGCCTATTGAATAAATTACTTGTGTCGTAGAGTCATGTTGTGATGCCATGTTGTATTTGCACATATCGAGCATATTGTGTGTATGTTATTTAAATGCTTGGTATGTGTGGGATCTGGCTATCTAGTTGTTTATCCTTAGTAGCCTCTCTTACCGGGAAATGTCTCCTAGTGTTTCCACTGAGCCATGGTAGCTTGCTGCTGCTCCGGAACACTTAGGCTGGCCGGCATGTGTCCTTCTTCGTTCCTGTGTCTGTCCCTACGGGGAAATGTCACGTGATGAATACCGGAGTCCTGTTAGCCCGCTACAGCCCGGTTCACCGGAGTCCTACTAGCCCAGTGCTACAGCCTGGATTCACTCGCTGATGACCGACACGTTCGATGCTGGGTCATGGATGCCTGTCCCTGTAAGTTTGTGCCACTTTGGGTTTACGACTAGCCATGTCAGCCCGGGCTCCTTATCATATGGATGCTAGCGACACTGTCATATACGTGTGCCAAAAGGCGCAAACGGTCCCGGGCAAAGGTAAGGCGACACCCGTGGGAATACCGTGCGTGAGGCCGCAAAGTGATATGAGGTGTTACATGCTAGATCGATGTGGCATTGAGTCGGGGTCCTGACAGCGTTGGTATCAGAGCTTGACTGCCTGTAGGATTACCAAGCCAAACTGGTCGAAGTTGAGTCTAGAAATTCTTTAGTTATATAAGGGAATTGATTGTGGGATGGAACGTAAGGCTCTTTTTACTCCTTATACCTCATGGCCTTCTGATCTGAGTCATCATCTTCTCTTCTATGGGGGTTAAGAAACTAGGCCTTCTCTTCTTTCTATCAGGATCACGTGTTACTAATCAGTAGACTTATAAGACTGTTGGATTCAAGCCTCTGTTCAGTCTCTACTACTTCCGTACGTTAACTGTTGATCTCGAAACCTTGATATTGTGCTTCTGAGTGGTTATGCCACCATTTTTGTGAATGTCTCAAATCTTTCTGAGCATTTACAGCCGTTATGCTGTCCGAGTCATCCCAGGTTTCTAAATAGTCGGATGCATTTGCAAATCCCTTCCTCCTGTTTCCGATGTGCCTTTGGTCAGATTAATCACACTAATTGTTGAGTTGAGGTATTCTATTGCCTTGACCTTATGTTGGAGTTACTATTATGACCCTAGGTGTCTCAGGGGATCATCTAGTGGTCTAGCCATGATTTATGTTCCAGTGTGATGACTCTGGCCATCATTCTCGAAAGCATCCTGTGATGCTACTTAGTAATAGGTATTCTACTCCTGGGTTTTGAACCCGAGATTCACCCTACTTACTTCATGTTGATAGTAATTGCTAGTTCCTTTAGGATATTAGTAACCTTTGCGATAGTCCTTGAAGTCCGTGGTATCTTCTTCTTCCAAATACCATGAACTACTTATGGCAGAAGTTCCTCGTTGAACTGAAATATTACAACAGGATTATTCTTGATGAGTTCTCCATTATATATTGTGACTCTGCCAGCTCAACCTTTCTGCATGGGTTATCCGGAAGAATTATGTTGAACTTGTTCGGCATACCAACCCATGTATCCACAACTCAGAAAATTATATGTTCCTTTGAGTTGTTCTCTTTAGTTGCATTCTGACCCTCGTCTATCAATTGATAGTCAAGAGTATGCGTGCGTTCGTTTATCGATGCCTATTACTCTTGTGGTCCGTCAAGCCATTCTATCGCAGAATGACTAGGAGAAACAAACTCCAGTACCTCATCCATATTTAGGATTGGGTCAAAGCAATTGTGCTCCGCAGATCAAAATGCCAGCCCAGCTTTTGATTCTGTTCTACCCTGAAGTATTACCGTCTTTATGTCAGGATTTTCATGAGGATTGCACCGGCTCTTGTGAATTCTTGATGTAGTGATACTTCTCGCCATCATTATTCATCCCTCGGTTCCGTGTTGTCGCAACCGGAATGCCGACAGGTGAATCATGATGTGTGAAATCAATACTGCTAGCAACTCTGTTGCTTGGTAGTTAAATGGACGATAACCTCATTCTTAGCGTGTTGATTATTGAATCGTCACCCTAAGACTGATTGTGCCAGTTAGTCCTTGTTCTCGGTGCACTCCTCGATCAATGAGTTAGGATTGTGCCAATCCCTCGCTCTGTTGATCATATCGTCTTGCCCTGAAAAGCAAGATTGTTCCTGAGCCTAATAGCATATCGGTGGTTGTGATTTTCCGATTATCTTCTCGGAAGTATCACCGGGTCATCACCCGACCGCTATGTTGAGCTCGTGATCAAGTTGGTTTATCCTTGTAAACCACCCCTTCTCCAGGAATCTGTGTGGGATACCCCTGAGCTAGTTGGCTAAGCTGAACAACAACTTGGAAAGTTGGAAGATGGAAGCTTGCCCGGCTTAGTTCGTTCCAAAGGGATATTCTTGTGTAGTGTGTGTTGAAGAAAGATGATATCTTCATCAATTGGTCCTTGTGATCAATTGTTCGATCTATTATCTTACCCAAACCTTTGATTTGAGTATGGGCTATCGTCAAATCAAATCCGAACCAACGATGTTCGTAGTGTTGTCTTACTCGTGGATTTTCCTCGAGCATACACCATTATATCGTTTGGGTCTGACTAGTGCTATCACTCGTTCACATAATTATGGAACTCCTTCTTCATGGAAACCAGGATGAGTTGTTGTTGAGCCCATCAGCAATATATTTAACCTCTCCATGATTATGTTGAACATCTAGCTAGTACTGGAAACTTTTCTAAGCATTATCTTCATGACCCGCTCATGGAGCATATGTCCGGATGAAAGATGTGACTTTCTCTAATTCACGTGCACTTGGTGTAAGTTGCCGCCGTGTATCCGAGAAAGATTGTTTTTGCTTCCTTGGAATCATCCCAAGTCAGTCATGCATGTGTGAAGTATACATTGGATTGTGAGATTAGCTACCTCCATTCTATATGTGTCCCGAGCACACCAAGCCACTGATTGATTTGTTCAAGGAGAAGAAGTTCCTTCTTAAGAGTATACCTTATGCAAGGACTTCGATATCCTCGATGATGGTTTTCCCCCGGAACTCGGTAGTGTTTTATTGTAAGACTACCACGTGGTCATGCTTGTCTGGGACAACGTGTTCACATGTTTGTAGCAGAACCAGCTCATACTTTGGAGCTTACTATCGTAGTTCATTCCCCGAGAATCTC
>NC_041380.1:96800952-96809753 GCF_002162155.2 Triticum dicoccoides | reverse complement strand
GCCGCCGCCGCACTCGTCGCCGGTGATGCTCCGGTGACCATTTGGTCCCGGGCATGCGCCCAACGCGCTCCCCGCATCGCGTAGAGCCTCCGTGGCACTTCGCCGCGCTTGTTTGCGCCCCGCAGCCCCATCCCCACTTGCACCCGAGCTTCGGCCGCCGCCGAGCTCGTCGCCGGCACCACTCCGGCCACTTCCCGGCCGCGCCACCACCACAGTTGGATGCGGACGAGCGTCCGCATCCCGAAGCTGTGCTCCGCGCGCCAAATCGAGCCCTGTGGGCAAAACCCGAGGCTCGCCACCGCGGCTGGCCTCGCCGGCGTCAAGCCGCCGGTGGGTTTGACCCACGTTGACCACGGCGGGACCCTCCCCTGTGTCCATGACAGGTGGGGCCGGCCTGTTAATTAGGTTAGGATTAGTGTTAACTAAAAAATTAGTTAGACTAATTACACTGACATGCGGGCCCCTCCCGGCTAACCAAGTTAGTTAGGGTTAATTTTAATTAGTTTAGTTAGTCCAGACACTGACATGCAGGGCCCACAGGTCAGTTTGACCTGGACGGCGCACGTTGACCTGCTGACGTCATGCCAACGTCATGCTGACGCAATAATTCCTTTCTGGAATTTAAATAAATCTTAAATGATTTAATATTTTCAGAAAATGCCCTAAACTTCTAAAATTCATAGAAATTCAACCGTAACTCCAAATTAAATAATTTATATATGAAAAATTATCCGAAAAATTCAAGGAATCCATCCGTACCATTTTCATGCATGTTAGAACAACTTATCACTACTGTTTAGGACAAATGAAGTGAATGGAATTTAAATAATCACATATGGAGTTTGAATTTGAACCTAGGATTCAAACCAACTCCATTTAACTTGTTGCTAGATGCATTAGCTCAAAACACATTCATTTTTGCCATGTCATGATCATGCATCATATTGCGCATTGCATTGATTGTGTTCCCTTCTGTGTTGCCGGTACTCGTCCCCTCTCGATAGACGTGATACCGATGATGTGATCGTTGACACTGATGAAGACTCAATGTTATCTTCAGAAGTGCCAGGCAAGCAAAACCCCCTTGTTCATTCCGATAAAATCCCACTCTCTCGCTCCTGCTCTCTTTTACTGCATTAGGACAACAACGACATATTTGTTACTTGCTGCGGTAGCTGAACCCCTTTATCCTCTGCATGACCTGTCATTGCCACAGTAAATAGATGAAACCCACTAGCATGAGTAGGAGTTGTTTGAGCCCTGATGTGCCTAATCATTCATGCTTGTTTGTCATGCCTGCTACTGCTTAGAGTTGAGTCAGGTCTGATTCATCGGGGATGAATCAGAGGCGTGTGAACATGTCCTACTGTGTGTGAGCTAAGTGTGTGAACACGATTTGGTAAAGGTAGCGGTGAGAGGCCATGTAGGAGTACATGGTGGGTTGTCTCATTGCAGCCGTCCTCAGGAACTGAGTTCTGTGTTTGTGATCCATGATTCAGCTACTACCATGCATTGGGCCCGAAACCAATGGACCCTCTCGGCTTCTTGATCACCCTTGTCCTCTGTCCAAGAGTTGCAAGTAGTTTCTGGTGTTTGTAGTATGCTGGAGGCCGTGCGCAGCGCTGACCGTAGGGGTGGGCTGTGATGCGGTAGGCACGTGGCCGGGTAAACCGGGCGCCCGTTTGGTGTCACGGAACCCTGTTCACATTGTTTGGGGCTGTGAGCGAAACTCCGGCCGGATCTCCTCATGGATGGAACCCGAATAGGCGATAAACCTGGACTAGAGACTCGAGTGTTTAGGTAGGCCGTGGCCGACACCCACGTTGGGCTTCCGCTTGAAGGTTGCCAAGTACATGTCGTGTAAATGGCGGTAAGTGGTGAGAGCGTGTGTGAAGAAGTACACCCCTGCAGGGTTAACATCATCTATTCGAATAGCCGTGTCCGCGGAAAAGGACTTCTGGGTTGCTTATATCAGTTCATAGACAAGTGAAAGTGGATACTCTAAAATACGCAAGATAAGCGTGAGTGCTATGGATGGCGTTCTCGTAGGGAGACGGGAGCGGTTCCATAGTGGTGTATTGATATGGTGAATATGTGGACTCGTGTGCGCCACCTCAAAAGAGTTACATTGCAGTCGTAGTTTAGGATAGCCACCGAGTCAAAGCTGGCTTGCTGCAGTTAAACCCCACCATCCCCTTTGTTGATAATGATGCATATGTAGTTAGTTCTGATGTAAGTCTTGCTGGGTACATTTGTACTCACGTTTGCCTATTTTATGTTTTTGCAGAGAGACTTCAGTCTCACTAGTAGTTTCGCGTGGACTTCGACGTTTAGCTTGTTACCTCAGCTACGATCTTGTGCCCTCGGCAGGATCTGGTAGATAGTCAGGCTTCTCAGCCTTTTTCATTTATAGATGTCTGTACCCAGACATGATAGCTTCCGCTTGTGCTTTGACTTGTATGCTCTGAGTGTTGGGTCATGAGACCCATGTTTGTAATATCTCGCTCCTCGGAGCCTATTGAATAAATTACTTGTGTCGTAGAGTCATGTTGTGATGCCATGTTGTATTTGCACATATCGAGCATATTGTGTGTATGTTATTGAAATGCTTGGTATGTGTGGGATCTGGCTATCTAGTTGTTTATCCTTAGTAGCCTCTCTTACCGGGAAATGTCTCCTAGTGTTTCCACTGAGCCATGCTAGTTTGCTGCTGCTCCGGAACACTTAGGCTGGCCGGCATGTGTCCTTCTTCGTTCCTGTGTCTGTCCCTACGGGGAAATGTCACGCGATGAATACCGGAGTCCTGTTAGCCCGCTACAGCCCGGTTCACCGGAGTCCTGCTAGCCCAGTGCTACAGCCTGGATTCACTCGCTGATGACCGACACGTTCGATGCTGGGTCATGGATGCCTGTCCCTGTAAGTTTGTGCTACTTTGGGTTTACGACTAGCCATGTCAGCCTGGGCTCCTTATCATATGGATGCTAGCGACACTGTCATATACGTGTGCCAAAAGGCGCAAACGGTCCCGGGCAAAGGTAAGGCGACACCCGTGGGAATACCGTGCGTGAGGCCGCAAAGTGATATGAGGTGTTACATGCTAGATCGATGTGGCATTGAGTCGGGGTCCTGACAGAGTAGCCCGGCAGTCAAGTATGTACCAGTTTGTCGATAGCATACTGGACAGAAGAAGACTCAACGGTGTGAAATTGAAGTGTATTCGCCGGGAAGATGGACAAAAGCTGTTGGCGGAGATACATGGAGGCATATGTGGCCACCACATTGGCGCAAGAGCACTTGCCGGCAAAGCTTTCTGGCAAGGTTTCTTTTGGCTGACAGCCCTCCAGGATGCAACTGCACAAGTAACCAAGTGTGAAGCGTGCCGGTTCCACTCCAAACAGATACACCAGCCAGCTCAAGCTCTCCAGACAATCCCTTTATCCTGGCCATTTTCGGTCTGGGGGCTCGATATCCTCGGCCCCTTCCCCCGAGCTGTCGGGCGCTTTGAGGACTTGTACATCGCAATCGACAAGTTCACAAAGTGGCCGGGAGTGCAGCCGGTGAGGAAGGTGACAGCATAGTCAGCAGTCAAGTTCTTCAGGTCGATTGTTTGCCGTTTCGGGATCCCTAACAGGATCATCACCGACAACGGCATGCAATTCACGAGCCGCACCTTCATGCAGTACGTCCAAGACCTTGGCGCCAAGGTCTGCTTTGCTTCTGTTGCTCATCCAAGAAGCAACGGTCAAGCAGAGAGGGCAAATGCTGAAGTGCTGCGCGGGCTCAAGACCAGAACTTTCGACAGGATGCACAGGTGCGGAAGAAACTGGATCGAGGAGCTGTCAGTGGTTCTTTGGTCGATCAGAACGACGCCAAATCGAGCCACTGGCCAGACACCTTTCGCTCTAGTCTATGGAGCAGAGGCAGTTCTCCCCACGGAACTCGTATACGGATCACCTCGAGTGCTCGCTTATGATGAGCTTGAGCAAGAACAGCTGCGGCAAGACGACGCGCTGCTCCTTGAGGAAGATCGTCTTCAGGCTGCTGTACGAGCTACTCGATACCAGCAAGCTTTGCACCGCTATCACAGCCGCAAAGTTAAAGCCAGAAGCTTCGAGGAAGGCGACCTTGTTCTTCGGCGCGTTCAGTCCACCAAGAATTCCAACAAGTTGACGCCGAAGTGGGAAGGCCCTTATCGGGTGAGACGAGTCACAAGGCCTGGCGCTGTCCTCCTTGAGACCGAAGATGGCGTTTCGGTGAGCAACTCCTGGAACATAGAACATCTTCGTAAGTTTTTTCCATAAGGAGCGGTTGCCGGATCCCGTTCCGGCAACCACCTTTTGTACAAGTCTTGCCGCTGTTGCATGTAACCCTTTGTACAAAGCCGAGCGCAGATCCCATGCATAAGTAAAACCCCATGTGCTCCGCACAGCTTGTCCATTTCATGTGTTAGTTCCTTTCTTGCATGCGATTATCTGACACTTTGTGTAGCACTTACATCCGGTAAGCAGTAACGAGCCGAAGAGCTCCATATTATTATTTTCTCTTCTTTCTTTTTCTTTTAAAGGAAAAGAAGGTTCTCTCACACACAAGTTTGCCGGGGGGAAGGAGAAGATTGTGGTATGGGCCAGGCGTCGTTCAAACAAAGACTTGCCTTACCGGGAAGCAAATGACAGAAAAGCTAAGTTGCCAAAGTTTGAGCAATCACTTTTTTAAATTTTTGAGTTATCTTCCTCGAACGACCCTGCTTTGTATGGAAAACCTGAGCGCGGAGGAACCAACTCGTGGCTAGTTGTGCCCTTACTTTGTTTCGAGTCCGCTCAACAGCTTAAGCGTGCTGCATCTAGTCGGACAAGGTTTCTTGTCGGAAGCAGCCCCGCCAGCAGGCTGCTGAAGTTCCGCACTCAGCGCTCGCGGCTCGGGCGCCTACGCCGACAAGTTCCCTAGAAGCGTAGGGTGAAAACATACAAAGGAAGGAATCTAGTAGAGGAAATAACATTGCAATTGATAACAGAAATAAAGTTATATTACAAAGATAACTTGTCGCAGCTCTAACAGACTGTTTTCATAACATGACTAGCAGCGACAAGGGAAAAGAAGAAATGGGCGGCCTAATCTACGCGTCCGCCCTCAACTCTCTTGATCTCGCTCACCTTGTCCACAATGGATGTGACAAGGGCCTTGAGTGCATCCAGATCGGCGTCAGGCGGCAAGGACCTGAGGACGTTGGTGAAGCTGAGGCCTGGATTGCGGAAGGCTACCTTCATCAGCACCTTTTGGAGAACCCTGGCGCAGATTTTGCGTGACTCGTCAGCCAGCTGCTTCGGGATCCTCTCCTGGAGCCGCTGGAGTGCCGTCGCCACGCCCTTGAAGAATAGGCTGAGCTTGGCGCTGGGTTGAAGGCTCTCGTCGGAAGGATACCCAAAGTCCTCCATCCCCAGCTGCGCCAGCTCCTTGTTGATGACGGCGGCAGTGTTCACCAGACCCTCGGTCCAGTGCTCCACTGTGTCTCTGAACGAGTTCTGGGTAACTGCAATGCTCTCCAGCAGCGCCGCGTCAGCCTTGACCTTCTCCGACAAGGTCTTCTCCCGCTCCTTGACGGCCTCCAGTGTCTGCGTCAGCGTGGCCAGCTTCAGCTCCAGGTCTGCTTTGGAATCCTTGGCGGCGCTGAGCTCCTTGCCCCTCTCAGCGAGAAGGCCTTGCAGCTCACCATGGGCGGCAGCATCCTTCTCGCGCTCACGCTTGAGCGCGGCAAGCTCCTCGCCGCTCTTCCCAATATCGGCCTCCAGCTGTGCCACCTTCTCCTCTAGCTCTTTCTTGGCGGCCTCTGCAATTGCCGCGACGTCCTCTGCCTCCTTGAGCGCCCCGCCAAGTGCTCGCTCACGCTCGGCGAGCTCTTCCTCGTAGCTGTCGAGGTGGGCCTTCCGCTGCACTAGTTCACCTTCCCGCGCGTACTGCTTCTCGGCAGCCAGCCTTTGTTCCTCCTCAGCCTCGGCCTTCTCGAGAAGAAAGGCCGTGCGCTCCTCGTCGACTCACTCCCGCTCCTGCGCCAGGGACCGGAGAGCTTCTTGATTTTGGCCCCGGAGCTCTTCCGCGCGCTTTTCCATGTCAACTCCCACCTTCGCGACAAGCGCTTCCCGGGAAGCCAGCTTGGCTTGCCGGGTGCGGTAGAGTGACAGCAGCTTCCGCAGCAGCTGCTCCTCCTCAGGCTCGCCGCTGCTGCTGCCAGGCGCGTCAACCAATGACAGCAGAGGCGAGCACCTCCCCGTCAAAAGTCTCCCCCTCGACTGGCACCCTGGAGCTCGACGCCCAGGGTAGCTTGATGAAGATATTGTCACCGGCCTGCAAGTAGGCGCCGGGCTGGGGCTCCTCGGAGCCCGGCTCCGCAGAAGCGGCAGAGGGTTCAGCGGTCGGTGCAGCGCCCGGCGCTCCTGCGGCCTCAGGGTCGTCAGTGCGATCGCCCGACCCCTCGCCGGCTTCCGCAGCAGCAGCCCCGGCGGCCTCCTCACCGGCGGTCTCATCAGCACCGGCACCTTCCTCGCCGGCGCCCTCTGTCTCCATTGGCTCAGCCGAAGATGGGTCTGAAGAACGAAGAAGGGAGGAAAATCAATCAAAAATCCAAGATGGGAAAAACAGAAGAAGCAGAACCCATGGGAAAGTTTCTGGGCAAGTGGATTACCTGCGCCAAGATCTTCAGTTGCGGCCTCGGTCGCCGCAGGATCAGCAGTGTCGTCCCTTGCCGGAAAGTCCCCCCTTGCCGGAGAGCGCTCCCTTGCCGGGGACTCCTCCCTTGGCGGCGCAGTCGAAGCAGGTGGCACTTCGGGACCGGCCTCCGGGCGCTCCTGATGAGGCTGCTCTGCTCCTGCACAAGTCAACAAGCAAGAAATCAACAAAGGAAAAAACACTCAAGCGCGCCCGGCAGCAGAAGGCTAAACTATGAACTTACGTTGGGGGCTGCGCTGGGAGCTGCTCGGAGGGGTGATTGCCGGGTCCGTCAAGGTGGTCTCGGGCCCACCTCGTGCTGACACGATGGGGTCATCCTCGATGACGATCACTGCGGCCTTGGCCCTCTTCGCCGCTTTCTGGGCCAGTGTTCTAAAAAGAAAGGAGTCCAGATTGGAGCAAGTCAGATGCAAGATATAAACAGCAAGATTGAAGGATCATAAGAGAACCAAAGTAACTCACTCTTCTTCCTCTTCGTCGGAGCTGAGCGCGGAAAGATCGAAGTCCGGCCCTCCTCCGGTGCGGCGGGGTGGAGGAGTAGGATCCCTTGCCCGCTTGGCGGGGGCAGTGGCAGTGGCCCGGGAAGATCCCGCTCCAGTTGCCGCTGTTGCGTGAGGCGCTCCCGCGGCAACATTGCTTGCCGCGGTGGAGCGCGTCGCGCGGCTCGGTGGCTGTGGAGCCGGCTGCCGCCCCGATGCGTCCCCGGCCCTGCGAAGGCGCCTCCTTGGCGGGGCCGGGGGCTCCGCCTGCGGCAAGTTCTCTGAAGGCTCAGCCTCCTCCTCGCCGGCCTCGCTCGACTCGGCTTCGGAACCGGCAGGCTCCTCCTCGCCCATGAACTCCGCGCGTTCGGCAAGGTTTGCCGCCTCTGCAGCCTCCGCCTCCTCCACAGTAAACCCAAACACACCCGCAGCAGCTGCGGCCGCAGCCTCTTCCGCCCTAGTAGTGATGAGCTGCAGCTCCTCGTCGGTGGTGTCACGGGTGAGGCTCTTCTGCTCGTCAGCGCGGACTGGCACTTCCTCCAAGGTGTCAAAGAACGATCGCACAACGTCATCCGCAGGCTCTTGCCAAGTTGGGACGATGCCGTGTGAATCGCACAACGGCATCATGGCGCGGATCCGGTCAAGCGAAGAGTTATTGCACAAAGGAACTACGCCCCTCGGCAGTGTGAATGGGTGCTGGGGGTCGCATTTGAATAATTCCAAGAGCATTGCATCCAACTCCAAGACGGTGAAGTTGTAGTTGAGGCCCGGCCGCAGCCTCATGATGTCCGCCGAATTCTTGAATTCCCAGGCGGGCCTCCCCCTCTCCTGCAGGGGGCAATGCAGCGGCGGAGGAAATCTGCCCCGACAGCACCTACGGTGAGCCCGGCAAGCCTGAGGCAAAGAATCCTAGTGATGGCGATCTTCAGCCTCTCGTCTTCCGGGGCCACGTTGCTCCAGTCATTGCCGCGCACTATTAGAGTTTGGCGCACGGCGGTGAAGGGCTGCGGATTCTCCTCGACAATCCAGCACCACTCCGCTCTCCACTCCTCCCACTTGCTGTGGAGCTCACCCTCCAAGTACGCCTCTTTCTTGCCGACTCTCGAGACCCAGGCAATCCCTCCGGCAAGCGTCTCTCCTCTCTCTACCCGAGGTATGAAGAAGTGGCGAAAAAGGGCAACACTAGGGTGGACTCCGACAAAGTTTTCGCACAAGTGTGCGAAAACTGCCATGGTCAGGACAGCATTGGGGGTGAAGTCAAGGAGGCGGAAGCCATATGTGTTCATAATGTCACAAAAGAACTCCGAGAAGGGCGGGCAGAGCCCGCAGTAGAAGAATAGCGGGAAGAACGGGTACCCGTTTGAAGCCAACTCCGAGGCAGCGGCTGGGAGTACCCTCGTGCGCGGATGCGCACGCGTCTCCGTCGCCCAAAAGAGGTAGAAGTACTCCCTCAGCTCCTGCACGCCGAGCTGGGGGGTGAAGATCGCCCGCTCCTTCCGCAGCGCCGCGAGCCGCTGCGCCTCGGCCGACTTCACACCCTTTCCCTTGTTGGCTTTCGGGGCCATGGCGGAGGTGGTGGGGAAGGTCGACGGCGTGGTGATG
>NC_041380.1:96767268-96800675 GCF_002162155.2 Triticum dicoccoides | reverse complement strand
CTTCGAGAAGAAGGGGGGAGCGGCGGAGTTTGTGAAGAAGGAGTAGCAACAACCAGCGAGGGGGAAAGAACTGCCCCTGTTTCCTCTGCTTATAAAGAGGGACGGGGCGGACGTTTCGGCCTTCCTAATAAACAACCACCCACGATGTCTCCCACGATGCCGCATTCAACGCGTGCTGTTATGGGAGAGTGCGGTGGATACGGAACAAGATTTGGCATGGGCCAGCCCGCGTGTGCCCGTGCCCTGTCTTGGGCCTGGCCCAACAGCGCTCGGCACCGTGTCTGGCCCAGGCCTGGGGGCTCCTGTCGGTGTACTAGAATAGGGGTACCCTAGTACCCCGAACTTGTGCACGGCAGTTGCAGCACCCCGCGGCAAAGGCTTGCCGGGCAAACGCCAAGATCCACCAAGGTTCCCTTGGAGCCATCCAAGAACAAAGTATTTAAGCTAAGGAGACAAGACCCCGGCAAGAGGAGCTTGCCGGGAAGGCCAACCAAGGCGCTCCAAGGAACTTGCCGCGACGCGCCACGCGCTCCGGCAAGGCAGCAAGGCCCCGACAAGAGGAGCTTGCCGGGAAGACTAAACAAGGTACACCGAGGCCCGGTGAGCGACGAGCTTTTGGGCCCGGCGAAGATAACGACAGCGGCAAGGCGCTTGCCGCGGCAGGCGGCCACTCTGCGTCCACGCTCCAGCACATCCACCAACGTGTCGCTCTGGGGGCCTCTCCGGGCGCGCGTGGCGTGAGGCTGTGCAGCCAGCGGTGCGCAGTGGCATGCGAAGCTGACAAGATCGCCATTGTGGCGAACGGTGGCGCCCCTAACGGTCCTTTTCTGCACTGCTCGGGTGACTCAGACGGGCATTTAATGCCCTTGTCCCCTGCCGTCAGGGTTAGGTAGGGTACACTGTACAAGCAACTGTATCAACTACCTCGCTTTTTATGTTTTTACCCTCCTCTGCATTGCCACCTGTCGGTGACCCCTTTAGCGTATAAAAGGAGGCCCATGCGCAACGTAGAAGAGGTTGGGTTCGGAGCCTCGGACAGTGGGCTTCGATTCGTTCGTAGCCCATAAAACATCACACTCTCTCGCTCGAGAGCAAGAACACGAGATAATACAACCAGACAAGTAGCAGTAGGAGTGTTATCTCTCCGGAGAGCTCCGAAGCTGGGTAAACTGCTCGTGTGCCTCGCCTCGATCTGCTCTTCGTGCGACCTCCGCCCCCCGCCGAACCGAAAGGGGCCCGGTCCGCCGGCCCCATAGGTGTTCGTGGATCAGTTCTCCCCGACACACATTTTTGGAGGCTGAAATGTGGTCCAATAGGTCAAAGCCAACGCAAGTCGTTGTCAACTTAGTCAACAAATGATTCTGACATCGTTAGCCGTTGGATTTACATCCAACGACCGGCATCCATCTTCAATCTCTCGTCTTCTTCCTCTAGCGCCGCTGGGACCAACTACTCCCGCATCCTATTGCTAGCAGCTCTGCTTACCACGCTTCACTGTGAAGCACTACCCCACCATTGGCCAGGCCATCCCTTCACCCTCCACACCTCCTGTTTACTTCTCCACCGATTGCCGAACCACACCGCACCAGAACCAGTTAACCCTCGTACACCTCTCCATGGCCGCACGCAAGGAAATGCCTCCTTATTACACGCAAAATAATGATTCCTCCACCTGACAGTTGGGACCCACCGGAAGGGCCTCTGCATTTCGTGAAAAAACGTCCCCCCCACTGACAGGTCGGACCCACCATCTATATCTTCGCACGCAAGGAAGTGCCTCCTTATTACGCACAAAAAAAATGAATACCCCCTGCTAGCTGGGACCCACCATAGTGGGAGGCTGACTTGTGGGCCTACTAAGTTGACGGGGATGGAGGGCTTTGTCAACTTAGTCAATATGAACGAATCTAGCTCTAGTGAGTGTATGCTGTCCATCCAATGGTGGTAGTGCTTCTTCAACCTCTGGTCTTATTGCTCCAGCCGCCCAAACCAGCGCCGGTCATGCCACATGCTCCTGCTTCCCGTGGCCGGCTGTGATGCCGCGCAGGCCTCACCGCCCCCCACTACTCCCACCGCTGGCCAGGCCCTGCGGCGACGACAACCTCACACCGAAGCCGAACCAGTGAACCCTCGTACTCCTCTCCACGTGGGCATCCACTGCCGCGCCTTCCCATTCCTAGGCCTTGCCGTCGTCCACCGCCCTGGTGCTCTCGCCGCGGCATGGTAAACGTGGTCAAGGAACGACTTCCATCGGAAGAGTACTGTACGTGGAGAGGCCGACAGCTGGGTCCACGACTGCAGCAAGGAATTGCTTCCTTATTTCGCGGAAAATAATGATTCCTCCACCTGACAGCAGGGACCCACCGGACGGGTCATCATATTTCGCAAAACAAAACGTTTCCCCCTGACTACTGGGACCTAGCAGCTACATCTTCGCACGCAAGGAAGTGCCTGACAGTCGGGACCCACCTGGTCGAATCGTACGTAGCGATGTCATTCTGGTCGTGAACGTGTTCGTACATACTGGTCGATGTAGAGGCGCTCACATGCGGTAGTAGAGGCGCGCACGTAGCATGTACACGCATGTACAGCGGCCATGGTGCAAGAAAGTAAATACGGCCACATACATACATACGGGCGGGGCCTCAAACGCCTACTCGCGCATACGTACGGCCAAGGCTCGTGTATATGGTTGTGGCTAGGTCGGAATGGAGAAACAACATCGTCGTCATGTTCATGGGGAGGCAATGGAATGCGTCGTGTTCATCAGAGGCAACGGAACGTGTGTTGTTCATCGGGAGCCAACCGGCTTGGACGGAATAGTCGATGGAAACGAGGCTTGGCGTACTGCAGAACGGAGGAAACGGCCTTGTGTTCAACCGCCACGATGGAAATAGGATCCTGTTCATCGGGAGGGGTCTGGCGTACCGCAAAACGGAGGAAACAGACCTCCTACGATCGAAAAGGGGTCCTGTTGATCGGGAGGGGTGTGGCATACTGCAAAATGGGACTCCACGGGATACTGTTCATCTCCACCATCGACTGCCTCCACGGGCTACTGTTCATCCACCGTCGACCTCCTCTAGCCTCCACTTGCGACTGTTCATCCACAAGCTCCTGTTCATCAAGCCTCCACCGCACGCTCCTCTACTGGCTACTATTCAACCAGCCCTCTCCACGGGGTCCTGTTCAACCACCCCTCCACGGGCTACTGTTCATCCAGCCCTCCACCGGCTACTGTTCAACCAGACCTCCACCGGCTACTCTTCAACCAGCCCTCCATGGGGTCCTATTCATCCACCGGCTCGATCGATCGGGGTACTGTTCATCCAGCAGCAACGACCTCTACTACAACGGGGTCCTGTTCATCCAACCCCCACTGGGAACTGTTCATCCAAACCCCCCAACAACGCTCACTGTTCATCAAGGGAAGGAGGCAGCAGTGTTCGATCGGCTTCAGTTAGCAGCAATAGCGAAGGAATCACTCGGGTTCAGTTAACAACAAGGGATCGAACGATCGCTCAGGTTCAGTAACGAGTAGCCTGCAGTGCAATTGCTCGGGTTCAGTTAGAGCCCAACGCCTCGCTCGGGTTCAGTTAGAGCGCAACGCCTCGCACACACGCGTGTACGTATGAGAGAAATGCACATCGCTCGGCCCCCGACCACCCACCGTAACCGGGAACTCCCCTGATATTTTCCTCGCCCTCGCTTCTACCACGGTTTTCTCCATCATGGACGTCCAAAGAATGTCATGCAGCTGCGTCTCCGGCCCTCCTAGGACGAAAATCCCATTTTCTGTCATGATTTTTTGTCATAGAAGTAGGATCCCACCACATCTATGATGATACCAGGTTTTGTTACAATTATCGTCATAGAAGTGTCATAAGTATAACAAAAAAAATTCGTTCGGCCCAAAATGTCACGGATGTGTCTTTTTTTGTACTGACAACTCGATCTTGATCTTAATCAATCAATTGGCTTCTCTCTCAAACACACACACACACACAGACACACACACACACACGCGCGCGCTAGTTGTGTCTCTGTGCCTCGCTCACACACGCTCGATAGGTCTTTCTCTCCGTTGCACCCTCGATATGTAGACTTCTCGCGCGCATACAACTGTAGTGACGATGATGCTGAACCCATTGTGCCTTGTTTTTACCGGCCTCATGTGATAGTTTTCACCCTATTTTCTATTAATTAACAAGGCAATCTTTTCTTTGTTATTACTAGTGATTTTGAGATTAGTCGGGGTAGACATAAAATATATCACTTCAACCCAATTATTGTAGTAACTATTTTAAAAGAAACTAGCAAGATGCCCGTGCATTGCACGGAACATCAAGATGCATTTATATGAGTAGTTTATCTTGTGAGAGAAAAGGATGAATGACAGGAGGCCTTATTTGCAAATGTGGAGAGGGGTGTGGGTATTTTTTCGCAAAATTGCCATAGTTTCCTTCCTAACTGTCAGAAATAAATTGGCGCCCTATATTGCAGGATGGTAGGCACACCATCATCACCAACTCTGTTTTTTATAAGAGTATACTAGCAAGATGCCTGTGCGTTACATGGAACATCAAGATGCATTTGTATGAGAAGTTTATCTTGTGAGAGAAAAGGATGAATGAGGGAAGTGAAAGGATGAATGAGGGAAGTGAAAGGATCAAGAAGAGGTGTCTAGAGGGGGGTGAATAGACTCTTAACAACTAAAAGTAGCAATTTTTATTTTCTTCCAGTTAAGGTAGTGTTTTAGCACAAGTTTAAACATTCACAATACATTTCAAGCAAGCATGGCAAGAGTATATGAGCAGCAGAAAGTAAATCATGCAAGTTGCGAGAATGTAAAGGGATGGGATTGGAGTGTGCAAACACAATTGGAGACACGGAGATTTTTGGTGTGGCTCTGCTAGGTGGTGATGTCGTACATCCACGTTGATGGTGACTTCAACCCACGAAGGTTAACGGTTGCGTGAGTCCATAGAGGGCTCCACCCATGAGGGGTCCACAAAGAAGTAACCTTGTTGAGGGAGTCCTGGATTAGGGGGTCTCCAAACAGCCGGACTATATCCTTTTGCCGGACTGTTGGACTATGAAGATACAAGATTGAAGACTTCGTCCCGTGTCCGGATGGGACTCTGCTTGGCGTGGAAGGCAAGCTAGGCAATACGGATATGTATATCTCCTCCTTTGTAACCGACCTTGTGTAACCCTAGCCCCCTCCGGTGTCTATATAAACCGGAGGGTTTTAGTCCGTAGGACAACATACAATCATACCATAGGCTAGCTTCTAGGGTTTAGCCTCTCCGATCTCGTGGTAGATCTACTCTTGTAATACTCATATCATCTAGAACAATCAAGCAGGACGTAGGGTTTTACCTCTATCAGGAGGGCCCGAACTTGGGTAAAACATCGTGTCCCCTGCCCCCTGTTACCATCCGCCTTAGACGCGCAGTTCGAGACCCCCTGCCCAAGATCCACCTGTTTTGACACCGACATTGGTGCTTTCATTGAGAGTTCCACTGTGTCATCACCATAAGGCTCGATGGCTCCTTCGATCATCGCTAGCGATGCGGTCCAGGGTGAGGCTTTCCTTCCCGAACAGATCTTCATATTCGGCAGCTTTGCACTGCGGGCCAATTCACTTGGCCATCTGGAGTAGATTGAGAGCTACGCCCCTGGCTATCAGGTCAGATTTGGAAACTTCAACTACACGGCCGACATCCACGGAGACTTGATCTTTGATGGATTCGAGCCCATGTCGGACGCGCCGAACAGTCTTGGCGAGTATGGCGTAACTCTGCCATCGGACAGTATTCGGGAGATCGCATCCGCAGCTACTCCGTCCATCAATCCGGAGCAAGTCGTGCCATCCGAGAGCAGAGGGATGGACCCCGCCATGGAGGCCGCACTCTCAGCGGCGACAGAGCCGGATACTGACTTCACCCCTTATGAGAGTCGTGTTGCCGAATCACTGGATTCATCTTCGGTCACGGACTTCGAGCCGCTCGTATCCGCGCCCGTCGAGTCCGACTGGGCGCCGATCATGGAGTTCACCTCCTTGGATATCTTTCAGCACTCACCTTTTGGAGATGTGCTAAATTCATTAAGGTCTCTCTCCCTGTCAGGAGAACCTTGGCCGAACTATGTCCGGCTAGAATGGGATGCGGACGACGAAGAAATTCGCCGCCCACCCACCACCCACTTAGTAGCCACTGTCGACGACTTAACCGACATGCTCGACTTCGGCTCCAAGGACTTTGACGTATGGACGACGAAGCTGGAGACGAACCGGAACCGTCACCCACAGGGCACTGGACCACTACTTCATCACATGACGTGTACATGGTGGACACCCCCAACGAAGCCAATGGCGACGAGAAAGCGGAGGATTACCCCTCCAAGAAGCAACCCAAGCACCGACGTCAGCGGTGCCGCTCTAAGTCCCGCCATATCAAAAATAGCGACAACAATAGTCCACGCGACTCCAGAAAAGACAACAACTGCACCACTCCGGTGGCAGAAAATGATCAAGATGCAAGCAGCAAACATAGTACGAATCTGACGTCTGAACACGATGACGCCAAAGATAAGCATCATCAATCCCCATCTAGGGAAGAAAACAGTCCGGACGATGATGCACCCATCATCCCGGAAACACACTTGGAGCAAGAGAACCTCCGCAGGAGGCTTACTGCCACAGCGAGAAGCCTGAAGAAACAGAAGCAATGGCTCAAGGTCGCACAAGATACGCTCAACAGCAAGTGGAACAAAGTAACAAAGTATGGTAGAAGCTACCACCCAAATAGCTATCCAAAGCGCAAGGTATTACCGGAATTCGACGACGAGGCCTTAGAGCCCATACAGCCGATAAGTGATACGACCAACTAGCCGGATCCACCGCCCTGTGAACGCGATAGAGCGGCTAACAAAGACACGCATAAGTCAACACACGTTCTATGTGAGAACTTGCGTCAAAAGTCCGGCGCGACCAGATCTATCTATGGATATAGGAAGCGCGCTACGGTACACAACCAACACCGAATACAACAACCGTCTGAACACTATGGCGCATCCCAATACAGGGGTGCCGCACACCCACTATGTTTCACTAAGGAGGTGCTGGATCACGAATTCCCAGAAGGATTCAAACCAGTAAACATAGAGGCATACGAGGGAACCACAGACCCTGGAGTCTAGATAGAGGACTTCATCCTCCATATTCACATGGCTCGTGGAGACGATCTCCATGCCATTAAATACTTGCCCCTCAAGCCTAAAGGGCCAGCTAGGCACTGGGCTGAAAAGCCTCCCTGAAAACTCAATTGGAAGTTGGGAGGAGCTCGAGGACGCTTTTCGGGCCAATTTTCAAGGGACTTATGTCCGACCTCCGGATGTAGACGATTTAAGTCATATAATCAAACAATCTGGAGAGTCCGCCCGAAAGCTTTGGAACAGGTTCCTCACCAAGAAGAACCAAATAGTCGACTGTCCGAACGCCGAAGCCTTAGCAACTTTTAAACACAGCGTCCGAGACGAATGGCTCGCCAGACACCTCGGTCAAGAAAAATCGAGAACAATGGCAGACCTAACAAGCCTCATGACCCACTTTTGTGCGGGCAGGGACAGCTGGTTGGCCCGTAGCAGCACGAGCGACCCAAGCACATCCGAAGTAGGGGATGGCAATGGTAAATCATGACGCAAAAAAAAACAAGCGTCGAAATAAAGAAGGTAGCCCAGATAATACGGTGGTAAACGCTAGATTCAGGGTCTCCCGACCAGGTCAGTGGAAAAAGCCTTTCAAAGGCAGGAGAGAGGGACAATCTGGCCTAAACAAAATTCTTGACAAACTCTGTCAGATCCACGGCACCCCAGACAAACCTGCAAATCATACCCACAGAGAATGTTGGGTCTTCAAGCAGGCCGGTAAGCTAAACGCCGAACACAAAGGGGAAGAGACACCAAGCGAAGATGAGGATGAACCTCGCCAGCTAAGCACCGGAGGACAAAAAAAGTTCCCACTGGAGGTTAAAGCAGTAAACGTGATCCATGTGACAAGGAGGAGAAGCAATCATGCACACCGGTACACATGTGCCATAGAGCCCGTCACCCCTTGGTCCAACCCCTGGTTGGCCTGCCAGATCACTTTTGATCGTAGGGATCACGATACACATATCCGGCGCGAAGGACTGACGGCCTTGGTGTTAGACCCAATAATAAATGGGTACCATTTCACAAGGGTCCTCATGGGCGGCGGGAGTGATCTCAATCTGATATATCAGGACACAGTCTGCAAAATGGGGATAGACCCGACACAAATAAGCCACAGTAATACTACCTTCAAGGGAGTAATACCAGGCCAAGAGGCCCACATCACGGGCTCTCTACTACTAGAGGTGGTATTCGGTTCTCCCGATAACTTCCGAAGTGAAACATTAACTTTTCACATCGCTCCATTCCGAAGTGATTTTCAAGCACTACTCGGAAGGGCGGCTTTCCCTCGTTTTAACGCAATACCGCATTATGCTTTTCTCAAGCTCAAGATTCCCAGTCCACGAGGCGTCATTACAGTTAGCGGAAATACCAACCATCCTTCACGTACGGAAGAGGATGCGGCAGCTCTAATAGCCGCACACTAGGCGGCCTCACCAACCAGAAAAATGGCAGGTCGTCAAGACCACGGACACGGTTAGATGAGTCCGGCGTTCCATTATACATGCATGAGATTAGTTTTTGAAACCTCATAAAATGATACTAGGGGCTTCCCGCGTGTAACCAAGGCCAGCCCGGCTCAACTAGGCTTCTCTGGAATTCTGATAACTCATTCCTCTTTTCGGCACGACAACTTTCACCTAAATTCTTTCCTTTTGCAGGTTACAATCGTGCTACACCCATCCAGGACACGGCACAACGGAGACACAGGCGCAGACGTGCTGCAGGGACCCGCCCAAAGGTTTCTTTTTAGATTAAGGCCCTGCGTAAACCTTTTTTACTGTCTCTTGTTACTCACATCCCCCGGATACTCGATACAACCGAGAAGAATACCAGCGTTATTGGAATGTGGCCACGCCAGGATTTTGCACGTACCTGGACACATGGGGTTTCTTACAAAGGGCATTGTTTAGCCCGGTATATGTTATAAAGACCAAACACCTTAGGGAGTGTTTGGCATCGCGAGTTTGGACCTATCTGCATCAGCTCTGAATCATGTCTTTGGTCAAATGTTGGGTTTGCCTGGCTCCCACGTTTTGGTACCTTACGTTCCGTTATATCGGCTAAGGTAGCACTGGGAGAACTACTGCGATTGTGCCCTGGTTCATCCGGATGAGCACCTTAGTAGAGAAAGCCGAAAACTGACTGTCATGATATAGCGAGAGACTGGTCAACCACTCAATGACTAATCAGAATCTTCGGGATTCCTCCGCATTAACGAAGGGCCGTTTCCCGGTCATGTACATACGCGCCCCATATTCGGACGAACGCAGAAGTACTAGGGGCTATATAGTAGCCCCACTGTCAAACTCCTATGGCTAAGTGAAAGTGTTAAAGCAATATAGTCCAATTGCCTCATCCGCTATGCTATCACCTCCTTAACGGACCAAGACATTGGATCAAGTGTGGATATGCATCTTTTTCGAACACCCCCGCATTATATGCGTGGGGGCGGAAGCCGACGACTGCAAACTTTCAGGTTATATACATATGTACATAAACGGCCGCACAGGAAGCATCATAGTACTTTTGGGAAAAAGTATAAATACAACCTTGATTAATTCAGAAAAACATTGTTTGTACAATGGGACTACATGTCACTAGAAAATAATATTCTTCAAGCACTGAGCCTCTATCAAACGAGCACCTTCAAGAACTTCTTCAAAGTAGTGCTCGGTAGTAACTCGGCCTATAGCCGAACCCTGTGCCGCAACAGTGGTGGCCTCCATCTCTGCCCAGTATGTTTTGACATGGGCAAGGGGCATCCGCGCACCTTCTATGCACGTTGATCTCATCACAGCATCGATGTGTGTCACAGCTTCAAGGAATTGTTGCACTAAGATAAAGTAGCTACTCGGCCTTGGCCCTCCCAGCCACAGGTGATCCACAACGGACCTCATGGCAAGTCCGGACAACCTATGGAGCTCGGCCCAACCGGTCAATCGCTCATTTACCAGCAGCGGACAAATTGGAGCGTGAAACTGTGACAAGAACAGCTTCTCCACTTCGGGACCTTTCTGATCCTTGAAGTACTCGGCTGCATCAGCAGCACTTGCAGCCAAATCCATGTACTCGTCCGCAGAACTCCATAGCCGGTCCAGAGGAGTGTACTTTGGATCTCCGAACTTAGTCCGCAACAAGAAGGGCTTCCCAGACACGATATTTGCAGCTTGACTCAGCTCCTCTTTTGCTGCTCTAATTTTGGAGCGGGTTTCCTTCGCAGCCACCCGGGCCTTCTCCAGGTCCATTGCCTTAGCCCGGTCTTCTTCTTCAAGAAGCCGGTAACGGTCAGCAGCATCTGTTAATTCTACAACCATCTTGGCTATTTTCTCCTTGCTCTCCAATGCGCAGCCTGTTCGGTCCTTAACTCTTCGACCGCCTTTAAAGCGGCCACATTGCTACTCCTTGGCTCAGGCAAGCTCCACCCGAAGGGTCTCCACGGTGGAAGCTCCATCTGCAGCCACAACATACTAAAGATACTGGCATCATGCTGCTCTTACTATGTGACGATCACCAGAAAAATCACTCACCCTGCGCCTCGTCAAGCCGCTTGTTGACAAGCACGATGTCGACATCTGCCGCATCCAGCTGCCGCTTTAGTTCGGCAAACCCATCAGTCCGGCTAGCCACCGGAGCTTCAACCACCTACACATAGAGGCGGTCTGGTTATTACCTGGGACTATGATCCTCTATTTGTCACCATTCTCGACAACAACCAGAGTCTCAGGGGCTACTATCTGCATGGGCATACCTAACGTATGCGGTACCGTTAAAGGCATACATTATTTCACATACCTCAAAGCCTTTCAGCAGACTCATAAAAGCTTCATGCAAACCACTTTCGGCGGATGAAATCCTTTCAATTACCGTACCCATTAGCGTACGATGTGCTTCCGAGACGACAGCCTGCCCGAGAAGATCCTTCAGCATGTCCGACCACACACTGTATGGACCCTTGATGTCGCTCTCCTCAAGAGCCGGATACTGGGGACGCTAGGCAGCCAAAGGGTTATTTTCCGGCAATAGTGGATCGGAGATACCCTTCGCGATGACACTTCAAGGTCGCCTGCTTCTTGAGTTGGGGAGTCCGGGGGAGGCGTTTCGCTCTCCATCATCTCTGGAAGAAGATCCCCGAAGATGATCTCTGTCGAGAAAGGCTGCGATCCGGACTACAATTTATAAGCATCGATTATCGTCTTCAGAAGTAAGACAGGATATCTTCACTATTAAGTACTTTTTGACTACTTACAGCTCGGTAGAGGGCTGATCCCCGCGCGGACATTATGCGGCAATAATACCCTCCGAGGCAGGACCCTCTGGCGGAGATTTCTTCTCCCATTTGGAAACCTTAGTTTCCGGATCTTCAGAGGTAGTCCTCTTCCCTCCCCGGGGAGGGAGAATGTCAGATTCTTCCCCTTGGTTATCCTCCCTCGCGGAGGCGCTCATTCCTTTGATTGGAATAGGTAGCGATGGAGGCCAACTTTTGCCCTCTTTATTCCCCCCTTCATCCTCATTTGAGGGCACTAGACAAGGTGCTGGCTCGAGCATCTTTTCTAGCACCGGATTGTCCAAGCCTACAGGAAGGGGGGCCGAACACCGGATCATCTTCACCTTTGCTATCCAGTCCTGGTCAAAGAGCGATTCGTCAGAATGATGTCATGATAAACAAAAGGATAGTGTGTTCGGCAAGGAGATTACTTACTTGGGCAGCGGGGCGGTTGCAGCTCAGGCCCACGTCCTCGGTGGTGTCCGGACACTCTATTTTGGGTCCGAAGAACGATTTGTACATCTCCTTGTGCGTCATGCCGAGGAAATGCTGAATAGTGCGCGGTCCTTCCGGGTTGAATTCCCACATGCGGAGGGGCCGGCGTTTGCAAGGCTGGACTTGACGAACCAGCATAACTTGCATTACCATAACCAGACTGAAATCTCCCTCGAAGAGATCTCCGATACGGCTCTACAGTATTGGCACGTCCTTGGCTGGACCCCAGTTCAACCCTCTGCTGATCCATGACATCACTTGTGGTGGGGGGCCCGGGCGAAAGGTGGGGGCACCTACCCATTTGGCACTTCGGGGAGCTGTGACGTAAAACCACTCCCGCTGCCATAATCTGGACACCTCTGGAAAGGAACCCTTTGCCCATGGGGCGTCAGCAATTTTTCTTATTAAAGCACCTCCGCACGCTGCGTACTGCCCCTCGACCATCTTCGGCTTCACATCGAAGGTCTTGAGCCACAGGCCGAAGTGAGGGGTAATACGGAGGAAGGCCTCACACACAACAATAAATGACGAGATGTGAAGAAGGGAATCCGAGGCCGGATCGTGAAAATCCAGCCCGTAATAGAACATAAGACCCCTAACAAAGGGATCCAGAGCAAGGCCTAGTCCTCAGAGGAAGTCGGAGACGAACACAACGCTCTCGTTGGGTTCGGGAGTAGGGACAGCCTGCCCTCTGGCGGGCAGCCTATGCGAAATTTCGACGGTCAGATATCTGGCCTCCCTCAACTTCTTGATGTCCTCCTCCGTGACGGAGGAAGGCACCCACCGGCCTTGAAGGCTGGGTCCAGACATGATTGAAGGTCCGAGGCACCTGCCTGAGCTTTAGGTGTTAGAACTCGAGGCGAGGGAAGGATTTGATTGAGTACAGGAGGAAGAAACAAAAAGCCTTGTCCCTTTATAAAGGGGATGAATATCAGGCATCCTCCTCATGGCCATTCGAGACTTACGTAAGATCTAGGAGTCATACCAACAGGCACGATTGGGTTACCCACGTTCGTATTGATGAGAATCCCGTGATAAGGGGAACACGATCTGTGCTTTGACAAGACGTGTCAAGAAACCGCCTCGCTTATGTGCGGGGCTAGTTAAAGAAAAACGGTTCTAATGATTACCGGGCCGTGGCGTGATGTCATGCTGCCAAAATGCATCAGCAGATTAGATTTGTGGAAATATTATTCTCTCTATGGTGGTATGTGGAACTTATTTTGCAGGGTCGAACACTATCCTTGTATTCAAAGTCTTCCGTGGTGTATTCGGAGGAGGGACCCGCCTTGCAATGCCGAAGACAACACTGCGCGTCGGACTCATCGTCATTGAAGCCTGGTTTAGGGGCTACTGAGGGAGTCCTGGATTAGGGGGTCTCCGGACAGCCGGACTATATCTTTTAGCCGGACTATTGAACTATGAAGATACAAGATTGAAGACTTCATCCCATGTCCAGATGGGACCCTACTTGGAGTGGAAGGCAAGCTAGGAAATACGGATATGTATATCTCCTCCTATCTAACCAACCTTGTGTAACCCTAGCCCCCTCAGGTGTCTATATAAACCGGAGGGTTTTAGTCCGTAGGACATCATACAATCATACCATAGGCTAGCTTCTAGGGTTTAGCCTCTCCGATCTCATGGTAGATCTACTCTTGTAATACTCATATCATCAAGAACAATCAAGCAGGACGTAGGATTTTACCTCTATCAGGAGGGCCCGAACCTGGGTAAAACATCGTGTCCCCTGCCTCTTGTTACCATCCGCCTTAGACGCACAGTTCGGGACCCCCTACCCGAGATCCGCCAGTTTTGACACCAACACTTGTCTATCCTACCATGGCCATCGCCCACGAAGGACTTGCCTCGCTAGGGTATATCTTCACGAAGTAGGCGATCTCCTTTCCCTTACAAACTCCTTGGTTCAAGTCCACAATCTTTTCGGAGGCTCCCAAGTGACACCTAACCAATCTAGGAGACACCACTCTCCAAAAGGTAATATATGGTGTGTTGATGATGAACTCCTTGCTCTTGTGCTTAAAATGATAGTCTCTCCAACACTCAACTCTCTCACACAGATTTGGATTAGGTGGAAAGTTGATTTGAGTGGAAAGCAACTTTGGGAAGGCTAGAGGTCAAGATTCTTGTGGTTGGAATGGAATATCTTGGTCTCAACACATGAGTAGGTGGTTCTCTCTTAGAAAATGTATGTTGGAAGTGTAGGCATGTTCTGATGGCTCTCCTTACGGATGAAGGATGGGTGGAGGGGTATATATAGCCTCCACACAAAATCAAGCCATTACACGCAATTTACCCAACTCGGTGGGACCGAATCGACAAACTCGGTTAGACCGATTTAGTTTAAAATGTGAACTTTAGGATTTTCGATGGGAACGATATGATCAACTTAGTGGGACCGATGTGCTAGGGTTAGGGTAAAACCTCAACTCAGTTTGACCGATTACACAAACTCGGTGGGACCGATTTTGGTAATAAGCTAAACAAAGAGTTGGTCAGACAAACTCGATGGGACCGATTGCTTGTCTCGGTGGGGCTGGAATAATTGCAATAGGTAACAGAGAGTTTGCAAGCCCATCTCGGTGAGACCGGGATCCCATTGGTGAGAGTGAACTAATTAGGGTTTCTGGCAGTGGCTATGTCAAGTGAACTCAGTGGCGCAGGATAGATCAAATCAGTGAGGCTGAGTTTGACTTTTTGTTTGGGACATATGTGGATATGAGAAAGTGGTTGAGGGCTTTGGAGCATATCACTAAGCACTTTGAGCAAGCAAGCCATTAAGCAACACCTCATCCCCTTTTAATGGTATTGGCTTTCCTATGGACTCAATGTGATCTTGGATCACTAAAATGAAAATGTAGAATCTTGAGCTTTCGAGCTTTTGCGAATCCTTTTCTCTTAGCATCTTGCAGGGGTTCCACATCCTCTTGTCCACGCCAGTCCATTTGTTGAACTTATCTGAAATATACTAGATAAAACATTAGTCCAACAAGAGATATGTTGACATTAATTACCAAAACCACCCAGGGAGCACTTGTGCTTTCAATATCCCCATTTTGTGTAATTGATGACAACATATATCAAAGCTTTAGATAAAGATTTAAACAATAGCAAGTAAAGCTTTGGAAAGACATGTAACATGCATAGGCCCCCCTACATGTATGCAATCATGTAAAATATGGAATATAAGAGCATGTGACTGCATAAGCATGACAGAGCAAGCAATGTGTTACATGTATCTTGGCTATATGTGTGAGAGCAAATGATGTGAATATAGAAATTGTAACTTCATGTTCATGATTCCTTCTTGCAAACAATATGTACATCAGCAAGAGATCATCATGCACATGAATGTGATGCATATGATTACCTTGTGGTCTTAATCTGGCTTAGGAGGAGATGAACCTGAGCAAACAAGGTTAGATAACATAGATACATCTACTAAACAGAGCAAGAACTACAAACCACAAGAGTACCAAGACTGGGATGACATGTAGAGAATGACTACTAGGTACTCCTATTGGATATAGACATGTCCCCAAGGGTAAAGATATGAAATTAATTCAAAGATTTCATTCCCTTAGAAGTCTTTCTCCCCCCGAATCTTATATTGGATAATGGGAGAATGTAGGAAAAGAAAATAAGAGCAAAACAAATGACATCACCCAGAAACATAGCACAAACTGACTTGTCTTTCCCCTCTTAAAGACATGTGACTTCTCTCCTCTTGAATACCAAGCATATGGGGATCTTTGATGTGATTAAGAATTCTCCCCCTTTGAAGTACTCTCCCCCTTTTGAAGTGATTAAGCTTTGATGTGATCTCTCCCTCCCCCCTTTGACATCAATTTCCAACAAGGATCTTCTGGCGTGTGAGTCAAGATAGCTTGGTCCTTGAGTCACAGAGGAAAGTAGCATATAGAATGTGATGCTGATAGAGGAAAAGAATCATTGAGTGGAGCTGGAACCAATATGCAGGATGCAAGTGACAAAGTGTCTTCTCAGCACTGAAATTGGTAACACCGAGTTGTTTTCTTCGACAGTATCGAAATGGTTCGGTTTGATCGAAGGTGGAAATACGGTGTGTCCGAGTTCAACACAGAGACAATATTTTGTTACCTCATCTCACTAGGCAAATAAGATCTCACAAAGATTTGCAAGGAATTAACTGAAGGATTTGCAATGAATTGGATGCAGGGAATGCAAAACTAACAAAAAAAGAAAAGAAATCTAGATGAAGAGGAACAAATATGCAAGAGAAAAATGCAAGAACACAGAGAAAAACTAGAGAACTTCATCTAGAAATGGTCGCGACAAAGTCACCTATGTTAGAGTATATTGACTGAGGAGTCAAGAGAGAACACTTGATGGTAGGTCATACTCATCGTTTAAGCTAAAAATGGAGTTACCTTTTTTGTTTAAGCATTTGATGTATTCGCATCATGTTGAGTTGCTTTCACCCATGACCTGGGGTAAAGCTTCTCTAAGATGGAATAACATACCTTGGGTGGTGGTGTTGAACTTGATCATGTAGTTGAATTTGTGTGGGATGCTCAAGGTTAATGTAGCTCATCAATGATTGGGAGCACCACTTGTAGTTTGAGTTCATCTACCTACATGGGTTAGTCTTGCAAGGAAGAGCACTTGTGTATCCAAAATGATAGTCATGAATTTTGTACCAAATGAAACTTGATATAAAGATTTTGTCAAAGTATATGTTGAAAGGTTTCATGCTTCCTTGTCTTCAACCACCATGTTGTAGAGACTTGGTAATGTAGAGATTGCTCAAGATGTGAGTGGTTTGCAATCTCATAGATTTTGATTCATCATAGTACCTACAAGGGTTAGATAGCATGCAAGGGTGCAAATATATCCAAGTCATATGATCATCATCATAAGAGAAATATCAAGGATTAGTCAAAGGCTCATGCCTTGCATGTGTCCAAGTGGAGTTTCTACTCCAAGTTTGAAGCATCAATGATGTTCAATTCACCTCTTAACGGAAAAATACTTTCTCATCAAGCGGTTTGGTGAATATATCCGCCAATTGCTTATCCATGTGAACATGTTTAAGATCAATGTCTCCTTTAGCAACATGATCTCGAACAAAATGATGTCGAACTTCAATATGCTTAGTTCAAGAATGTTGCACGGGATTGTGAGCAATCTTAATAGCACTTTCATTATCACAAAGCAATGGAACATGTTTCACATAGATCCGATAATCTTTAAGGGTTTGGGTCATCCAAAGTAACTGAGCACAACATGAACCGGCGGCAATGTATTCAAGATATCGAGTTTTGCTTCTTGGAGGACCAAGACACAAGAGATCTACCAAGAAATTGACACATACCCGAAGTGGACTTTCTATGAACCTTGTCTCCGGCATAATCTGAATCGGAATAGCCAACAAGATCAAATGAGGACCTCTTAGGATATCAAATTCCAAAATTTGGTGTACGAATTAGGTATCTCACTATCCTTTTCACAACCTTAAGATGACATTCTTTGGGGGCCGCTTGATAGCGTGCACATATGCACACACTTAGCATAATATCGGGATGGGAGGCACATAGATATAACAATGAACCAATCATAGAGCGATAAACCTTTTGGTCATCCGGCTTGCCATCCTTGGTCAAGTCAAGATGTCCACTATTAGGCATGGGAGTTTTCATACCTTTGCTTTCTTGCATGTTGAACCTCTTGAATAAGTCCTTGGTATACTTTGTTTGGGAAACAAAGGTAGCCTCCTTAGTTTGCTTGATTTGCAAACCAAGGAAGAACTTGAGTTCACTCATCATAGACATCTCAAACTTCTCCGACATTAGCTCTCCAAACTTTTCACTAAAATGAGGGTTAGTCGAACCAAATATAATATCATCAACATAAATTTGGTACACAAATAATTCACCATTAAACCTTTTAGTAAAAAGAATAGAATCAATCTTTCCAATCTCAAAGACTTTTTCAATAAGGAACTTGGTCAAGCATTTATACCAAGCTCTAGGAGCTTGTTTAAGACCATAAAGGGCTTTTTGAAGTTTGTAAACATGATCGCGTTTCTTAGGATTAACAAAGCCGGGAGGTTGTTTAACATAAACTTACTCCTCAATTTATACATTTAGAAAAGCACTTTTAATGTCCATTTGGTACAAGGTGATATCATGGTGATTAGCATAGGCAAGTAAGAAGCGGATGGACTCAAGTCTAGCAACGGGGGCATATGTATCACCATAGTCCATACCTTCGACTTGAGTGTAGCCTTGGGCGACGAGACGTGCTTTGTTGCGAACGACTTGTCCATCTTCGTCTTGCTTGTTGTGAAACACCCATTTGGTACCGATGATGTTGTGGTTGTTGCCAGGCTTCTCGACCAATGTCCACACTTGGTTCCTCTCAAAGTTGTGTAACTCTTCATGCATGGCATTTATCCAATCTGGATCTTCCAGTGCTTCTTCAACCTTCATAGGTTCAATGCTAGAGATGAATGAAAAATGTTCACCAAAATTTGCCAAACGACTTTTAGAGCGAGTGATTCTCCCGGTTTCGATGTCATTGAATATTTGTTCGACGAGATGGTCTCTTGAGACTCTTGCTCAAACTCGTGAGAGCTTTTGCTTGGGTCGGGGTGGAACATCTTCTTCATCATCTTGTTCTTCTTCTTGGCCTTCTTCGTTATTGACGTTGTCATTCTCTTGTCTAGGTGGAGAAGGAGGTTGATGAGGTTCATCTTGGTGTACTTCCCAGTTTTCTTCATCTTGGTGTGTCCCACTTGTGGATGCTTCCATGTCAACTCTTGGTTCACCTCGACATGAGGTAGAAGCTTCCACTTGGACGGACGAGGTACTCTCCTTTACCTTCGTTGGACGAATCTTGCCAATAGACAAATCTTGGATTGCTTTCGAAGGGTCTTTGTCACCTACATCAATTGGCAATTGCTCTACCTGTGAGCCGTTAGATTCATCAAACTTCACATCTACCATTTGTTCAACCTTTCGGGTGAAACTGTTGTAGACACGATAAGTGTGAGAGTTTGAGCCATAACCAAGTATGAAACCCTCATGAGATTTAGGAGAAAATTTAGAACGACGATGCTTATCAAGAATGTAGCACTTTGAGCCGAATACCCAAAAGTATCCAACTTGGGGTTAGTTACCGGTGAGAAGCTCATATGCCCTCTCGCTGAGTAGCTTGTGAAGATACAAGTGATTTGTTGCATGACAAGTTGTCTCGACCGCTTCCGCCCAAAAGTGTTTTGGCGTCTTGTACTCATCAAGCATCGTTCTCGCCATCTCAATAAGAGTCTGGTTCTTCCTCTCAACAACTCCATTTTTTTGAGGTGTGTATGTAGCCGAGAACTCATGTGAAATCCCTTCTTCGTCAAGAAAGTTATCCACATTTGCGTTCTTGAACTCCGTTCTGTTGTCGCTTTGAACCTTCTTGATCTTCACTTCAAATTGATTTTGGGCATTCCTAGCGAAGTTCTTGAAGATCTTTTGGACCTGCGATTTATCATCAAGAAAGAACACCCATGTAAATCTTGAAAAATCATCAACTATAACTAAACCAAATGAGTTTCCACTAAGACCTTTGTAGGCATTGGGACCAAATAGATCCACATGAAGTAGCTCGAGCGGTCTTCTCGTGGTCATGATGTTCTTCACGGGGTGGCTTCCTCCAACTTGTTTTCCTGCTTGACAAGCACTGCACAATCTATCCTTGTCAAATATAACATCTTTCACTCCAAGGATATGATCACCTTTAATAAGCTTATCAAGATCTCGCATGCCCACATGACCTAACCTTCTATGCCACAACCAACCTTTAGAAGATTTGGCAATTAAGCAAGTTCTAGGTTGAGCCTTTTTAGTGAAATCAACAATGTAAAGATCACCTCTATGGATACCAGTAAAGACCATATTGTGGTTATCTCTACGAAACACTTGGCAATCTACTTTAGTAAATAGGACATTAAAACCAAAGTCAGCAAGTCTAGATACAGAAAGTAGATTATATCCAAGAGATTCACCGAGCATAACATTTTGTATGGAGCTATCATGTGAGATGGCCAACTTACCAAGGCCAACCACCTTACCCTTTGAGTTATCACCAAAGGTGACATACTTTCGAGGGCCGTCGTTTTCAGCAAGCTCACGAAACATACCCTTATCCCCGATCATGTGATTGGTACATCTAGGGCTGGAAAAAAAGCTCGAAGCTCGCGAGCTAAACAGCTCGTGACTCGGCTCGAATCAACTCGAACTCGAAGAATAACGAGCCGAGCCGAGCTTTAGTTTAAGATCATTTACATACCAAGTTAAATGAGCTGATCTCACGAGTACTCAGGTAACTCATTAAGCTCGGTAAAAAATCAATGTTTTTAGGGGTAGTAAAATACAACCACTGAACAAAACACCTTGCATCCCAGCACAAGGCCGAGCCACCCAGGAGACTCACACGTACAAGACCACATATGCACATGTTAAATTCTCAGTTAATCTTTTTATCATATTTGTAAGGTCTAATGTTCATATCTTTAACGAGCTTAACAAGCTAAACAAGCCAGCTCGCAAGTTATACGAGTTGAGCCAATCTTGGATTTGAGCTCATTATAGTAATGAGTCGAGTCGAGCTAGCTCGTTAATGAAACGAGATTTAGCGAGTCGAGTCGAGATGGCTCGACTCGGCTCAAATTCCACCCCTAGGTACATCGACTATCAAGAACCCATTCCTTTCCTCCAGCCATGTAGCCGCGAATATTAGCCATAAGACCAAAGTGTCTCGTAGACTCATCAAGATCAAAGTATCATCATCCTCATCATAGTATCCATGGTCAACATCGTCTTGTGATTCATCAATTCCTAGAGAGGGTAATTCATTAGATAAATGGTCAGCACAATGGCCATCTTTATGAATTCTAATAGCTTCGGAGATGATATTGCTAATGATTCCAACATCTCCTTTGGCATGCATAAGATTAGTAAGCTCAAATAGACAATCACCAAATTTAGGATCATTGAAACTCATCTTACTCAAAACAATGGACTTATCAAGAATTTCATCTAAGTTTTGCAAGGAATAATTTGGAAATCGTTCCTCAAGAAATCTCCATATAGTATAGGCACAATCAAGAGCAGGCAAGCTAGCAAGCAAGTTTCTAGGTAATCCTCTAGTGATTAAATTGATGGTTCTAAGATTACGGATCATGTCAATAGACTCATCAAGGGTAGGATGCATGGGGTCAACAAGACGTGCACAAGGGGTCGTAATGTACTTGTTCAAGTGATATTCATTGAAAATGTCAAGCATCTCAATTTTCCACTCATTAAAGAACTCTCCATCAACTATAGGTACTCTACATCTAAGACTCCTAACATAGACTCATCCATCTTCCTCCAATGGTAATTAATCCAAGGCAATGGAGACCAATGCTCTGATACCAATTGAAAGGATCGAGAACAGGTGTCTAGAGGGGGCGAATAGACTCTTAACTACTAAAAGTATCAATTTTTATTTTCTTCAAGTTAAGGTAGAGTTTAAGCACAAGTTTAAACATTCACAATACATTTCAAGCAAGCATGACAAGAGTATATGAGTAGCGGAAAGTAAAGCATGCAAGTTGCAAGAATGTAAAGGGATGGGATTGGAGTGTGCAAACACAATTGGAGACACGGAGATTTTTTGCGTGGTTCCGATAGGTGTGCTATCATACATCCACGTTGAGGGAGACTTCAACCCACGAAGGGTAATGGTTGAGCGAGTCCATGGAGGGCTCCACCCACGAAGGGTCCATGAAGAAGCAACCTTGTCTATCCCACCATGGCGATCGCCCACGAAGGACTTGCATCACTAGGGTAGATCTTCATGAAGTAGGCGATCTCCTTGCCCTTACAAACTCCTTGGTTCAACTCCACAATCTTGTCGGAGGTTCCCAAGTGACACCTAACCAATCTAGGAGACACCACTCTCCAAAAGGTAATATATGGTGTGTTGATGATGAACTCCTTGCTCTTGTGCTTCAAATGGTAGTCTCCCCAACACTCAACTCTCTCTCACAGATTTGGATTTGGTGGAAAGATGATTTGAGTGGAAAGCAACTTGGGGAATGCTAGAGGTCAAGATTCTTGTGGTTGGAATGGAATATCTTGGTCTCAACACATCAGTAGGTGGTTCTCTCTCAGAAAATGTATGTCGGAAGTGTACGCATGTTCTGATGGCTCTCCTTACGAATGAAGGATGGGTGGAGGGGTATATATAGCCTCCACACAAAATCTAGCCATTACACACAATTTACCAAACTCGATGGAACCGAATTAACAAACTCGGTCAGACCTATTTAGTTCAAAATGTGAACGTTAGGATTTTCGGTGGGACCGATATGATCAACTTGGTGGGACCGATGTGCTAGGGTTAGGGTAAAACCTCAACTCAGTTTGACCGATTACACAAACTCGGTGGGACCGTCCTCCCTTACCTCATCAAAACAGCCCAAAGAATATATTTGGAGTGAAACATAAGATATTTCTAATGATATGTATATCAAAACTAATTTTTTTCTTTCCAATTTGTGAATATGTATTATTATACTTTAGATCTGTTGCAACGGACGGTCACATTGCTATAGAGATATATCTCTTGCATCGTCCACAACGAACATCTGGTATACTGATACGTCTATTTTGCATCATGTTTACCTACTGTTATTTATATTTTTTATCTATAATAATGCTTTTTGGAGTAATTCTAATGCCTTTTCTCTCATAATATGCAAGGTTCACACAAAGAGGGAGAATTTTGACAGCTGGAAATCTAGGCCTGAAAAAAGCTACGTTAGGCTACCTATTCTATAGAACTCCAAATGAGCTAAAACTTTAGGGAGATTTTTTATGGAATATATAAGAAATGTGGGAGCAAATAAGTACTAGAGGGGGCCCACCAGGTGGGCACAACCCACCTGGGCACGCCAGGGAGCCCATGCGTGCCTTGGTGGGTTGTGCCCTCCTTGGCCCACCTCTGGTGACCCTCTTCTGGTATATAAGTCATTCTGACCTAGAAAAAAATAAGGAGAGGACTTTCGGGACGAAGCGCCGCTGTCTTGAGGCGGAACTTTGGCAGGAGCACTTTTGCCCTCCGGTGGAGCGATTCCGCCAAGGGAAGTTCCCTCCCAAAGGAGGAAATCATCTTCATCATCATCACCAACAACTCTTCCATCTTGGGGAGGGAAATATCCATCAACATCTTCAACAACACCATCTCCTCTCAAACCATAGTTCATCTCTTGTGTTCAATATTTGTATTGGAACTATAGATTGGTACTTGTGGGTCACTACTAGTGTTGATTACATCTTGTAGTTGATTACTATATGGTTTATTTGGTGGAAGATTATATGGTCAGATCCAATATTCTATTTAATACCCCTTTGATCTTGAGCATGATTATCATATATGAGTAGTTAATTTTGTTCTTGAGGTCACGGGAGAAATCTTGTTGCAAGTAATCATGTGAATTTTATATGTGTTCAATATTTTGATGGTATGTATGTTGTGATTCCCTTAGTGGTGTTATGTGAACGTCGAATACATGACACTTCACCATATTTGGGCCTAAGGGAATGCATTGTGGAGTAGTTATTAGATGATGGGTTGCGAGAGTGACAGAAGCTGAAACCCTAGTTTATGCGCTATTCCGTAAGGGACTGATTTGGATCCAAAAGTTTAATGCTATTGTTAGAATTTATTATTAATACTTTTCTCGTAGTTGCGAATGCTTGCGAGGGGGTTAATAATAAGTAGGAGGTTTGTTCAAGTAAGAACAGCACCTAAGAACTGGTCCACCCACATATCAAATTATCAAAGTAGCGAACACAAATCAAACCAACATGACGAAAGTGACTAGATGAAATTCCCGTGTACCTCAAGAACGCTTTGCTTATCAAAAGAGACCGTTTTGGCCTATCCTTTACCTCAAAAGGATTGGGCTACCTTTCTGCACCTTTTGTTACTACTATCGTTACTTGATCGTTACAAATTATCTTGCTATCAAACTACTTTTTACTTATAATTTCAGTGCTTGCAGAGAATACCTTGCTGAAAACCACTTGTCATTTCCTTCTGCTCCTCGTTGGGTTCGACACTCTTACTTATTGAAAGTACTACGATTGATCCCCTATACTTGTGGGCCATCAAGGCTCTTTTTTGGCATTGTTTCCAGGGAGTAAAGCACTCTTGGTTAGTTGAAATTAGTAAGGAAAAATTACTACTACGTGCTGAAATTTATTGTCACTTGTTACTATGGAGAACAATCCTTTGAGGGGTTTGTTCGGGGTATCTTCACCTCGACCGGAACCACAATTAGTCACCCCTCAACCTACTGCACCTACTGAAAATATTGGTTGTGAAGTTCCTTCGCTTATGATAGAACAACTACTAGCTAATCCTTATGCAGGAGATGGAACCAAACATACTGATATGCACTTGATATATGTGGATGAAATTTGTGGATTATTTAAGCTTGCAGGTTTACCCGGAGATGAAGCTAAGAAGAAGGTTTTCCCTTTATCTTTAAAGGGAAAAGCATTGGCATGGTATAGGCTATGCGATGATATTGGATCTTGGAATTGGAGTTTCACCAAAAAAATTATCATATGCATCTAGTTCATCGTGATCAGAATTACATATATAATTTTTGGCCTTGTGAAAGAGAAAGTATCGCTCTAGCTTGGGGGAGACTTAAGTCAATGTTATATTCATGCCCCAATCATGAGCTCTCAAGAGAATTATCATTCAGAATTTTATTCTCGGTTTTCTCATAATGATCGATCCATGCTTGATACTTCTTGTACTGGTTCCTTTATTAAGAAGACTATTGATTTTTGGTGGGATCTTTTAGAAAGCATTAAATGCAAATCTGAAGATTGAGAACTCAATGAAGGTAAAGACTCAGGTATTAAGCTTATGTAACGCCCCGGATGTAACTCCAACTCTTGCCATTTCCGGCTATGTGATATGTTATCTCCTTCGTGATTGGGTTTTTGTCTTTCATTTTTGCATTTTTTTCATGTCATGCATTTCATCTCATGTCATCGTGTGCATGTCATTTGCATTCGTGTTCGTCTCATGCATCCAGTCATTTTCCCCATTGTCTATTTCGGAATCCGACACTCCCGCATGCACCTGTTGCACCTCTCAAATCTCGTTTCGTGAGCAAGAGAAAAAGTCCTCGGAATAGGCCAAGATTTTTCAAGTGGCCTTGGTACTTCACCGATAGGCCACCTGCCAAATTTTGTTCCATTTGGAGGTCGTTTGATGCCCCAACGGTTAACCAGGTAACCGTAAAAGCCCCTCTCTCTTTGCAGCCCAGCACTCCTCCAAAATAGCCCACTAGCCCATCTAAACCCCATACATGCTCTCCATCGTTGGATCACGATCGTGTGGGCGAAAACCGCACCTCATTTGGACTCTCCTTGCTCCCCCTACCTATAATTATGCCTTCCCTTCCTCAAAATTCGGATCAAACCCTAGTCCACCCTCTCCCGCCACCATCGGACACGTCCGCGACGGTCAGACACGTCCGCCGCCGCCACCATGTGTCGCGCCGCCGCTCTCTGCCACGCCGGCCCACCGGCCCGAAGCGGGCCCTCCAAGGCCCATCGCCCGCGCCGCCGCCTCCCGCACTAGCCGCACGCACTGCCGCCCGCTTCGCCGCCTAGCGTCGTCACCGACCACTGCCCGGCGCCGCTCCGCGGCCTCCGAACCTACGCCGGCCGCCGTCGCTGCGCAAACGCCACCACTTCACGTGTTGCCGCCCTCGCCATAAGTCGGCGTCCTCCGCCGCTGTCCTCCTCCTCCACCTCGTCGACGGAGCGCCCGAGCTCGCCGACCATCTCCTTCCTCCTTGTCGAGCATCTCCAGCCACATCCTCGATGATCCTCGAAGTCTGTGCCGAAACCCTAGATCTGGAGGTTGTTTTTTTCATCTAAGTCCTAAAATTCTCACATTATGTGACCCTCTTTGACATGTGATATCTCCATGCATATAGCCTTGATTCGCGCATATGATATATCGAAATGTTCATCTCATGATGCTCTTCATGTTAGTGTGATTTGCATGCATATTACTATTCATATTGATGCCCTAACCTTCGTTGCAAAAGTGCTATATGATGTTGTCTGCTGGAATTTATCATAACTTGCTGATTTGTCATTTTCATTGCATTTTGTGTGTGCATCCTATGAGTATTATGTCTACATGTTTTAGGAGCATCTCCATGCCATTTTTACAAAGGTGCAAGCCTTGTATTTTTATGAGCTATGTGGTGACTAGCACAAGCGTGCAAAGTAGGCTACATGATGTTCATGCTTTGGGTAGAGCCGGGAGACGAGTTCGTGAACAAGGATCCTATTGAGTACGTTTATGAGGAGCAAGCTTTCGAAAACTCTGAGAACTTTGCAGGCAAGATGATCATTAACCCCGATATCAATTCTATCTTTGCTTGCTAGTTGTTCATTCTATCGCTATGTCGCACTACGTACCACTTGTTTATCATGCCTCCCATATTGCCACGTCAAGCCTCTAACACACCTACCTAGCAAATTGTTGTTTAGCTAAGTTATCGCTTTTGCTCAGCCCCTCTTATAGCGTTGCTAGTTGCAGGTTCCTTGCAGGTCGTTCCATGTTGGAACATGGATATGTTGGGATATCACATTATCTATTATTTTAATTAATGCATCTATATACTTGGCAAAGGGTGGAAGGCTTGGCCTTTTGCTCAGTGTTTTGTTCCACTCTTGTCGCCCTAGTTTCCGTCATACCGGTGTTATGTTCCTTGATTTTGTGTTCCTTACGCGGTTGGGGTTATGGGACCCCCTTGACAGTTCGCTTTGAATAAAACTCCTTCAGCAAGGCCCAACCTTGGTTTTAACATTTGCCTAATAACAACCTAAAATTTTGCCTAGGGAGTAATTAACCTGAGGATCATCTTTATTCAGCCCCCCCGGGGCCAGTGCTCCTCTGAGTGTTGGTCCGGACCGAGTAGACTATGGGGCCACCTCGGGGAAACTTGAGGGTTGATTTTACTCGTAGGATGTCTCATCTGGTGTGCCCTGAGAACGAGATATGTGCAGCTCCTATCAGGATTTGTGGCACATTTGGGCGGTCTTGCTGGTCTTGTTTTACCATTGTCGAAATGTCTTGTAACTGGGATCCCAAGTCTGATCGGTTGTTTCGGGAGAAGGAATATCCTTCATTGATCGTGAGAGCTTGTGATGGGCTAAGTTGGGACACCCCTGCAGGGTATAAACTTTTGAGAGTCGTGCCCGCGGTTATGTGGCAGATGGGAATTTGTTAATATCCGGTTGTAGAGAACTTGACACTTGACTTAATTTAAAATGCATCAACCGCGTGTGTAGCTGTGATGGTCCCTTTTCAGCGGAGTCCGAGAAGTGAACACGGTTGGGTTATGTTTGAATGTAAGAAGTTTCAGGATCACTTCTTGATCACTTCTAGTTGCGCGACCGTTGCGTAGTTTCTCATCTTATCCTTGTACTCGTATGTTAGCCACCATATTTTCTTAGCTCTTACTGCAACTCCACCTCATAACCACATCCTACCCATAAGCTTAAATAGTCTTGATCTCGCGGGTTTTGAGATTGTTGAGTCCTCGCGACTCATAGATACTACCAAAACAGTTGCAGGTGCCGATGATACCAGCGCAGGTGATGCTACTGAACTCAAGTGGGACTTAGACGAGGACCTTGGCCGTTACTATGTTTCATTTCCTGATGATCAGTAGTGGAGCCCAGTTGGGACTATCGAGATCTAGCATTTGGGGTTGTCTTCTTTTCATTTGGATTTGTCCGTAGTCGGACTATGTGTGTACTCTGGATGATGTATGAATTATTTGATCATTGTGTGACGTGGCGATTGTAAGAAAACTATATATTTATCTCTATCCTTGTTCATTACATGGGATTGTGTGAAGATGGCCCTTCTTGCAACAAAACCAAAATGCGGTTATGCCTCTAAGTCGTGCCCCGACACATGGGAGATATAGCCACATCTTAGGTGTTACAAGTTGGTAATCAGAGCCTTCCCCGACTTAGGAGCCCCCTGCTTGATCGAATCATTGACGTTGTTGAGTTTGGAAAAAAAATGTTTTGAGTCTTAGGATTATATATATCGGAGAGTAGGATTCTTTTTACTCCTCAGTCCCCTTCGTCGCTCTGGTGAGGCCTCCTGACGTAGATGTTTTGACTTTCCTCTTCTCAATTTCACTAAAAAAAATTAGGATAACGCGGGTATCTTGGGATCGTTCCGATATTCTTGTGATGAGAACATTGTTCTTGGTGCCTCCTGACATTTAGGGGTTGCGGCAGCGTCCCGGGCAGTTGAACTCCGAGGTGTTGTCGTCACAATTTTATCATTGCAGTTTTGGAATACCTGAGTTCGCCGACATAGAAAATCTCTTTTATGGAGTTAGTGTTGAGATAACCTCGACGCCACCCAGTACTGGGAGGGAGTTCGGGAGTATTGCAATAGCTCGTATAATGGATGCTTTTCGAAGGTTGAGGTACACGATTTCTGAAGTTTTCTTGGTTATGTGTTGACGGATAGATACAGTTGGAGTGTAAGGCTTGTTAGTTTTGTGATATATATTGTGGCTACCTGTATCCCCAACACCAGATTGCATAACTAGAAAGTTCCGGGAGTTTATAGGTGGGAATTCAGGTAGCTCTAGTTTATTCTTCCGACAGATATTTGGTTTGTGATTGAGTAATCCTTACCACTTATTTGTTCCAATCGTACCTTGTTGTTTCATTCATCAACCTTTATCTAAGTGGCTTCTCACCTTAATGGTCATGTAATGTTAACTTTGGAATTCATTCATTTCAACTCTGTTCGGATGTTTACTATGAAGACTATATGTCGCAATTTCTATCCGTTGATCCATCTTGTCTATCTATCTATCATGGTTCTAACGGATGTCACCCTCTTCAGGGTGGCTCCTCCAACGCGTCTGAATCTAGATCACAATGATGGGAATCAGGCGAACCCTAAACCTCCGCCACCTCCTCCGCCTCTGGAGGCATAGCAAGCTGTCATGGTAGCCACCAACGCCAACACCCAGATGCTTTTGCAACTTGCAAGAGCGCAACCAAGGCCAAGGCAACCAAGGGAATCAAGGTCAAGGGCAGTTCAACAATCAGCCTTAGTTTGCTACCCTCAACCAGTTCCTTGCAAATCAGCCAAAGTCTTTCATCAACTGTGCCAAGGCCACGGACGCCGATGATTGGCTCGTGGACATCAACAAGCATTTTGAATGTAGCAATATCAGGCCTGAGGACTACATCAAGTTCGCTTCTTTTCAGCTCAAGGACTAAGCTGCTGATTGGTATCAACAATACAAAGATTCCAGAGGAGGTCGAGTGATTACCTGCAATGACTTCTGCAGAGACTTTAAAGCTCATCACATTCCAACAAGTGTTGCTGATAGCAAGTGTGAGGAATTCCGCAATCTCAAGCAATGAAGCATGTCTGTGTATCAATACAACATCCAGTTTCAGAAACTTGCTCGCTTCGCGAGGCAAGATGTTCCTGATGAAAAGAGCATGATCTATCACTTCAAGGGTGGCCTCAGAGAAGATCTGTAGTTAGCTCTCGTTCTTGTTGAGCCTACTAAGTTTGATTAATTCTATAACATGGCCCTCAACCAAGAAGGTGCTCAGCTCAAGTGTGAGGCTTCAAAGAAGAGAATCAGGGATGCAGTCCAGTCTTCTTCTTCCTCACAAGTGGTAGTTAAGCAACAAAAGTTTTGGCTTCCTCCTCCTCCGTTTCGTCGAGCCTACCAGCAAAAGAATAAAAGTGGCCATGGATCTTCCCACCCACCCAACCCAGGCTATCAGAACAAGTCTCAGACTCAATCTCCAAGGACAAGTGCTCCTCCTTATAATCGTCCACTCTCAGAAGTTACTTGTAAAAAGTGTCAGCAGAAAGGTCACTATGCGAACAAGTGCTTAAACCAAAGGCGCCTTCCGCCTCCTCCTCCTGTGAGGTCTTCAAGCAGTGCACTGGTCAAGCATAATCCCAAGCATGCTAAGGTGAACATGATGAACGCAGCTCAAGCAGAGGATCCTTCAGATGTGATCATGGGTAACCTTTCAGTTAACTCCATTCCTGCAAAAGTATTGTTTGTCTGGTGCATCGCATTCTTTCATGTCATACCCATTTGCATCGAAGCACAATGTTGACACAGAGATTTTTCATCGAAGCTTATGACTTCTAGTTTGGTAACTCCTGATGTTTCTATCAAGTTGGGCTGCTATAAATTTCTGGCTTCTCCAATTGTTCTCGGCAACTCTGATATTGATCTAATTCTCGGCATGGATTAGCTCTCTCAACATAAGGCCTTTCTTGATTGTGTTGCCAAAGAGATTCAATTGACGCATCCTTCTGAGGATATCATCATCTTTGCCGCTCGTGATGAAACCATTCGGTTATTCTCCCTCAATGACAAAGGCGAGATTGATGCAATCTCTCAAATTCTAGTTGTTTGTGAGTACCAAGATGTCTTTCCAGAAGAGCTTTCGGGTATGCCTCCTCACCGGCCAGTTGAGTTCGTTATCGATCTTGAGCCTGATACTAAACCCGTTTGCAAGTGTCCACACAAGCTTGGACCAAAGGAGCTAAAGGAATTGAAGAAACAACTTGACAAACAAGAGTGTCTGGGTTTGATCAGACCGAGTTCATCTTCGTGGGGTTGTGGTGTTCTTTTTGTCCAGAAGAAGGATGGCACAGACCAACTTTGCGTCGATTACCGTCCATTGCACAAGAAGACAATCAAGAACAAGTACCCACTTCCCAACATCAATGAGCTATTCGAGCAACTTAAAGGTGCAAAGGTGTTCTCCAAGCTGGACCACCGTATGGGTTATCATCAGATTTGCATTCGTGAAGAAGATATCCCCAAGACAACATTCAGAACAAGCTTTGGTTCTTATGAATATACTGTCATGTCTTTCGGCATTGTCAATGCCCATACAACATTCTCCTGCATGATGAACTTCATCCTCAACCCCTACACCAATGATTTCGTCTTGGTGTATCTCGATGATATCTTGGTGTTCTCTAAGAATAAGAAGGATCATGCCAAACATTTGCAATTGGTACTCGACAAGCTCAGAGAGCATCAATTCTATGCAAAGTTTTCCAAATATGAGTTTTGGCTTGATGAAGTTCTTTACCTTGGCCACATCATCTCCGCCAAGGGCATTGCTATTAATCCGGAGAAGGTTTCGGCAATTGTGAATTGGGAGCATCCTCAGAATGTCAAGCAGCTCCGCAGTTTCCTTGGACTTGCAAGCTATTGCCGAAGATTCATCGAGAATTTCTCAAAGATTGCAAAGCCTCTTTCCAACCTCCTCCATAATCATGTCAAGTATGTCTGGACTCCTAAGTGTGACGTTGCTTTCAACACTCTCAAAGAGAAGCTAGTCTCAGCTCCTGTCTTAACTCCTCCTGATGAATCCAAACCATTCGAAGTTTTCTGTGATGCCTCATTACAAGGTCTCGGCGCTGTGTTAATGCAAGATAAGAAAGTTGCGGCCTATACTTCTCGCCAGTTGAAGCCCAATGAAAGGAACTACCCCACTCACGTTCTTGAGTTGGCGGCAGTTGTCCATGCATTAATACCATGGAGACATCTCTTGTTGGGAAGGTAACACTACAAAGAATGACACATCCGTGACATTTTGGGCCGAACGAATTTTTTTCTGTCATACATATGACACTTCTATGGCGATAATTGTGACAAAACCCGGTATCATCATAGATGTGGTGGGCTCCTACTTCTATGACAAAAAATCATGACAGAAAATGGGCTTTTCATCCTGGGCGGGCCGGAGATGCAGCTGCATGACATTCTTTGGGCCGTCCATGACGGAAAAAACCGTGGTAGAAGTGAGGGCGAGGAAAATTTCGGGGAGTACCCGGTTACAGTGGGAGGTCGGGGGACGAGCGATGCGCGTTTTCATACATGTACGCGCGTGTGTGCGAGGCGTTGGCTCTAACTAAACCCGAGTGAGGCGTTGGGCTCTAACTGAACCCGAGCGATTGCATTGCAGGCTACGTGTTACTGAACCCGAGCGATCGATCGATGGCTGTTAACTGAACCTGATCGAGCGATTCCTTCGCTACTGCTGCTAACTGAAGCTGATCGATTGGATGAACAGTGAGCGTTGCGGGGAGGGGGTTGGATGAACAGTGAGGGTGGCGTTGCCTTTGGATGAACAGGACCCCGTGATGTGGAGGGCTGGATGAACAGTAGACGGTGGAGGGGTGCCCGTGAAGGGGTGGTTGAACAGGATGCCGTGGTGTGGAGGGCTGGATGAACAGTAGACGGTGGAGGCGCGGTTGAACAGTAGCCAGTGGAGTAGCGCGCGGTGGAGGCTGGATGAACAAGAGCCCGTGGAGGCTGGAGGAGGTCGACGGTAGCCCGTGGAGGCTGGAGGAGGTCGACGGTGGAGATGAAGAGTATCCCGTGGAGTCCCGTTTTGCGGTACGCCACACCCCTCCCGATGAACAGGACCGCCGTTTCTACCGTAGGATGTCCGTTTCGTCCGCTTTGTGGTACGCCACACCCCTCCCGGTCAACAGGACCCCCGTTTCGACCGTAGGAGGTATGTTTCCTCCGTATTGCGGTATGCCACACCCCTCCCAATCAACAGGACCCCCGTTTCGATCGTAGGAGGTCCGTTTCCTCCGTTCTGCGGTACGCCAGGCCTCGTTTCCATCGCCTGTTCCGTCCAAACCCTCCCGATGAACACGACCACACATTCCGTTCCGACCCAGCCGGTTGGCTCCCACGCATTCCGTTGCCTCCCGATGAACACGACACATTCCGTTGCCTCCCGATGAACACGACGCATTCCGTTGCCTCCCCATGAACACGACGCATTCCGTTGCCTCCCCATGAACACGACGCATTCCGTTGCCTCCCCATGAACATGCCGACGACGCTGTTTCTCCGTTCCGACCCAGCCATGTACACGAGCCCTGGCCATACATATGCGCGAGTAGGCGTTCGAGACCCTGCCCGTATGTACACATACGTGGCCGTATTTTCTTTCTTGCACCCTGGCCGCTGTACGTATGTGTACATGCTACATGCGCGCCTCTACTACGACACGTGCGCGCCTCTACATCGACTAGTATGTACGTACACGTTCGCGACCAGAATGACAACGCTACGTACGCTTCGACCAGGTGGGTCCCGACTGTCAAGCACTTCCTTGCCTGTGAAGATGTAGCTGGTGGGTCCCAGCAGTCAGGGGGGCGAATCGTTTTGTTTTTTTGCCCGGACGCACTTCCTTGCATGCGAAGGTGTAGCTGCTGGGTCGCAGCAGTCAGGGGG
>NC_041380.1:96757577-96767139 GCF_002162155.2 Triticum dicoccoides | reverse complement strand
CAGGGGGGCGAATCAATTTTTTTGTCCGGAAGCACTTCCTTGCGTGCGAAGGTGTAGCTGGTGGGTCCTAGCAGTCGGGGGCGAATCTTTTTTTTCGGACGCACTTCCTTGCGTGTGAAGATGTAGCCGGTGGGTCCCAGCAGTCACGGGGGCGAATCATTTTTTTCGGACGCACTTCCTTGCGTGCGAAGATGTAGCTCGTGGGTCCCAGCAGTCAGGGGGCGAATCATTTTTTTCGCGAAATACAGTGGCCTGTCCGGTGGGTCCCCGCTGCCAGGTGGAAGAATAATTATTTTGCGCGTAATAAGGAGGCACTTCCTTGCGGCTGCCATGGACCCAGCTGTCAGCCTCTCCACATACAGTCCACGTCCGATGGAAGTCGTTCCTTGACCACGTTAACCACGCCGCGCCGAGAGCACCAGGGCGGTCGACGACGGCGAGGCCTAGGAAGGGGATGATGCAGAGCCAGGGAAGACGCGGCAGTGGATGTACACACGAAGAGGAGTACGAGGGTTCACTGGTTCGGCTGCGCTGCCGTCGCCGCAGAATAACAGGGGGTGTGGGTGAGTGGAGGGATGGCCTGGCCAGCGGTGGGAGTAGTAGGGGGTGGTGAGGCCTCCGCGGCAGCACAGCCGGCCACGGGAGGCAGGAGCAGGCGGCACGACCGGCGCTGCTTTGGGCGGCTAGAGCAAGAAGACCAGAGGTTGAAGAAGCATGACGGCCATTGGATGGACATCGTACGGTCACTGCAGCTAGAATCGTTTATATTGACTAAGTTGACAAAGCCCTTGGTACGTCAACTTAGTAGGCCCACAGGTCAGCTTCCGAAATGGTGCGCCCTAGATGTCAGGGAGAGTAATCATTTTTTGGGCGGGTGAAGCTAGAATATCCAAGATTGAAGAAGAAGCACGGCATCCGTTGGATGGACATCCAACGGCCACTGCTGCTAGGACCATGTGTTGACTATAAGTTGACAAAGCCTTGCATACGCATCAACTCTGTTTTTTTAGGGGACGCGTCAACTTAGTAAGGCCAGAAGTGTGTGGAAGAGAACTTATAGCCCATTTGAGATTTGTAAGAATGTGTAGCTCATTTTTGAATTCTAATGGAATTTACTACAACCCATTTACAGTTTGTTAAAAGTACAGTCCATTTCAACCAACCGTTCAAAACAGAATTCAATAAAATTTCCCACATTTTGATGGGATCCGAAATATTTTTATCCCGAAATTTCTAGTCATATTAAATACAATTTCAATATAAATTTATATTACGTAAAAATCCAACGAAACATTGCGCTCACAACAATTAATGAAATTAAAATTTTCAATATCCAAAAATAATATTTTATAAAGTAATGACGTGTTTGGTGTATTTTTTATAGTTACTGCCCATTTTTTATAATTACATCCCATTTATTATTTCTTAAAGACCATTTCCTTGTTAAGCCTAATGCATCCCTCCTAGGAAAGATTTGCAGCAAAGCGGGGTGGAGAATAACAACTTGACCTTGCCTGGATATTCCTAAAAAATGTATAGCTGGGCTAGCCATTTTCAGCTTGAAAAAAAATTAATATCTGGGCTGGATATTTGGCCTGGGCTAGACGGGCCACAACTCGCCCAATTAATACCTGCAGTGATGTTTTCGTTGTTGTTCAGAGGAGAAAAATTAATATCTGGGCTAAACATTGAAAAACTCTGTAGTGCTCACACCTCAAAAACACAAATACTGCTCGAGCTGCTTGGTCCCAGCTGGCGTCCGCTTCTTGTGCAATTCTCTCATTTATTGACTACTACATAGGTTGACAATGGTGTGGGACCGTGATGTCAGGAAACCAGGAGGAAGCAAAATAAATTATAGTTATATATATATATATACATATATATATATATATAATAAGGAGGCACTTGCGTACGTGAGGCTATGGACTTGGTGGGTCCCCAGTGTCATCCTCTCCAAGAACAATCATCTCCTCGCCCGAGCGCGCTTTCCGCCCGAAACAGTCAGCACCGCCCGCCCCGCTTCCCGGTGTAGGTGATTGCTCCGCCTTCAAATGATGCAAGTGTCGTCCGTCCGTCCATCCATCTGCCGCCCACATTAATGATACGCGGTTGCCGAGGCGGCTACTCCGGCACCACATGTCCGTCCCTCCGCCCGCCCACCATTTCTATATAAACTACTGCGTTGGCCATAGCCGCAGTCATCCACATCCGTTCCCTTTCTCCTGTCCACACCACTACTGCCCACCATGGCTTCCTCATGCTCCAGCGCTCTTCAGGGAGGGCGAACGACGGACCACAAGGAGATGGCAGCCATTGCTGCCGACCGGCTGGCCGGCAGGCAGCCGGAGGACGACGACGTCCCAATGGAGAACATGGTAGTCGACGATCCGGCGCCAACCCCCTCCTCCGCGCCATCCTCGCCGGTGCATTGCACCATGACCATCGGCGAGGCCCATGCCTAATATATGGACATGATGAGGCAGATGCGTGAGGAGCAGTTCCGGGAGGTGCAGGCCGACGCCGCCTACAACCACCATCTCCTCCAGGAGCACCTGCAGGTGGAGGAGCAGATCGCCATGGAGCGGGCGGAGCAGGAGGCGCTGCTCGACTCGTACCGCTCCGACTGCAAGGGCTTCCTTGAGCGCTGGCGGTACCGCATGCAGGTGGCGGAGGCTACGTCTGCCTACAAAGAGGCTAGCAAAGAGGGCGATGAAGCAGGCGAGGCGCTGTTTGGCGAGACCGAGGACGAGGCAGAGGACAATGCCGGTTCTGACGAGTCCCCGCTCCGCTGGCGTCAACAAGGCCCTACTCCGCCGAGGCCCCGCAGCGCCAACAACGAGGCAGAGGACACCACCGGCTCCTCCGAGGCCCTGCCCCGCCAACAACGATGCAGAGGACATCACCGGCTCAGCCGAGGCCCCACCCTGCCGGCAACGAGACAAAGGACATCACCGGGTCCGCCGAGGCCCTGCCCTGCTGCCAACGAGGCCGCGACACACAGAAAACAAGGAAGAGTAGAACACGGTAGGTCGCCGCCACTCGGGTCCAAGTAAGGCCACCACTACTACCCTCCAGTTGAAGCCAAGCTAGGCGGGTTGACCATTGACGGCCGGTTAGCTTCTTGGCGGCGACGTGGAGTCAGAGAGCTGCGCTGGAGAAGAGCGCTGCTTCTACTTAACTGCTGGTGCATTTGGCTGATTGATACGTGGGCCCAACAGGCCACATGTCAGTTGCACAACTGCACCTGTAGTTAAGTCACTGAAGCTTCTATTCGGCTCAGCGGGACACAGGTGGGTAGCTTCGGTTAATTAATTATACCTCCAGCGCACCTCTTTTTAGTTGAAGAATGTATGAAATGTAATGAAATTCGGCATGTTTATATGAAATCCGACCGTGTACGAATGAATTTATTTCGATTAGTTCGAATTCCTGTATCACTGGCATTGGATGAACATGCAAAACAATAGTACTAGCATTATTCACAGGGTGATCACCTCGTTTGCAGCAGTTTCACATGTACTCCCTCCGGTCCTTTCTAGTCTGCATACAAGTTTTGTCCACGGTCAAAGTATCTCTACTTTGACCAATCTTCTACAAAAAAGTATGCACTTTCACAATGTGCGAAGTAAAAAGGAACAGAAGGAGTACAAAGAGTATGAGCAGCTTTTTAGCGTTTCTGTACATTGCAATCAAACACACAGGCCTGGCAATTCATAGAGAACATTCAAAACAATCGATGATTATGCATCTCAGCGACTCACATGTCAGAGGCAATATTTACTTCACAACTAAAGAATAAAGAAAAAATTGATCGACGCTGCTGACAGCAAAGGGCGTCCCATTCAAAAATATCAAACGCATGTCTTGCTAAAATCAATGAGCAAAATTTGACAAGGTTGTCCCATTCCAAAATATCAAATGCCTATGATTGTGGAATGGGCAGGGTCTGCCATTAGTTCGGACATTGACATGGCACCTCGTGCTAAATAAACCAGCTATTCTTTTTGTGCGGTTCCACCAGAATCAACCAAATTCGCGCGTAGCTTATATGATTTCGCCCTTATATGTTGCAATGCCTTGAACTTATCGGCACCTCCTTTCTTGTGGTGGAAATGAATGATTCGATGTATTCATGAACATTTTGTGCAGTTCCCATTGAAATCAAGCTGAGCACCCCTGTTTGCACAAATACAAAAAAGTGATTAGTATAAAGCAAACTGTACTATGAATTGACAGTTTCAACAGGCACATACATGGTCCATGTAGAGTACACTTTTAGAAAAATGGAACTCACCAGAAAGAATCCTAGAAAAACATTGTACTCGCGAATCACAGCAAAAAAATGGAGATTTGTCAGTCCTTCTGAGCTGAAGTTAGTTTGGTCATGTGGGGAGTAATGTAACCATCCTTCAACTGCTCCTTCTGATGAGAAGATAGACATGGCTTCTTCATCTTGGCATAATCGGAACTAGTCACTTCACATACTCCATATTCTTCTTCAGAGGAAGATGATCCTGTTGTGCAAAGACAAGAGGGCTACTACATGCTAGCATCCCTGTTTGCTCGAAAAAAGGAAAGGAAATATTAAAACAGCATAGATGAAGCACTTCTCAAGGACAATACCACTTTTTCATGACAGTATCTAAACAGTAGCACAACACCAATAGAGATGACAAAGCTCAGTCATATGGATGAAATCAGTGGGCGAGTACCAACCTTTGTCAGGAGGCTTATTGTGTAGAGCATACAGATGAAGCACTTCTCCGGAACCATCTGTTGCTATCTACGCTGGTGGCCATGCTTACTATATACTCCTCGATTAGTTTAATGTTTCCAACATCTTCTTGTGCAGTTCCACTAAAATATATGGTATCTTCAAAGAAGATCCCTGTTTGCACAAGTAGAGATAATTACATATTATATTAAGAGTGGCATCAAATCAGTGGCAAAACAATTGCTCGTTCCAGCCATAGCAATAAATTAAGATGCAAAACTATATCATTACTTGTGTCATCACAGTTCCAGTGCTTCATTACAGCACCGGGAGTTGATTTTTGTTTTTCTTCTCCTTGTTCTTCCCCTTCATCACTTGGTTCAATAACAGACAAGTTTCGCCTTCAATGTAATATTTGGCATGTCAATTAGGGAGCACAAGCATAGTACTAAACTTAATTTTCTAATGAAAGTGGCAAAATACAGGCCAGTAGTTGTGAAATATCCTTATCTTACCTCAATGGGATATTATGGTGCACATACAGATTGGAAGTCTTTTCTCCCTTTGTGCAGTTCACTAAAATCAAGCAACATTATCATACAAGTAGCACAACATATGAAAGCACATTGCAGAATCATGTGAAAGAAGGCTAGTACTGACCTCTCATGATGCGGAATTCAAAAAACTCTCAAGAAGAAGATCTGAACCAAATTCGCCTTAACGGATAGGAAGTAAGATCTCCTCTTGTGCAGTTCCACTAAGATCAAGCAATCAAGCAACATTGTCGGTGTGACATTTTGGTTGAACTACAGAAAACACTCTTAAAACAAGAGTGTTTTGTGCAGTGCAACAAAAGGTCACAATGGCAATGAGGTGAAGTAGATAACCCTATTTACACAGAGGTGCAAAGGAAACAATTAGTGGTCAATAATGGCGGATGACACAGAAGCCAACAAAAAGAAGCATCTACCTTATCTAAATGGGAAAGAAAGCAAGACAGTGGCATTTCTCAAACGGTGGCATTGATTAATATTAACATAGAGATTATATTAACAATAAAATTCGTTAAACATGTAATTTTCTTTTAACTATGGCATTGCATCAATTTTCCAGCGGCATTATTAGAGGGTGTTTGTTTACAGGGACATTTTGGTGTAGGGACTAAAAAAACTCCGTGTCAGTCCCATCTAAACCAAACAGGAGGGACTTTTAGGGACTAAAAGTGGGCATTTGGGACTAAAGAAAGAAGACCCCGATGGAGTCTTTTCGGGACTTTTTCCAACAGTTGCCCCTGCCACGCATTGCGCCTTGTCTCTATTAGTTCATTACTAGGGGTAACATGGTCTTTTAGCATGTCATTTAATAACCTCTAGTCCATGTTTAGTCCCTGGAACCAAGAAGGTAGGGACTAGGTTTTTTTTTAACCAAACAGGGCCTTAGATTAACAACAGCTAATGAGTTGCACGGGACAGTGGACACACCAGCACCATGTGCATCTACCGATGTACTGTGGTCATGCACAGTGTGTTGCAACAAAGAACAAACAACCAATGAGCATATTTGTGTTGGTCCCAGTTTTGTTATCTTTAGACACCTTTCCCTATGTGAGCGCAGCAAATCTAGTCCTGCTCAAACTCTAAAGCCTTGTCCCTTCCTTTCCTTTTTGAACTAGTACTTTCGCCCCTTCCTTTCCTCTTTGAACCATGTCCTATATTTATGCGATACAACTTTCCCCACTACTTTCCCCCATTCCTTTCCTCTTTGAACCACGTCCTAGATTCATGCTATACAACTTTCCCCCTTCATTTCCTCTTTGAACCACGTCCTAGATTCATACTATATACAACTTTTCCCACTACTTTCCCCCACTCCTTTCCTTTTTGAACCACGTCCTAGATTCATGGTATACATGCAGCTAGAGCAATGCATGTGGAGTAAGTAAATTATACCTTAAGGTTCTTGGGGCGTGGTTCGGTGGGCGACGAGACAGCGGCGAAGAAGAAGGGGTCGGAGGCCCTCCCGCGCCGCCGCTGGGTGGAAAGTGAACAGCTGCGCCGGTAGTCCCTCGCTTACGGCGACAGCGTTAAGCCTCCTTCCCTTCCCGGCGGACAGATCCTGTCGGCTCTTTGAGCAGTAATGAGGGGAGAGAGAGGCCAACGAAGTCTTGTTTAGGTCTGGAGAGGGCAAGAGAGTGTGAGGAGAGCAATTACAAGCGCTGAGGCTCCAGCGGGAGAGGGCGAGAGAGTGTGAAGAGAGCAACTACAAGCACTGAGGCTTCAGTGTGTATATATATACTGGAGAGAGAGAGTGAAGCGTGCAAACCCTAGAAAACATTTTGACCAGTCAAAGAATCCTCCTGGCACAAATTATGCTCAAGTGTAGTTATCGAACCCGAGACCTCAAGTTTGATGAGCGAACAGGCTAACCAGCTACACAACCCTCCCGTTATGTTCAACGAGAGGGAAATAACCTTTTATACATTCCTGCATTCGTGTGACAAGCATGCCGTGTTTTTTTGTGTGTGTGGGAGTCATTGGGATTTCAATCATAATCGTGTCATGTGGCTTTGGTGGTAAGACTATCCACAGTGGTGCAGAAATAATGCAGCCTTAGTCACTTACCTCTCTCCACATAGGACGTTGGGTCCCACCAGTCAAAGGGTGAAACAAACAAATTAATAAGAAAAATTAAAAGCGCCAGCGGTGTTTCTTACCTCACACATCTCGCTGCTGCTCGGGAACACTGTCCAATTGATCCCTCTGTTCGCTCACGTACTATTTTAAGTGAATCCTTATTATAACATGCACACAAATTTTGGGCACTTGTATTCGACTTAAGTCAGTGTGCCACCGTATCTCGTATACTTACTACTCCCTCCGTCTAGGTGTAATAAGTCACGTTAGAAGGTGCAACGGGACCAAGGTGCGTGTGTGTGTGTGTGTGTGTGTGTGTTTAACAACATGTGTGTGTTAGAGAGAGCGACAGATCGACCTACTCCTAAAGAGAGATGTTGTGTAGTGTACGATTTTAGCCGCAAGAGTCAGTGCATCCTCTCGTTTCCAAGCGTGTCCGGTAGGGACATGCGGACAGCTACCACGCCTGCTCCTGACCAGCCTGGCCCACCCAAAGCCCCTCCATCGCCCGCGCGCGCTTCCCGCCCGAAACGGAGAGCGCCACTCCAAAGAATCGGTGTCGCATTCATGCCCGGGCAGAGCGGACGCGACCTCTCACTGGCACAAGAGTGATGGTTGCTTCGTCCATCCGACTTACTGCTGGGTCTATGTGATTTGACGGCTCATTGGTCTTTATTACTGGGGTGGTAGGACTGCTGGATGTCCCACGCTTTCGGCAAAAGGAGGTACAACTACTAGATTACAATTTTCTCCATTCTTACAGCGAAGGTGTGCAAGAGCAGTGAAAACACGCAGGCTAAGTGATTACATGGCCCACCTCACACTATCACCGTGCGACACCTAACTCTTTACATAGTACTCCCTCCGTTCCTAAATATTACTAGATGAGTCCCCGCGCGTTGCCGCGGAACAACGATATATCTGTCTGCGCAAAATTATCAATTTCATAGGACTAAAAAAACTCTATAACCGCATGACAAATGTGGTATCCAAAATAAATAAACTCCCATCATCATTTAGATCATCCCACGCAAGGAAAAAAGATCAGCCAACTCCTACTGCATAATGGGATTATATTTTTCTGTTTGACATGTTAATGGGACTTAAAAGCTCACTTACATGCATGCTACCGGTGCATGCTTGCATGCAGACATGTTGATGTGATTTAAAACCCACTCACATGCATGTGCCATGGTATTTCTGCATGCTTGCATGTGGCTTAGTGCGGAGCCTCTCAACGTCTAGATCAGACGACTATTATGGACTGATTTACTTCATCTAATGGCTACATCAGTTTTGATGATGTGGCTCAAGGAGAGGATAGAGAATTCCTAGTAGTGGGGGATAGCTATTACTAGTAGATAAGTCTTTGTAGAGATTCCACTACATACGAAACAAAATGAATGAATCTACACTTAAAATGCATCTATATACATCTGCATGTGGTTCATCGTGAAATCTCTACAAAGACTTATATTTAGGAATGGGGGAGATGGCGTACTAAGCAAGCTTCTCCTCGTTCTGCGAGTTGATAGGACACATCAAAAGTACTCCAGTGTATAGAGCCTTGCCTCTAAGGTAGGCCCTACATGGTTTGCCTCTTTTTTTAACATAACACGTCAAGTCGCAATTTGTTTGTGCACCCGTGGTAGACGATCCTCCCTCCACCAAGTGGACAACCAGTACACGTGCCAAATTACCACGTGGGCTGCCTTTTTCATACAGAAATGAGCTCCACCGCGTACCCGCGCGGGTGTGGTTGGGAAAGAGACGGGAGTACGTGCGCCGTGCATGAACCACTTCTCTTCGTGCACGTTCCCCACCTACGTGGGTGTGTGTGAGAGATACAAACCGCGTTCATGAGTGTTTTTTGTTTTGGGGTAGGGTGGGGTGGGGGTTGATTTCGTGAATTATTTGTGGGAATATGTGTCGATGACATCTCAAACAAAATTTTGCATGCAATGTGTGTGAAATGGAAGCCTATCCATATCATACATAGAGGGTCGGGAAATCCACGAGAAGAGAGGGAGGGATCATAGCTATCGATAGAGTCGAAGAGAGGATCAAGTGGGTGGGTGCGATATAGATGAAGAGAGACATCGAAATTGTGTGTGTGCAAGTCAAAGATATAGGGCAACTGGCCTACCGGAATGTTAGAGGGCACATGTCAAGTTTGTGTGTGGCAGGGAGACATGACTAGAGCGCTCGATGT
>NC_041380.1:96754408-96757226 GCF_002162155.2 Triticum dicoccoides | reverse complement strand
TATAGAGGTAGAATGACTCGTATATGTGTTGAGAAGGAGAGAACCACCTATGTCTTGATGGAGATCGGTTGACATCCATACATAACTGAAGGATAGGAAATATGATGGGACAGAGAGAGAGAGAGAGAGGAGAGACAGAGGGAGGGAGAGGGAGGGAGAGGGAGGGAGAGGGGTAGAGTGCTGGATGGGTGATGGAGTTGCTTCTCGAAGATGGTGGGAGAGGCCTACTAGACAAATTGAGGGTGGAACTGCAATGTTATCAATAAGAGTGGGGATGTGTTTCCGTGTGTGCCTGTGCGTGATAGATCTGTCGGGACGCATCCATGGATGATGAAGGGGAACCATGTGTTTGGTAAGCAAACCTAACTAGATCGGTAGATCAATTGTTGTTTGTCGGAGGAAGGGAGAGACACAACTAATGAGGTAGATCGATTGACATGTGGGTAAAAACGAGTTATAAGGACCTAGCTAGCTATATGTATAGAGAGAGATCGGTCGGTGTACATCCATTTGTTAGAGGCAAATAAGGCCCAGCAAGATGGATAGACAGAGAGAATGGAGCTATGAGGTGGTGCGAGAGGCCCAACTACTAGCTAGATAGGGGGAGGAGTGTGCGGTTGTGAGATCGATGAAAAGAGTGGCGAGAGTTTACACGTGTGTCTGACCGTATGAGAGACATGAGGCAAGGACACATAAAGGAGGAGATTGAAGGTGTGTGTGTATGTTGTAGGCAGGCATCGCTGGAGAGGTTTATCGATTGGTGTGTGTCGGAAAGGAGTTGTGGAGACTCTGGGAGAACGACCTAAAGAAAAAAATGAATGTGCCCGGTGTATAGAATGCCGAGGGAGGGGGAGGGCGAGGAGGGCGTGTGCATGCACGAGAGAAAGTTAGTGGTAGCTACAAAGGTTAGAGGATTGTGTGGGTTTAAGAGACTAACAAAGATCATAATTTGATATGAAAGCGGATTCATATATTTGAATAGGAGATCATAGTGTTTTAAAACATTGCATGCATGAATATAGCGGTGATACACGTGTTGTGCACATGTTATACCATAATGTGATAATGCATGGCGCTTGCAACTCAAGCTAAATGCCGAACAATCTAAACCATACTATACATCAAACAATCTCACATTTTATTTGAATTTGTGATAATGTGTGGCATTTGCAGCTTACAACTAAATATCGAACAATCTAAACAATACTATATATCGAACATTCTCACATTTTATTTGAATTTGTGGTAATGTGTGGTGTTTGCAACTCACATCTAAATACTTGTAGGCGTAGGGGGCGGGGCACCATACATAATGTGATAAACACATTATACATATGAGACATGGTTTAGATTATGAAGATCTAGCTAGAGTTAGAAATGTAATGTGATTTGAAATCAAAATAAAGTGGATTCAAAAAATCTATTTCGAGTTCATATAGTACACATAGTTCATATGTAACTCGAGACTAATCATGTGGTGTGCTGTGAAGATAATACAAAAAACGATGGTTTAACTTGACAATAATGATGATCGTAGATCTTATTAAAACATAGAAACGAATTCAAATGCTTTGACTTCACAACAATCATTATTGTAGATCTTATTCAAATAGAGAAACGAATTCAAATTTAGTTCATATTGAAGCGGTAGTATATACGTTTGGAATGCACTAAAACGTTCATTTGAGTAGTAGGTTGCATGCATTATACACGTAGCGAAATATTTTAATTGAACATAACATGAATTCAAAGTTTTGAATGACATTTGTAGTGCGCATTGATTTGGTATAGTACACGTTAGGCTTGTCCGGAAATTTCAACCCGCGCCTTGTTAGCCCGAAATATTTAAGATATATCTTTGTCTCGTTGTGCTCTGACAACTCCCTCCATCTCAACCCGCGCCTTGCTATTCCGAAATTACAACGCGCGCGAAAACTCCCACCTCCTATGAAATCCCGACACACGAAATGCTCGTGGTACCCCTGAACCGAAAGAACCACCTCAAATCGGTGGGGGTACTTTCGTAACTTACCCCACATTTCGGACAAGCGCGTCTCTAAGCCATGGTTCCCCACTGCCATCCCATTCACCCACCCATTCATACACCGAGGCCGCGAAAACCCGCGACGAAACCCCACACCTTGCTCCGTCCGCCACCCAGCGGGAGCCTCTTCCCCGACAACGTCGTCCACAGCAATACCTCGACGTCCCTCATCCACCGTATCGTATGAGGATCCGTTGTCGATCTCATCATCCCGCCGGTTCAGCCACCCCATCCTCCACCTCCAAGGAGCTGCCCCGATGTTCCCCTCGTCTTTCGTGCCACCTCCATTCCCACACCGCCGTCTTCACCTGCACCACCGGAAGAGCATCATCATCACCGTTTCCTCGGATGAAGCTGCGGCCTAATCGGCGCCACCAAAGAGGTTGTACAATAATCACCGCATTTTCTTCTTGATTTGATCTCACGGTGCTGCCAGCGCTCGGTCCCAAGCCAACACGACGGGGCTGCATCCACGGCGGCGTCGCCAGCCACTTCCTCCACGGCGTCGCTCCCTTGACGACGACGTCCACATCAGTAGGAGCTGCTGCTGCTTTAGCTCTCGCTCGCGCTGCTGCTTTGCTCTTGCTCTCGGTCCCCTGCCTGGTCTGCTCTTGCTCGCGCTGCTACTCTCGCTCTTGCTTGTGATGCTGCTCCGATTTAGCTACACTTCAGTTGACTGAATCGACTTTCGGGTAAGTCGATTTTCAGGGGGTGGGGGAGGGGGCTCGCCGGGATGAAGGAAGAACCAGCCACAGCGGGGAGGGGGGCTCGCCG
>NC_041380.1:96707446-96754181 GCF_002162155.2 Triticum dicoccoides | reverse complement strand
GGGGGCGGTGGTCACCGGCGGTGGCGGGGCGTTGGCGGGGCATTGGCATGGGGATCGCCGGAGAAAAAGCTCGGCACTGGGGTGGGGCCTAGAGGGATGGCCGGGGCGGCGGCGGACCGGCGGTGGGGAGTGTTTTCAGGGCGAGCGGGACGGCGCACTGTCGGCCGCGGGCGGCGGGGGGCTTCTGTTTGGCCGGTGGTGGCTGGCGGCTCAGGGGGGTGGAGGTTGAAGATGAACCGCAGGCCCTTGATTTCGTATCCAACGATTGCAAAATCGACTGACCAGAGATGAAAAAGTCAGTCGACCGATGTGTAGCCTCACCTTGCTAGTGCATTCAGTTTCGATAGCAAAATTCAGTTTCGATAGCAAAATTCAGTTTCGACAGCAAAATGCAGTTTCGACAGTTAAGTTCAGTTTCGACAGTTAACTTCAGAGCTGAGCGGCTGAAGTATTTTGCATCTAGCACTTTGTGGTTATGTATTTTACGTCATGTATTGGAGATGCTATTAGAATTCCACTCAGGTTAACGTTGTTCGTTGTCTCTCTTGTCCTGCTTCAGCCTCGGCGTCGTACAACTCACCGGAGCTGCTCCAACAACAAAACCATCCATCACAGCGGAGCAATACCTCGGGCTCCATCTCCAGACGCCTAAGATCTTCTTCCCCTCCTCCGACAGCAAAGTCATCCGGATCATCCTCACCGCCCAACCCAATCATGCTGAGATCAACATGGCTTCGCCAAAGAGGTTGTACACTTGTTGCATCTCTTTTTTACTCTACATGTTATATATTGTCCACTGAGCACACGGATTTGTTCCTTTAGTGTCTCCTTGAAAGAAAAAACATAGGAATTTCAATTTTCACTTATCCTCCTTTTCAAATTCCTATTCATGAAGCACAAGACTAAGAGATAGTAGCATAATAGCATTATAGCCGTACATTTTCTTGTGGTTTGACTTAATATCACCATGCTTCTTTGCATCCTGTGATCTTCCAATTGTTGTGAATCAAACACCCAGATTGGTAGAAATCCTGTGTTTTTAAATTCTCTGTTTTGCACGTGCATTCCTATCCTATTCCTGTCTATTTCCTATCCCTGCATTGTTGGAATCCTCCAATTCAAACGAGCCCTTATAGAATTACTTCTCTTACAGATAGTTGTCAAAGAAAACCTTGCATGGTTTGTCCCGCTCCTGCTGCGTCGTCGTCCTCCCCAGCTCAGCTGCTCAAACGACAGAAGGGTCCAGCACAGCAGGGATCCGGCCTCCATATTGTCTTTCGCCACCTCAGATCTTCTTCCCCGCCGCTGGTAGCCATGAAAAATGCATTTCTATCGTCAACCGAGCAGATGACCTCGAGGACTACACGGGTCCGCAAGAGAGGTCGGACTCTTTTCGTGTCTGCTTACATTATGCATCGCTTAATATTACATGCTACTTTATCGTCCTTTTCAACGATTAGACTCTGAGTTAGCTCCAAACTAATGGTCAAACTTGAGTTTTTAAATGGTTGTGGGGTACATATCGGGGCCGCTATCAATAGTATCTATCTACTATCTGGTTAATCTCCGGTGTCTACTATGAGTTTCATGTTGGGTGGGAAACAAACAGTAAAGAAGCCATTATCTGTATTTTTTAACTGAAGCCATTATCTGCCTGCTATTATTGGTTTTCGGTCTATCCACAGGTTGCTACCATCACTCTGGATTTCTGCATGCACTCCTTACATAATCTCACTATGTTTTATTCCTATACATGACAGTTATTGTAAACAATGGAACTGAACATGTAGAGGAAAAGAGACGAGCCTTGCGTGGCAATAAAATTTCATGCAGACGTCGCTCCATGGTAGGCGCAAAGGCAGCCCCCCTCCACGCATTTCGGATTGTAATCGAGAGGAAGATATCTGTTCTGAGGGGGATTCAGAAGGAGAAGACAACTCCTATTTACCCCCTGAGGTCTTCGCTCTAACTTGGCATGCTGATGTTGCTTATATCATGCATATGGTGTCTTGCATTGCTTACTTTATACATCAAATATGTCATCTGCTTAGTTTAGACATCCTTTGTGCGAATGCCATCTGTTTAGTTTATTCATCGTTTATGTGAATTATGCAATGCCATCTTGTTTAGCCACACATCATATATGTGAATTTTGCAATGCCATCCTGCTTAGATAGTCATCTTATATGTAAATTATATCAGGCCATCCTTTTTTTCATTACATATTACATTTGTCAACAATGTTAGTACATTCAACTGCTCTTCGTGTGCATCACCCATTTGACACGGTGATGGCAAATTCTGGAGTGAAAACAAGGTCTTCAGAGCAGACTATGCTATCTGACGAAGCGCATATCTCGCTGGTTACGGATAGCTCCTTAGAGGAGGATTCAGAGACAGATGACCAGTCCTATTCCCCCCCCCCCCGAGGTGTATGCTCTAACTTGGCAGGGTTATGTTGCTCATATCATGCGTATGGTGTCTCGCATTGCTATGTCATTTGATTAGTTTAGACATGCTTTGTGTGAATGCCACATGTTCAGTGTCTAATTACCATATATGTGAATTATGCATTGCCATCTTGTTGCAAGACATTATATATGTGAATTATACAATGCTATCTTGTTGCAAAGGCATTATATATGTGAATTATGCAATGCCATGTTGTTTAGCCAATCATCATGTATGTGAATTATATCATGCTATCGTTTTCTATATTACGTGTTCCATTTGTCGACAACGTTTGTATATTCAACTACTCTTCCTGTGCATCAGCCATTTCAAGCGGCGATGGAAGTATCTGGAGTGAAAACAAGGTATTCAGAGCAGACAATGCTACCTGTTGAAGCAGACATCTTGCTGGTTACAGAGAGCTCCTCAGAGGAGGATTCAGAGATTGATGACCAGTCCTATTTCCCCCCTGAGGTCTATGCTCAAACTTGGTAGGGTTATATTACCCATGTCATGCATGTTGTCTTGCATTGCTTAGTTTTTACATCATATATGGATTGCCATCTGCTTACTTGCTTACTATATAAATCATATATTTGAATTATATCATGCCATCATGTTTAAATAGTACATACACATCATCTATCTGAATTACGGCATGGCAACCCATTTAATAAAGACATCATATAGTTATATCATCTCATCCTGTTTAGTGTTTACAGTCATCATATTTTGAATTATGGCATTCTATCCGTGAATGTATGTGAATTATGGCATGCCAACCTATTTAATAAACGCATTATATAGTTATGTCATGTCATCCTGTTTACATAGTCTCATATTTTGAACTATGTCTTTCCATCTTTTTTAGTTAGCCATCATAATGTGAAATTGTGTCATGCTATCCTGTTTAGTTAGCCATCATATATGTGAAATTGTGTCATGCTATCCTGTTTGGTTAGACAACATAAATATGAATTATTTCATGCCCTCTTTTATTCCCCACTATCCATTGCACCTATCTATCATACAATGTCTATACTTTCAATTACTTTTCTTGTTTATCAGCCATTTGAATTGGAGAGCGTGATGGAGGTATCTAAGGGAGTAACAACACGGTCTTCAGAAAAGATAGTGCTACCAGTTGATGCAGATAGAACCACGGTTGTACTTGCCCAAGGACCAGATCTGCCACACATAACCCAGACTCTCGCAGATTGTACCCCTACCCAGTTGGACAGAGAACCAGCTACACCCCTTCTAACCCTAACCCCGGCAGATAGTAACCCATTTCCAGTTGACACAGCACCATCTCCAGCATAGAGCACCCAAACACGAGCAGTTAGTGAGGGAACTGCAGTACCCAAAGCACGAGGACCACCACTCCGAATCCCAACTCAACGCTTAAAGGAGAAGAAGATTTGTTCTCAGGCCAGGTTCTGTAACTATGGTTCATACTCCTTTGCTGTTGCATTACTATATTTACTAATACCAACAATTTTCAAATTTGAAGGATGGAATTGAAACTCCAATGGCGCAATAGGTATGTTTTAAACATGTTTCTTTAACTGGTTTTCTGTTGTAACCTGCTCTATGTTGATTTCAGTTTCAATTGAATAAACAGTTATGTTCTCAGGTCATGCACATTACTAGTGTTGTTATTGCTCTATAGTTACCCACACTTATATTCTGTCTATTCTACTTTGTCATGAACAAATATTATTTGAACTGTGTCTCTATATTGATTTGGCAACAAAAACTAGAATGATATAGACCATAAAGTGACCATGGTACATAGATATATGCTTGTTTCATGTTGTTATCCTGTCCACTTTACTACTGAACTCATTTACCAAACTGAGTTTCATATAGAACATGGTAAACATGTGATGTGTCTACTTGTTTCTCTTTTAGAATGCAGACAAAATATTGGAGAACAGTACCGCGTTATCCAATGGTAAAGAAAGTAATGCAGATAAGGTTCAAGATAGTGAGACATCCCTGTTGGTCTCCAAGAAAGATGATAAAAACTATCTTGATGACTGTGAGGGAACCCAAAAGTCCTGTCTTGATGTAGTGTTCGAGTTACTGGCCACTACTACTAGCACAAGCTCTTCGAACTTGCTGCCTGAATCAGTTCGTCTTCTTGAGTCTCAACTTCAAGTTGAAAGACATTAATAAGATGTGATGTGACAGGAAGCTGCAGTTCTGAGGAAGTCCCTGCTGAATACAGATGCATATTTTCTGGTGCAACAACAAGCACTGGAGGATTTAAGTGCCAAACAAGAGAAAGTTAATAAGCTTTCTAAGCATCTTGCTAGCATTACGGGTACCAAGGATATTGTTTCTTGAGATCTTCTGAAGTGGTTTCAATTCTAGATTTGTTTTGTTGCGGTGTTTATTTGCGCTAGTCGCCAACTTTGACAACCAGTGTATATGATATGCTGCTTTGTTCCCTATATTTGCACTGGTGGCGAACTTTGATGCTCAGTGGATGTAATATGTGTAATAGCCGTGATAGCCTAGCGTTAGTTGATTGCTTATTTGTTTCCTTGTTGTCTTGTTTATTTGTTTGCTTGTAGTCATTGCAGTTCTTTTTCGGCGGTTAGCTAGTGGCTGCAATAACCTATTTTTTAAAACTACGCCACAATAACCATGGGCTAATATTTACTGTAGTGACACTAGGGCTCCTACTGGCCATAGAAACAGTGGGCCTTCTACGGGCCGTAGAAACAATGGGCCTTCTATGGGTCGTAGAAGCAATGGGCCTTCTGTGGGCCGTATCATCAATGGGCCTTATATGGGCCGTATGATCGATTGGCTAAACATGGGCCAAACAGACCGCATTATGGTCGTAAACGGGCTAGAGTTGGAATCATCCGTTCATGGGCAGACCATAACCGGCCATCGTTAATAGGCCATATTTGATGATGCTATGAAAACGGCCCAATGTATTAACGGACCACAAACGGGCCGACTGTAACCACGGGTTGAATTTGGCCCACAAGCATAAAATGACAGTAATGGGCCATAAGTAAATGAATGCTGGAAATGAGCCCAAGAATAAATGGGCTCTGAGAAGGCCGAAAGATAACATGTGATGGAAATGGCCCAACAGAATAACGGGCCGTTAATGGGTATAAAGTGATACACTGTTCATTACGGGCCAGTTTCACCACGGGCTATTAATGGGTGTAAAGTGATGCACTATTCATTACGGGCCAGTTTCACCATGGGCCGTTAATAGGCCAAGAGTTACATAGGGCCTCATATGGGCCGAAAGACGTCATGGACCATACATGGGCCAGAAGTGAAAACGGGCTGGAATCATATTGGGTGGCCCTGATGACGCTACTGGGCCTAATTCGGATAGGGCGTAACGGGCCTTGGGTTAGCGGGCTGTAAATGGGCTATATGCGAATAGGCCGTTAACAGGCTTTACATGGGTTGGCCCGCCACCTTTTGACCAAGTCAAACGGGCCGGCCTTTTCACAGGAACGGGCCTCTGTTGGGCCGTGCCACGTGTCGATGTATCATAGGCGCCTTCTGTCCAATGAGTGGATGACATCTGTCCCAACGATGAGCCGACACGTGTTTCCTCCAGCCAATGATGATTTTACACGTGGAAAATCCCCATTGGTCGGGGCTATTAATGGGTTATCGGATACAAAACCCGACCCGATAGCTTAACGGCGTTCCGTTACGGTGGATGCCACGTGTCGGTCACCCTTGACGAAAGCACTTCTGTGACGCGGGATTTATCGTCATGGAAGTGGACACTTCTGTGATGATAATTTTGGTAATGTCATGGAACACTTCTACGGCAACACAGGTATGACTATCTTGATTCTGTCATAGAATCGTCATGGATGTACATGCATGAAAGAAAATGCGACCTACTGTGACAAACACATATCATCACGGAAGTGTATTTTTTTGTAGTGTAAGTGGACATTTTCATCGATCACAAGAGCCTCAAATATATCTTCACTCGACCCAACCTCAACCTCAGGCAAACTCATTGGGTCAAAATGATTCAAGAGTACAATCCAAGCATTGAATATACTCCAGGCAAGGCCAATGTGATTGCAGATGTGTTGAGCAGAAAGGCTTATTGCAACAGCTTAATTCTCAAGCCATTCCAACCAGATCTTTGTGAAGCCTTCTACAAGCTCAACCTCCAAGTTGTTCCTCAAGGTTTTCCTGCCAACCTTCAAGTCACTCCAACTTTGGAAGACCAAATTCGTGAGGCACAACTGTCGGCGTCCTGGGAACGGGGGTCCCCAGACTTGTCTACCTGCGGCCACGGCGTGGCTCCACCAGCGGCCCTATATGGCCCATCTTCATCGGCGAACACTCAAGACCCTCGCGAGGGGCCAAGCCTTGTGAGGCGGACGACACAAGACCTCCTCAGGGGCGGCCTCACTAGGCAGGCTCGCGAGGGGCGGAGAGATCAAGGCGAGGGGCACCTCGCGAGGTCCCTGTGATGCAAGCCATGACGACCAAGGCCAGGCGGGTGCTAGCGCGCGCAGTGTACTTGTTTCCTCTTTGGTGCTAAAGGAGCAAGTGATATGTCTCCAATGTATCTACAATTTTTGATTGTTCCATGCTATTATATTATCTGTTTTGGATGATTATGGGCTTTATTATACACTTTTATATTAATTTAGGGACTAACCTATTAACCGAAGGCCTAGCCCAAATTGTTGTTTTCTTACCTATTTCGGTATTTCGAAGAAAAGGAATATCAAACGGAGTCCAAACGGAATTAAACCATCAGGAGAGTTATTTTTGGAACGGAAGCAATCTAGGAGACTTGGAGTAGATGTCAGGGAAGCTTCGAGGAAGCCACGAGGTAGGGAGGCGCGCCCTACCCCCTGGGCATGCCCCCACCCTCGTGGGCACCTCCTGGCTCCCCTGACCGACTTCTATTGCCTATATATGTCCATATACCCTAAAAACATTGGAGAGCAGAATAGATCGGGAGTTCCGCCGCCGCAAGCCTCTGTAGCCACCAAAAACCAATCGGGGCCCTGTTCCGGCACTCTGCGAGAGGGGGGATCCCTCACTGGTGGCCATCTTCATCATCCCGGTGCTCTCCGTGACGAGGAGGGGGTAGTTCACCCTCGGGGCTGAGGGTATGTACGAGTAGCTATGTGTTTGATCTCTCTCTCTCTCTTGTGTTCTTGAGGTGGTACGATCTTGATGTATCGCAAGCTTTGCTATTATAGTTAGATCTTATGATGTTTCTCCCCCTCTACTCTCTTGTGATGGATTGAGTTTTCCCTTTGAAGTTATCTTATCAGATTGAGTCTTTAAGGATTTGAGAACACTTGATGTATGTCTTGCATGTGCTTATATGTGGTGACAATGGGATATCACATGATTCACTTGATGTATGTTTTGGTGATCAACATGTGGGTTCCATTTGTGAACTTATGCATAGTGGTTGGCACACGTTTTTGTGTTGACTCTCTGGTAGAAACTTTGGGGCACTCTTTGAAGTTCTTTGTGTTGGTTGAATAGATGAATCTGAGATTGTGTGATGCATATCGTATAATCATACCCACGGATACTTGAGGTGACATTGGAGTATCTAGGTGACATTATGGTTTTGGTTGATTTGTATCTTAAGGTGTTATTCTATTACGAACTCTTGAATAGATCGATCAGAAAGAATAACTTTGAGGTGGTTTAGTACCCTACAATAATCTCTTCGTTTGTTCTCTTCTATTAGTGACTTTGGAGTGACTCTTTGTTGCATGTTGAGGGATAGTTATATGATCCAATTATGTTATTATTGTTGAGAGAACTTGCACTAGTGAAAGTATGAACCCTAGGCCTTGTTTCAACGCATTGCAATGCCGTTTGTGCTAACTTTTACCATTAGTTACCTTGCTGTTTTTATAATTTCAGATTACAAAAACCTTTATCTATCATCCATATTGCACTTGTATCACCATCTCTTCGCCGAACTAGTGCACCTATACAATTTACCATTGTATTGGGTGTGTTGGGGACACAAGAGACTCTTTGTTATTTGGTTGCAGGGTTGTTTGAGAGAGACCATCTTCATCCTACACCTCCCATGGATTGATAAACCTTAAGTCATCCACTTGAGGGAAATTTGCTACTGTCCTACAAACCTGTGCACTTGGAGGCCCAACAACGTCTACAAGAAGAAGGTTGTGTAGTAGACATCAAGCTCTTTTCTGACGCCGTTGCCGGGGAGGTTAGTGCTTGAAGGTATATCTTTAGATCTTGCAATCGAATCTTTTAGTTTCTTGTTTTATCACTAGTTTATTTTATAAAATAAAACTACAAAAAAATATGGAATTGAGGGTACCTCATATGCCTCATCTTTTTAATATCTTTCATGAAAATGAGGATTCCAATAATTGTGCTCAAGTGCTAGAAGAAGAATGCATTAGAACGTTTGGCACTAAATATTTGAATGATGAGCATGATTGCAATGTTGTTAGTATGAATTCCTTGAATATCCATGATGCTAATGATATGCAAAGCCACAAGCTTGGGGAAGCTATGTTTGATGAAGATGATATTTTTTGTCCCTCAAGTTTTGATGAGAAAATTTATTATGATGAAAGCATGCCTCCTATTTATGATGATTATATTGATGAAAGTGGATTTGGAGAGGTCATGACTTTATTTAGTGATGAATCTACTATTTTGGAAGAGGTTCCAATTGATTATGAGAACAAAGTTGCTATCTATGATGATTATTGTGGTGACTTGTATGCTATAAATAATAATGATATCCATGAAACTTGTCATCATGATTTTAGTTTTCAATTGGATTATACCTCACATGATAATTATTTTGTTGAGTTTACTCCCACTATTCCGAATAAGAAGAATTTTGCTTATGTGGAGAGTAGTAATTTTTCTATGCTTGTAGATCATGAAAGCAATGCTTTATGTGATGGTTACATTGTTGAATTCATTCATGATGCTACTGAAAATTATTATGAGGGAGGGACATATGCTTGTAGGAATTGCAATAATATCAAGTTTCCTCTCTTTGTGCTTAAAATTTTGAAGTTATGCTTGCTTTACCTTCCTATGCAAGTTGATTCTTGTTCCCACAAGTTGTTTTCTCACAAAATCCCTATGCATAGGAAGTGGGTTAGACTTAAATGTGCTAGTCATATTCTTCATGATGCTCAATTTATGTTTCAATTATTATCTTTTATGTGAGCATCATTGAAATAATCATGCCTAGCTAGGGGCGTTAAACGATAGCGCTTGTTGGGAGGCAACCCAATTTTATTTTTGTTCCTTGCTTTTTGTTCCTGTTTAGTAATAAATTAATCATCTATCCTCTGTTATTATTGTGTTTTTATGTTTTAATTAGTGTTTGTGCTAAGTAAAGCCTTTAGGATCTTCTTGGGTGATTGTTATTTGATCTTGCTGTAAAAAACAGAAAGTATGTGCTCACGAGAATAATTTTCATTTTTACTAGAGAGTGATAAAATACCAATTCCGCTTGCAGTAGATTAATAAACAAATTGCCTAGGACTTCCTAATTTATCAGGATTTTTGGGGTTCCAGAAGTATACGTTCGATACAGATTACTACAGACTGTACTGTTTTTGACAGATTCTGTTTTCTATGTGTTGTTTACTTATTTTGATGAATCTATGAGTAGTATCGGAGGGTATGAACCATAGAGAAGTTGGAATACGGTATATATTACACCAATATGAATAAAGAATGAGTTCACAACAGTACCAAAAGTGGTGATTTATTTTCTTATACTAACAGAGCTTACGAGTTTTCTGTTGTGAAGTTTTCAAGTTTTGGGTAAAGATTCGATGGACTATGGAATAAGGAGTGGCAAGAGCCTAAGCTTGGGGATGCCCAAGGAACCCCAAGGTAATATTCAAGGACAACAAAGAGCCTAAGCTTGGGGATGCCCCAGAAGGCATCCCCTCTTTCGTCTTCGTTCATCGATAACCTTACTTGGAGCTATATTTTTATTTGCCACATGATATGTGTTTTGCTTGGAGCATCATTTTATTTTCTTTTGTTTTTCTTGTTGTTTGAATAAAATACCAAGATCTGAAATTATTAAATGTTAGAGAGTCTTCACATAGTTGCATAACTATTCGACTACTCATTGATCTTCACTTATATCTTTTGCAGTAGTTTGTCATTTGCTCTAGTGCTTCACTTATATCCTTTTAGAGCACGGTGGTGGTTTTATTTTGAAGAAATTGCTGAACTCTCATGCTTCACTTATATTATTTTGAGAGTATTTTAGAACAGCATGGTAGTTTGCTTTGGTTATGAATTTAGTCCTCATATGATAGGCATCCAAGAGGGATATAATAAAAATTGTCATATAAAGTGCATTGAATACTATGAGAAGTTTGATACTTGATGATTGTTTTGAGACATGAGGATGGTGATATTAGAGTCATGTTAGTTAAGTAGTTGTGGATTTGAGAGATACTTGTGTTGAAGTTGGTGATTCCCGTTGCATGCACGTATGGTGAACCTTTATGTGATGAAGTTGGAGCATGATTTATTTATTGATTGTATTCCTAATTTATGGCGGTCGGGGACGAGGATGATCTTTTCCTACCAATCTATCCCCCTAGGAGCATGCGCGTAGTACTTTGTTTCGATAACTAATAGATTTTTGCAATAAGTATGTGAGTTCTTTATGACTAATATTGAGTCCATGGATTATACGCACTCTCATTCTTCCACCATTACTAGCCTCTCTAGTATCGCGCAACTTTCGCCGGTACCATGAACCCACCATATACCTTCCTCAAAACATCCACCATACCTACCTATTATGGCATTTCCATAGCCATTCCGAGATATATTGCCATGCAACTTTCCACTGTTCCGTTATTATGACATGCTTCATCATTGTCATATTGCTTGCATGATCATGTAGTTGACATCGTATTTGTGGCAAAGACACCGTTCATAAATCTTCATACATGTCACTCATGCATCATTGCACATCCCGGTACACCGTCGGAGGCATTCACATAGAGTCATATTTTTTCTAATTCTTGAGTTGTAAGTAAATAAAAGTGTGATGATCATCATTATTAGAGCATTGTCCCAGTGAGGAAAGGATGATGGAGACTATGATTCCCCCACAAGTCGGGATGAGACTCCGGACGAAAAAAAGAGGCCATAAAAAAGAGAAAAGGCCCAAATAAAAAAAATCTAAAAAAATGAGAGAAAAAGAGAGAAGGGGCAATGCTACTATCCTTTTACCAAACATGATAGAAAGTCTACTATGTTATCACTTTCATATACTAGTGGGAATTTTAAATTATAGAACTTGGCTTGTATATTTCAATGATGGGCTTCCTCAAAATGCCCTAGGTCTTCGTGAGCAAGCAAGTTGGATGCACACCCACTAGTTTCTTTTGTTGAGATTTCATACACTTATAGCTCTAGTGCATCCATTGCATGGCAATCCCTACTCACTCACATTGATATCTATTGATGGGCATCTCCATAGCCCGTTGATACGCCTAGTTGATGTGAGACTATCTTCTCCTTTTTGTCTTCTCCACAACCACCATTCTATTCCACCTATAGTGTTATGTCCATGGCTCACACTCATGTATTGCGTGAAGATTGAAAAAGTTTGAGAACATCAAAAGTATGAAACAATTGCTTGGCTTGTCATCGGGGTTGTGCATGATTTAAATATTTTGTGTGGTGAAGATAGAGCATAGCCAGACTATATCATTTTGTAGGGATAGCTTACTATATCATTTTGTAGGGATAGCTTTATTTGGCAATGTTATTTTGAGAAGACATGATTGCTTGGTTAGTATGATTGAAGTATTATTATTTTTATGTCAATATTGAACTTTTGTCTTGAATCTTTAAGATCTTAATATTCTTGCCACAATAAAGAGAATTACATTGATAAATATGTTAGGTAGCATTCCACATCAAAAAATCTGTTTTTATCATTTACCTACTCGAGGACGAGCATGAATTAAGCTTGGGGATGCTGATACGTCTCCAACGTATCTATAATTTTTTATTGTTCCATGCTATTATATTATCTGTTTTGGACATTTATGGGCTTTATTATACACTTTTATATTACTTTTGGGACTAACCTATTAACCGGAGGCCCAGCCCAAATTGTCGTTTTCTTCCCTATTTCAGTGTTTCGAAGAAAAGGAATATCAAACGGAGTCGAAATGGAATGAAACCTTCGGGAGAGTTATTTTTGGAACGGAAGAAATCCAGGAGACCTAGAGTAGACGTGAGGGAAGCTTCGAGGAAGCCACGAGGCAGGGAGGCGCGCCCTAACCCCTGGGCGCGCCCCCACCCTCGTTGGCCCCTCGTGCCTCCCTTGACCGACTTCTTTCGCCTATATATGTCCATATACCCTAAAACATAAGAGAGTAGAATAGATCGGGAGTTCCGCCACCGCAAGCCTCTGTAGCCACCAAAAACAAATCAGGACCCTATTCCGGCACCCTGCCGGAGGGGGGATCCCTCACCGGTGGACATCTTCATCATCCCGGCACTCTCCATGACGAGGAGGGAGTAGTTCACCCTCGGGGCTGAGGGTATGTACCAGTAGCTATGTGTTTGATCTCTCTCTCTCTCTCTCTCTCTCTCGTGTTCTTGAGGTGGTATGATCTTGATGTATCATGAGCTTTGCTATTATAGTTGGATCTTATGATGTTTCTCCCCTGCTAGTCTCTTGTGATGGATTGAGTTTTCCCTTTGAAGTTATCTTATCGGATCGAGTCTTTAAGGATTTAGAACACTTGATGTATGTCTTGCATGTGCTTATCTGTGGTGACAATGGGATATCACGTGATTCACATGATGTATGTTTTGGTGATCAACTTGCGGGTACCTTTGTGAACTTATGCATAAGGGTTGGCACATGTTTTCGTCTTGACTCTCCGGTAGAAACTTTGGGCACTCTTTGAAGTTCTTTGTGTTGGTTGAATAGATGAATCTGAGATTGTGTGGTGCATTGGGGTATCTAGGTGACATTAGGGTTTTGGTTGATTTGTGTCTTAAGGTGTTATTCTAGTACGAACTCTTGAATAGATTGCTCAGAAAGAATAACTTTGAGGTGGTTCCATACCCTACAATAATCTCTTCGTTTGTTCTCCACTATTAGTGACTTTGGAGTGACTCTTTGTTGCATGTTGAGGGATAGTTATATGATCCAATTATGTTATTATTGTTTAGAGAACTTGCACTAGTGAAAGTATGAACCCTAGGCCTTGTTTCAACGCATTGCAATACCATTTGTGCTCACTTTTACCATTAGTTACCTTTCTGTTTTCATAATTTCAGGTTGAAAAAACCTTTATCTATCATCCATATTGCACTTGTATCACCATCTCTTCCCCGAACAAGTGCACCTATACAATTTACCATTGTATTGGGTGTGTTGGGGACACAAGAGACTCTTTGTTATTTGGTTTGCAGGGTTGTTTGAGAGAGACCATCTTCATCCTACGCCTCCCACAGATTGATAAACCTTAGGTCATCCACTTGAGGTAAATTTGCTATTGTCCTACAAACATCTGCACTTGGAGGACCAACAACGTCTACAATAATAAGGTTGTGTAGTATACATCAGCAAGCGCAGATGAGGAGTCCGGAGGCATCAGGCAAAGGTTTCCATATCGGTGCAACAAGACCAAGACCCGCAAGACGGCAGGACAAAGGTCACCATGGAGCCTAGGACGACATCACCACCAAAGCCTTTGGCAGGCGAAGACCACCTTTAGTTAGGATAACTTGTACTGGTTGTCTCCCTTCAATTTGTCCGTTGTTGGATCCCTTACTGCCTACATTTGGGAAGTGGACCATGGCCTCTATAAATAGGACTAGCCACCACAGTAGCAGGCAGCTGATCTAGAGAGGACGGGTCTGGTACCATTCAGATCATCCTCAACCACACAAGCTCACCGAGCTCAAGGACACTTCTCCTCAAGAGGTTGCTCTTCCCGTGTACTCATTCATCCTCAGCCCAAGAGGCAATCCACCACACCACATTGGAGTAGGGTATTACACCACATCGGTGGCCCGAACCGGTATAAACCCTGTGTCCTTTGTTCTGCGAGTTCTACATGCCGAGCTTTGAGATTGTGGTGAGAGTGTGAGCTAGGGGGAGGAGAGATCTTCGTGCGCACCCCAGAGTTCAAACCTCAAGGATTTTGCCGGAACCCGAAATCCGACAATAACTCCTTGAGACTATGGTGAAGAAGGTGAAACATGGTATTGCCAAGGGCTTATGCAAATACAAGTGCTATCGCATTGATGACAAGGACACCTTTTTCTTCGAGGACAGGATTGTGGTTCCTAAAGGGGATCTAAGGAAGGTCATAATGAATGAAGTGCACAATTCTATTCTTTCAATTCATCCAAGCAGTTCGAAGATGTATCATGACCTCAAGCAATCGTGTCAATGGACTCGAATGAAGCGAGAGATCGCTCAATTCGTGAATGAATGTGATGTCTGTCGAAGGGTGAAAGCAGAACACCAACGACCAGCTAGTCTCCTTCAACCTCTTGATATTCCAGAATGGATGTTTGATCATCTTGAAATGGACTTTGTCACTGGATTTCCAAAGTCCAAGCGTGGGAATGATGCTATCTTTGTTGTCATTGACAAGCTTACAAAAGTGGCTCATTTCCTTCCAATCAAAGAATCTATCACAACACCTTTGTTGGCAGAGCTATACACCTCCAGAATTCTCTCGTTGCATGGTATTCTGCAATTGATCTCTTCAGACCGTGGAAGCATTTTCACCTCCAAGTTCTGGGACTCATTCCAGAAGGCCATGGGAACCAACATTCATTTCAGCACGGCTCTCCATCCTCAAACAACTGGCCAAGTCAAGCGAGTCAATCAAATCCTCGAGGACATGGTCAAAGATTGTGTCATCTCTTTCGGTATGAAGTGGGAAGATTGTCTTCCATATTCCGAGTTCTCCTACCACAACAGCTTCCAAGCAAGTTCGGGCAAGGCGCCATTTGAAATTATGTACTCCCTCCGTCCACGAATAAGTGTACTTCTAGCCTTTGTCCTAAGTCAAAGTTTTAAAATTTTGACCAACTATATACAAAAGAGTAGTAAAATATATGACATAAAATTGACATATTATGAAAGTACAATTCAAAACGGATCTAGTGATATTAGTTTAGTGCCATAAATGCTCCTACTTTTCCCTATAAAGTTGGTCAAAGTTTTAAAACTTTGACTTAAGACAAAAGCTAGAAGTACACTTATTCGTGGATGGAGGGAGTATGGCAGAAAGTGCCATACTCCTCTCAATTGGTCCGAGACTAGTGAACGCCAACTTCTTAGCAATGACTTGATCACAAAAGCTGAAGAAATGTGTAAAGTCATCCGTGAAAATCTCAAAGCCGCGCAATCGCGCCAGAAGAGTTTCTATGATAGTAAGCATCATGACTTGGCTTTCGAGATTGGGGACCATGTCTACCTTCGCGTATCTCCAATGAAAGGCACTCGACACTTCGGTATCAAAGGGAAGCTTGCCCCTAGATATGTGGGTCCTTTCAAGATCATTGGCAAAAGTGGTGACCTCACCTATCAACTCGAGCTTTCGTCCAACTTCCCAAGTGTGCACGATGTGTTTCACGTGTCACAGCTTCATAAGTGCTTCAAGGCACCTGAGCGCACTATCAACTTCGAAGAGATTGATCTCCAAGAAGACTTGTCGTATCATGAGCATCCAGTTGCCATTCTAGAAGGAACCAAGCGCAAAACTCAAAACAAGTCAATCAAATTCCTGAAAGTTAAGTGGTCGCACCATTGCGACCGAGAAGCCACCTGGGAGCGCAAGGATCACCTCTATTCTGAATTTCCGGAGTTCTTTCAATCCTAAATCTCGGTTCGAGATCCTCTTGTAGTGGTGGAGAGTTGTAACGCCCCGGATGTAACTTTCCTTATTTGTAACTCCAACTCTTGCCATTTCCGGCTATGTGATATGTTATTTCCTTCGTGGTTGGGTTTTTGTCTTTCGTTTTGCATTTTGTTCATGTCATGCATTTCATCTCATGTCATCATGTGCATCTCATTTGCATTCGTGTTCGTCTCATGCATCCGGTCATTTTCCCCGTTGTCCGTTTCGGAATATGACACTCCCACATGCACCCGTTGTACCTCCCAAATCTCGTTTCGTGAGTGGGAGAAAAACATTCTCGGAATGGGCCGAGATTTGTCGAGTGGCCTTGGTAGTTCACCAGTAGGCCGCCTATCAAATTTCGTTCCATTTGGAGGTCGTTTGATGCCCCAACGGTTAACCGGGTAACCGCAAAAGCCCCTCTCTCTTTGCAGCCCAACACCCCTCCAAAACAGCCGACTAGCCCATCTAAACCCCCTCCATGCCCTCCGTCATTGGATCACGATTGTGTGGGCGAAAACCGCACCTCATTTGGACTCTCCTAGCTCCCCGTACCTATAAATATGCCTTCCCCTCCTCAAAATTCGGATCAAACCCTAGTCCACCCTCTCCCGCCGCCACCGGACGCGTCCGCGATGGCCGGACACGTCCGCCGCCGCCGCCCGGACCAATCCGCTGCCGCCACGTGTTGCGCCGCTGCTCTCCACCATGCCGGCCCGCCGGCCCAAAGCGGGCCCTCCTAGGCCCATCACCCACACCGCCGCCTCCCACGCTCGCCGCCCGCGCCGCATCCCGCTCCACCGCCTAGTGTCATCGCCGACCACCGCCCGGCGCCGCGCCTTGCCGCTCTGCCGCCTGCCGCGTAACGCCACCACTTCGTCTGCCGCCACCCTCGCCCGACGCCGGCGTCCTCCATCGCCGTTCTCCTCCTCCACCTCGTCGCCGGAGCGCCCGAGCTCGCCGGCCATCTCCTTCCTCCTCGCCGAGCATCTCCGGCCACAACCCCGATGATCCTCGAAGTCCATGCCAAAACCCTAGATCTGGAGGTTGTTTTTTCGTCAAGTCCTGAAATTCTCACATTATGTGACCCTCTTTGACATGTCATATCTCCATGCATATAGCTCCGATTCGCACATATGATCGAAATTTTCGTCTCGTGATGCTCTTCATGTTAGTGTCATTTGCATGCATGTTACTGTCTATATTGATGCCCTAACCTTCGTTGCAAAAGTGCTATATGATGTTGTCTGCTTGAATTTATCATAACTTGTTGATTTGTCATTTTCATTGCATTTTGTGTGTGCATCCTATGAGTATCATGTCTACATGTTTTAGGAGCATCTCCATGCCATCGTTACAGAGGTGCAATACTTGTATTTTTATAATCTCTTTGGTGACTAGCACAAGCATGCAAAGTAGGCTACATGATGTTGCTGATTTCAGACACTTCTGATTTTTGCATTATGATGCTATGTTGTCTTGTTGCCACAAGTAAATCCATGCACATTTTGAGGTAGTTCAGTAAGAGCGTTTTGAAGATGTGGTATTGCTATATCCGTTCATGCCTCTGGTTGTAATTATGGAGTACTCTAGCTTGTCATTACCATGCTCTACTTTTGCTAAATATTGTTGCTGGCAGATTGTTAACATGAAGTTCATTTTTGCCATATGTTTTATTAGTGATCCATGCACCCTATGAACTTGATCTTGCCATGTTTAGCTTCATACATGTGTCTTCTTACTGTTGGTTACCTTGTGATGCCATGTAATGCTTTGTGGTGAGTGGCATGAGCTTGCAAAGTTGCTATCATGAATCTGTTTCTGCCATGCTTTGTTTTTCTACCAAGTCTGAAACTGATCATATCACTTGCCATGTTTGCATTGATGCTACCATCTTGTCTATGCATCTTTGGCTAAAGTTCAGTAAGGGAGTTTTGTTCTTTTCCTTTAGTAATAGCATGCCATGCCTTTGTTTTCCATGATATGTTCCTGTAGCATGTTGTTTGCTAGCTCTAAACATTGCTACCTAATGTTGTTTATGACATGTTTAGTATTTTCACTGTCTGTGAAGCTGTTATCATTTGCATTTTTGCCATGCTAATTTAGGCTTGTTCTAGTGAGTTCTAGCAGGAGCTCAGTGTTCATGATTTGTAGAGCTTCACCTGTACTTCACTGCCATGTGCTTTGTTTCTATGTTGGAGTTCCGTAGCATAGTTTCATGATGCATCTTAAGTGCTATGATGCTGTTAAGCGCAGTTTTGCATCATTCTTGTTTTGCTTGTCATTTGCAAACCGTGCATCCGTTTCCGGTGATCCTTATATCGATTTCGACCGAAATCACTCACTGTTTCCATCAGCATGCTTGGTTTTCCAAATTGATGCCTTGATTATATTTTGCCTTCTGGAGTACCCATATGCATTGCACGTCATACCTCACATTCCATGCCATGTCTTGCATCATGTTGCTTGTGCATTCCACCGTGATTGATTGTTGTTCCACTGCTTGTGTTCTTGCTTTGGGTAGAGCGAGGAGACGAGTTCATGAACGAGGATCCTGTTGAGTATGTTTAGGAGGAGCAAGCTTTCAACAAATCTGAGAACTTTGCAAGCAAGATGATCATTACCCCAGATATCACTTCTATCTTTGCTTGGTAGTTGTTTGTTCTATCGCTACGTCGCGCTACCTACCACTTGTTTATCATGCCTCCCATATTGTCATGTCAAGCCTCTAACCCACCTTCCTAGCAAACCATTGTTTGGCTAAGTTACTGCTTTTGCTTAGCCCCTCTTATAGCGTTGCTAGTTTCAAGTGCCTTGCAGGTCATTCCATGTTGGAACATGGATATGTTGGGATATCACATTATCTCTTATTTTAATTAATGCATCTATATACTTGGCAAAGGGTGGAAGGCGTGGCCTTTTGCTGGGTGTTTTGTTCCACTCTTGTCGCCCAGTTTCCGTCATACCGGTGTTATGTTCCTTGATTTTGCGTTCCTTACGCGTTGGGGTTATGGGACCCCCTTGATAGTTCGCTTTGAATAAAACTCCTCCAGCAAGGCCCAACCTTGGTTTTAATATTTGCCTAATAACAACCTAAAATCTTGCCTAGGGAGTAATTAACCCGAGGATCATCTTCATTAAGACCCCTCCCCCCGGGTAAGTGCTCCTCTGAGTGTTGGTCCAAACCGAGTAGACTGTGGGGCCACCTCGGGGAAACTTGAGTGTTGGTTTTACTCATAGGATGTCTCATCTGGTGTGCCTTGAGAACGAGATATGTCCAGCTCCTATCGGGATTTGTCGGCACATTCGGGGGGTCTTGCTGGTCTTGTTTTACCATTGTCGAAATGTCTTGTAACCGGGATTCCGAGTCTGATCGGTTGTTCTGGAAGAAGGAATATCCTTCCTTGATCATGAGAGCTTGTGATGGGCTAAGTTGAGACACCCCTACAGGGTATAAACTTTCGAGAGCCGTGCCCGCGGTTATGCGGCAGATTGGAATTTGTTAATATCTGGTTGTAAAGAACTTGACACTTGACTTAATTTAAAATGCATCAACCGCGTGTGTAGCCATGATGGTCCCTTTTCGGCGGAGTCCGAGAAGTGAACACGGTTGGGTTATGTTTGAACATAAGTAGTTTTAGGATCACTTCTAGCTTCATGATTGTTGCGTAGTTTCTCATCTTACTCTTGTACTCGGATGTTGGCCACCATATTTGCTTAGCGCTTGCTGCAACTCCAGCTCATAACCAAATCCTACCCATAAGCTTAAATAGTCTTTATCTCACGGGTTTTGAGATTGCTGAGTCCTCGTGACTCACAGATACTACCAAAATAGTTGCAGGTGCCGATGATACCAGCGCAGGTGATGCTACCGAACTCAAGTGGGAGTTCGACGAGGACCTTGGTCGTTACTATGTTTCGTTTCCTGATGATCAGTAGTGCAGCCCAGTTGGGACGATTGGGATCTAACATTTGGGGTTGTCTTCTTTTCATTTGGATTTGTCTGTAGTCGGACTATGTGTGTACTCTGGATGATGTATGAATTATTTGATCATTATGTGATGTGGCGATTGTAAGCCAACTATCTATTTATCTCTATCCTTGTTCATTACATGGGATTGTGTGAAGATGACCCTTCTTACGATAAAAACAAAATGCGGTTATGCCTCTAAGTCGTGCCCCTACATGTGGGAGATATAGCCGCATCTTGGGCGTTATAGCTTAAGTGTGATTGTGTTAAATCTTTTATGAATACCGATGCTTTTCAAAAGTTTAGCACTAAATATGGACTTGACTTTGAGATAGTAGCCTCCTTTTATGAATCTTTTGCTACTCATGTTGATCTCCCTATAAGGAGAAGTGGTTCAAATATCACCCACCTATTAAATAAGAAATTAAGGAACCGGTACCAGCTAAAGATGAAACTATTATCTATATTGTTGATCTGGTTGTTCCTACTACTTATATTGAAAAACCACCTTTTCCTTTTAGGATAAACCGAAGGATATTGATTGCATGAAGTGGAAATTTCTAGTTAGATGGTATTGCTCTTTCCCATTTACATATCTTTTCCACAGGCTTTGTTGCAAGGCAATAGCTTGCTGGTAGACATCATATACATAGTACTATGAAAGATTTCTAAATCTGTACCTAACCAAAGTTTTTTTTTTACTTTGTGAGTTATAAAGGGATTATATAGTTAGATTTCATAGTAGCATCGTAAAAGCGTGTTGCACATGTTTCTCACTTTCTTTTAGAATCTACTATTTCTCTGAATGCAATTTTGTCTGCTATAAAAAATAGTGTTTATGCATTTTAAAATTACTAACACGCCCAATTTTTTCTGGCACTTTGCTTACGGACTTTTGGTTCACATTGTTAGAGTGCACCGTTCATATTGCATTCATATACACGTAATTGAACGTATGGTTAACAAGTTCAGGCAATTGATCCAAGATGGTTCAGTCAAAATGATATCAAATTATAAGGTTATATCTGCATTGATTGTTCGATCATTGATAGACGACAAGATACTTATTTTCTTGCACACAACAAAATTTCAATACATTCAAGGTCTCAAAAAGATTGAAATAGAAGAACAAAGCTTCACATTTTCCAGCATTGATGTTCCTTCCACAAGAGATGACTAGAAAATTTACTTTCCGGTACAGCTATATTTTTTGAAATCATTAATTTCAATGTTTTCTGCATATTAACACCACCTTTTATTCTGTAGTTGTCGTTGTCGTAGCAAACTTACATCGGGCATACTGAAGAAACATAGACAGTCATGGGATTTGAAAGATTCATGATATTGTGATTCGAATTGAGTGAGTATATTCTAGGAAGCTAAACGAGTACAGGTGCTAATAGTTACAACTCTTGGAATATACATGGATGAAAAATTTAATGCGACAAGGTCAACCAAATTGATGAGGATTATTTGGGCCGTGTTGTCACCGTAACATCAACAACTATCAGATATTTGATAGGCCTGTTTTTATATCAATAAGATTCAAGTATTTCTATGCGTATATTTATTGTATCGGAAAGTTAATACCAAGTGTATACATACTACTCACTATCATCTACAAGTGCAACTAGAGTTTATGTCGATTTGAATATCATAAGGAAATCCAATACCTTTAAATGAAAAAATTGGTGCACCTAACGTTGATTTTAACACAGCGAAGAGGAGAACCAAGTAAAGACTTCATAGCTCCTGTGAAGATGATGAGTTGATTGTTATGATACTACAATTAGGTTTTCTTTAGCTAGAATCTCCTATTTATTTTTATATTTTTATATTTATTTATTTTCTTTTAGCTTTTCTATGACTTATGCGGAGTGAAAGATTAGCAGATTGATTCGGAAGGATTCCTTTGTCAAGTAATTTTATTGTACCTATGTTAGCTTATGTAAGTTACTAATCCATTTGGTAGTATCCATTAGGAAGTACTTTATTCTAAGAGACCACCCTTCCAAATTTGATTTCGATAATAATTGTCTTTTGTGAAGATCTTTCTCTGATTATTTCAGTTCATTGTCAATGGTCTAGATGGTGTAATTCTCTAATCTATTTATAAATTGTTTGAACTTTTCAAAGTGATCAGATTGTATATAGACAACTGGTTATGTTGTGTGATATAGTTGCCTTGGTACACTTGCATTAGTTAATGTCTGCAGATCTCTACTTATATGCTATTTCAGATGGTGAAGAATTTAGTGAAGAATAATTGACTGTGGAATCACCTGATAATATGCTTAGTAAGGCAAAATTTTGTTGTTAAAATAATAACAAACACCGTCTGTTAGCACCAAATCCAGCTCATAACCAAATCCTACCCATAAGCACTACTGATCATCGGGAAACGAAACATAGTAACGACCAAGGTCCTCGTCGAACTCCCACTTGAGTTCGGTAGCATCACCTATGTTGGTATCATCGGCACCTGCAACTATTTTGGTAGTATCTGTGAGTCACGAGGACTCAGCAATCTCAAAACCCATGAGATAAAGACTATTTAAGCTTATGGGTAGGATTTGGAACAAATATAAAAACTATCTGAAATAAAAAACACTGTCTGTTAGCACCAAAAGTATGCGAGGAAATGGAAATTGAAAATCGTTCAAGTCTAGCCGAGTAGTCAGTTAATCTAACAAAATTTTGGAATAGTACAACTATTATTTTAACAACAAAAGTAAGTATTCGCTCCACATGGTTTATGATTCAGTATGACGCTACTGATGCATGCACATTTAGAAATAATTTAAAGATATCCATATGAATTTTGACAGGTCAAAAGAATAGATGGTTAGTGCAAGAAGATAAGCCTGTTCAGGGCATACAAAAATTGCAATAATTTAATTACCTTTGGGACTAATCTTAGTTTAAAATAGCTATATACACACCTACAATAATGTTCAGAAACATGGCTTCACTATTTGGCTGATTACCTAATCAAATTTAGGCCAAATACCAATCACTGTCACACACACACAAAAGTTGGTAGGTTTGAGGTTATACAGAAATAAAACAAAGTGGGGAAATATTAATGCTTTACTAAAGAAGAAGAATAGGACGAAGAAACAATAGTGCAATCCAGAAAATGCAACTATTACACTTGAATGCTGTGACCATTTTCCGTCAGTACCATATCAAGAATCTCAGTTTCCTCTCACATCAAGCATAACTTCAGTTCAGAACTTCAGACATTTACAAATGTATGACTGTTGTATATGGACCTGAACCAAAATCAGAGGTGACAGAATTATGTTTCGATGGAACTATATATGGATAATTTGATTAACTGAAGGGCATGTGTTGCAGATCGCATACCTATGGTTTAGGTTTAGGATTATAGATATTGACTGCGAGTGGCATGCCCAACATTGACTACAGAATCATGTATTTAATCACAATAGTACAACTACACCTATTCGTTCTCACAGAACTGACGACATCACATATGACCAACTCTGCATATGAATTCATGTCTAACACAAACATATCCTATGTTGGCCTACAAATCCTAGACCCTACAATTCCAAGAGAACAACAAAATAGAGGAGACCATCAACTCATCAACTTAATTCCATGAAACAGGGGATTTGACACGCGCACACGCAGCAAGGTTCACTCGTGAGCGGAACACATTCAGAGAAGCTAGCCATGATCGATCCCTCCGGCCGGATGAGCACACGTCACACATCCATCCCTGTGGAGTATATCGAAAAAGTCTTTCGACCCGCTTTATAAATAAAGCAAACCACCGAGCACAAAGTCTACATGGTACCATACGAACAACACACACACAACGCCACCGCAGACAAGGCCCAACACACACACACACACATAGATAGTACAGAAGGTTCAGCTGTGGGCACAGCACAACAAGCCCAACATAGAATGAAGCACGCACAACACAAAAACGACGGTGGCGGGGAGGTAGAGCGGATCTAATCCGGCATTTGTGGTGGTGGGGGAAGCGGAGGAGCCATCCGGAGAGCCATCGTGCGCAGCTGGGTGATGATGGAGGTGATGGCGTCTTTGTCCCTAGGGCGGCTAAGCGGCCGCCAAAGCTGCAAGTAACCAGACCATTTGAACGAAGTGTCAATAGCGCGACGAAGAGGGACCTGCTGAATCACAAGCTTATTCCTAATAGTCCACAGCGTCCAGGCAAGCACCCCGATGGTCAACCACCTAATGTGGCGAGACGCGGGTGGTAACGTCTGAAGTTTGGTGAAGAGAGCGGGGAAGTTGTTGTGGTCCCAGCTTCCACCCACTAATTCGTGAAAACAGCTCCAGAGGAACTGTGCGGACACATAGGTGAAGAAGATATGGTTCGTATCCTCTTCAGGCCCGCAGAGCAGACACCACCCATCACCAGGGCCATTGCGTGTCAGGACCTCTATGCCGGACGGAAGGCAACCGCGAATCCATTGCCATAAGAAGATCCTAATCTTTAAAGGGAGCCGGATCGCCAAGATTGTGGTGAGAGCCTCACAACCCGGCGAAGGGGCTATAGCCTGGTAGAGAGATTTAGAGGAGAATTTCCCAGATGGCTCTAGCCGCCACCTGGTGTGGTCCTCTCCCATCTCCAAATCCGGCTCGTGCAAAGCAATGCAGTCGAGCATGTCCTTGTAACGCCCTCGATGCAGCTATAGCCTTCCACCCTTTACCAAGTATATAGATGCATTGATTGATTAAATAAGAGATATTGTGATATCCCAACAAAATATCCATGTTCCAACATGGAACAAGCTTCAATCTTCACCTGCAACTAACAACGCTATAAGAGGGGCTGAGCAAAGCGGGAACATAGCCAAACAATGGTTTGCTAGGGCAAGGTGGGTTAGAGGCTTGGTTTAACAACATGGGAGGCATGATAAGCAAGTGGTAGGTATCACAGCATAGGCATAGCAAAAGAGCGAGCAACTAGCAAGCAAAGATAGAAGTGATTTCGAGGGTATGGTCATCTTGCCTGAAATCCCGCAAGGAAGAAGAACGAGTCCACAAGATACCTGCATGATCCTAAATTTTTTTTAGTGAAATTTGAGAAGAGAAGAGTCAAAACTCTACATCAGGATGCCTCACCAGAGCGATGAAGGGACTGGGGAGTAAAAAGAAGTCCTAACTCTCTGATATATATAATTCGTAAATGACTCAAAACATTTCTAGACTCAATAATGCAAGCGATTCGATCAAGCAGGGGGCTCCTAAGGTCGGGGAAGGCTCTGATTACCAACTTGTAACGCCCTCGATGCGGCTATATCTCCCACGTGTCGAAGCACGACTTAGAGGCATAACCGCATTGAAAGCAATGTCGCAAGTGAGGTAATCTTCACACAACCCATGTAATAAAATAGGGGAAGAAGATGCATAGTTGGCTTACAATCGCCACTTCACACAATTACATGAATAAAGCATTACATCATCCAAATACAATCAAGGTCCGACTACGGAACCAAAATAAAAGAAGAACCCCAAATGCGACAAGGTCCCCGATCGACCCCAACTGGGCTCCACTACTGATCAACTAGAACAAAACACCACAAAGGACAAGATCTTCATCGAGCTCCTCCTGAGCTTGGTTGCGTCAACTGCACGGTCTCATCAGCACCTGCAAGCTGGTTTTGGAAGTATCTGTGAGCCACGGGGACTCAGCAATCTCGCACCCTCGCGATCAAGACTATTTAAGCTTATGGGTAAGGTAAAAAAGGTATGAGGAGGAGCTTCTGCAAGCGACTAGCATATATGGTGGCTAACATACGCAAATGAGAGTGAGAAGAGAAGGCAAAGCACGGTCGAGAAACTATGATCAAGAAAGTGATCCTAAAACAACCTACATCAAGCATAACTCCAACACCGTGTTCACTTCCCGGACACTGCCGGAAAGATACCATCACGGTAACACACGTGGTTGATGTATTTTAATTAAGGTCAACTTCATGTTTTCTACAACCGGACATTAACAAATTCCCATCTGCCCATAACCGCGGGCACGACTTTCGAAAGTTCAAATCCCTGCAGGGGTGTCCCAACTTAGCCCATGACAAGCTCTCACGGTCAACGAAGGAATAGACCTTCTAGCAGGAAGACCCGACCAGACTCGGAATCCCGGTTACAAGACATTTCGACAATGGTAGAACAAGACCAGCAAAGCCACCTAGATGTGCTGACAAATCCTGATAGGAGCTGCACATATCTCGTTCTCAGGGCACACCGGATGAGCCAGACATCGGGTAAGCCATCCCAGAGTTGCCCCTGGTAGCCTCAGACATCGCTCAGTTGGACCAACACTTAGAGAAGCACTGGCCCGGGGGGTTAAAATAAAGATGACCCTTGAGCCGGCCGACTCAAGGGAAAGAAAAGGCTAGGTGGCAAATGGTAAAACCAATGTTGGGCCTTGCTGTTGGAGTTTTATTCAAGGCGAACTGTCAGGGGGTTCCCATTATTACCCAACCGCGTAAGGAACGCAAAATCCGAGAACATAACACCGATATGACGGAAACTAGGGTGGCAAGAGTGGAACAAAACACTAGGCATAAGGCCGAGCCTTCCACCCTTTACCAAGTTTATAGATGCATTAATTAATTAAATAAGAGATATTGTGATATCCCAACAAAATATCCATGTTCCAACATGGAACAAGCTTCAATCTTCACCTACAACTAACAACGCTATAAGAGGGGCTGAGCAAAGCGGGAACATAGCCAAACAATGGTTTGCTAGGGCAAGGTTGGTTAGAGGCTTGGTTTAACAACATGGAAGGCATGATAAGCAAGTGGTAGGTATCACAGCATAGGCATAGCAAAAGAGCGAGCAACTAGCAAGCAAAGATAGAAGTGATTTCGAGGGTATGGTCATCTTGCCTGAAATCCCGCAAGGAAGAAGAACGAGTCCACAAGATACCCGCGTGATCCTAAATTTTTTTAGTGAAATTTGAGAAGAGAAGAGTCAAAACTCTACATCAGGATGCCTCACCAGAGCGACGAAGGGACTGGGGAGTAAAAAAAGTCCTAACTCTCTGTTATATATAATTCGTAAATGACTCAAAACATTTCTAGACTCAATAATGCAAGCGATTCGATCAAGCAGGGGGCTCCTAAGGTCGGGGAAGGCTCTGATTACCAACTTGTAACGCCCTCGATGCGGCTATATCTCCCACGTGTCGAAGCACGACTTAGAGGCATAACCGCATTGAAAGCAATGTCGCAAGTGAGGTAATCTTCACACAACCCATGTAATAAAATAGGGGAAGAAGATGCATAGTTGGCTTACAATCGCCACTTCACACAATTACATGAATAAAGCATTACATCATCCAAATACAATCAAGGTCCGACTGCGGAACCAAAATAAAAGAAGAACCCCAAATGCGACAAGGTCCCCGATCAACCCCAACTGGGCTCCACTACTGATCAACTAGAACAAAACACCACAAAGGACAAGATCTTCATCGAGCTCCTCCTGAGCTTGGTTGCATCAACTGCACGGTCTCATCAGCACCTGCAAGCTGGTTTTGGAAGTATCTGTGAGCCACGGGGACTCAGCAATCTCGCACCCTCGCAATCAAGACTATTTAAGCTTATGGGTAAGGTAAAAAGGTATGAGGAGGAGCTTCAGCAAGCGACTAGCATATATGGTGGCTAACATACGCAAATGAGAGTGAGAAGAGAAGGCAAAGCACGGTCGAGAAACTATGATCAAGAAAGTGATCCTAGAACAACCTATGTCAAGCATAACTCCAACACCGTGTTCACTTCCCGGACACTGCCGGAAAGATACCATCACGGTAACACACGTGGTTGATGTATTTTAATTAAGGTCAACTTCAGGTTTTCTACAACCGGACATTAACAAATTCCCATCTGCCCATAACCGCGGGCACGGCTTTCGAAAGTTCAAATCCCTGCAGGGGTGTCCCAACTTAGCCCATGACAAGCTCTCACGGTCAACGAAGGAATAGACCTTCTAGCAGGAAGACCCGATCAGACTCGGAATCCCGGTTACAAGACATTTCGACAATGGTAGAACAAGACCAGCAAAGCCACCTAGATGTGCTGACAAATCCCGATAGGAGCTGCACATATCTCGTTCTCAGGGCACACCGGATGAGCCAGACGTCGGGTAAGCCATCCCAGAGTTGCCCCTGGTAGCCTCAGACATCGCTCAGTTGGACCAACACTTAGAGAAGCACTGGCCCGGGGGGTTAAAATAAAGATGACCCTTGAGCCGGCCGACTCAAGGGAAAGAAAAGGCTAGGTGGCAAATGGTAAAACCAATGTTGGGCCTTGCTGTTGGAGTTTTATTCAAGGCGAACTGTCAGGGGGTTCCCATTATTACCCAACCGCGTAAGGAACGCAAAATCCGAGAACATAACACCGATATGACGGAAACTAGGGTGGCAAGAGTGGAACAAAACACTAGGCATAAGGCCGAGCCTTCCACCCTTTACCAAGTTTATAGATGCATTAATTAATTAAATAAGAGATATTGTGATATCCCAACAAAATATCCATGTTCCAACATGGAACAAGCTTCAATCTTCACCTACAACTAACAACGCTATAAGAGGGGCTGAGCAAAGCGGGAACATAGCCAAACAATGGTTTGCTAGGGCAAGGTTGGTTAGAGGCTTGGTTTAACAACATGGAAGGCATGATAAGCAAGTGGTAGGTATCACAGCATAGGCATAGCAAAAGAGCGAGCAACTAGCAAGCAAAGATAGAAGTGATTTCGAGGGTATGGTCATCTTGCCTGAAATCCCGCAAGGAAGAAGAACGAGTCCAAGAAGAAAACAAACGGACATAGTCGAACGGGTCCTCACAAATGCAACACTATCGAAACCAACCCGAAGAAGCAACACCGGAAAGAAGCAAACAATCATGGTAAACAACCATCACATAACATGGCATGATGCGCAAAACAAATATGATGCATGTCCGGTTTAAATATACATGGCACGGCAAAGGGCACGAACAAAACTACAAGTTAAGTGGAGCTCAATATGCAACGAGTTGCATATTGACGGAACACCACATCACTTATTTAGTTCACTCTCGGTTAGGTACTCCACAATATTAAATGTTGGTTAACATGGAAAGCGGTGAAGCATAACAAAACTATATCATCTAAACAATTTAAATGGGGCCGGATATAACAAATAACAAATCTGGTAAGTCCCCATATGCATTAGCAATTTTTAAAGAAACAACAAATTTTAACCATCTTAAAGTTGTTAACATGATGCGGATGACATGTTCAAGTTTATGCAATTTTTATTAAAGTTGACAAGAGCAATAAGAAGCATTTGTCACCGTGGTGGAAAGAAAAGGGGTGCCACGGCAACGATAACGAAAACGGTGCCACTGCAATGTTCCGGTTCCGGTAACTCGATTGAGATGCCGATGCAAAGGAGAAGTGTGCAGATGCGTACAAAAGATGGTGGGGCACTCCTGGATACCGGGTGTCCCATGAGTTGGCGACAAGGAAACGAGTGACCATTTGGACACGGTGCAAACACGAGCATCTCAAACATCACACATGCATTCGTTCACGGGCATCGTCTCGATGGTTAACTTCGAAGTGTGCAAACGGGCCGGTTCTCGTTCGGTTCCAAGTAGAGGAAGTATACGTTCTCAGGATGTGGTGGAAGTAGGGGGTACACCAGGACGGTAGAGGTACTCACGACGGTAGTGGTACGCGTTTTCGTAGAAGGACTTGATGAATTCGAGTTAGTTGGGGTCGACGGTAGTCGTTCACGTTTCGAGGAGGAAGTAGAGGTTCTCGCTATCTCGGCGATGGTATTTGTTCACGGCGGTAGTGGAACTTGACGGATCCGATGCCTCCGGACGTAGTGGTACATGTTCGGTTTTCTTCGGAGAGGTACATGGCGTTCTTCGGTCATAGGTACTTGACGTTTTGCTACCCGGGTCTTCGGCGACGGTGTTGTACACAAGACGTTGGGGTACTTGTCGGTCCGGTCTTGATGGAGTAGATGCATACGTCGGGGCTTGTCGCATCACCGGGTGTAGTCATACACGTACGGAGCGGAACTTGGCGTCCTGGTTCGGTGGTGAAGCTGGTACTTGTCGATTCAGGGGACATCGGTAGAGATACTGGACGCGACACTGTGTACTCGTACACTTGTCGGAGAGGATTTTTCCATGAAGCCCAAAACGAAACAGCCACCATTGGAGGCAATAGAGGCGGAGGCGCACGAGGGTAGCGAGGCGGTGGTCGAGGTGACATGCGCTCGGGCAATGGTACCAAACGGCAACGGGGCAAGGAGTGGTCCAGCGGGACATGGAGGTCACCGAGAACCATAAGAGCAGCGGCAAGATGGCGGGGCGGCGGCCTCTACTCGCCGGCGTCGAAGGAGAGGCTGCAGGGGCGCCGGAGTTGGCGTGGTCGGAGGGGCTTGCCTCTGAACTGCAGCAGCGGGGCTGCTGACGATGGCTTGTAAGGGATGCCGACGCCATGGAGCTCGGGGTCACGGGGAAGGAGCCGTGCAGAGAGGCGACGCTCGGCGGCCGGGCCGGCGTCAAGGAGAAGGTTCGGTGCGGGGGCGGACCAGACAACGGGCAGGAGAGCAGCGTGCGTGGGGAGGAGATGGGATCGAGATCTCTCTCCTGTGCACGACGCGTGAGGAGGATGGAAGGGATATGGGATCTGGTACGGGAAAGAGCGGTGGGGCGGCAGCCGACAATAGCTCCGGTGGCCGGCCGGTGTGACGTAGCTGGAGGCGCCAGGCGTGGCTCGCTGGTATTGAAGATCGAAAGGGAGGAGCGAGGGGGTTCGAGCGAACAGGGATGGGGGTCGGGTAACTCCCTGGCGGCGTGAGGAGGAGGGGATCGAGGGAGAGAGAGGGTGTAGCGGCTGGGCCTAGGGCCGGCTAGGTCAGGCCACAGGTGGGCCTTAAGCAGACTGGCTCGACCTAGATGGGCCGCGGGGATGGTTGGGCCAGCTTGGCAGGAGGTATCTCTCTCTCCTCTTCCTATTTTCTTTAGCAGAAAACAATTAAGGGGAAGAAAAAGGAAAGAGGGAGGTTAGGAAAAGAATTTGCGCCGGAGGTTAATTTCCCCGGACACAAAAAAATGAGCTTGTTCCCAGAAAATAGGAAAGAGCACACGTGTGAAGTTTGAATTTAAATCAAATGAGTGTGAGAAGGAAGTAGGGAAACTATGATCAAGAAAGTGATCCTAGAACAACCTATGTCAAGCATAACTCCAACACCGTGTTCACTTCCCGGACACTGCCGGAAAGATACCATCACGGTAACACACGTGGTTGATGTATTTTAATTAAGGTCAACTTCAAGTTTTCTACAACCGGACATTAACAAATTCCCATCTGCCCATAACCGCGGGCACGGCTTTCGAAAGTTCAAATCCCTGCAGGGGTGTCCCAACTTAGCCCATGACAAGCTCTCACGGTCAACGAAGGAATAGACCTTCTAGCGGGAAGACCCGATCAGACTCGGAATCCCGGTTACAAGACATTTCGACAATGGTAGAACAAGACCAGCAAAGCCACCTAGATGTGCTGACAAATCCCGATAGGAGCTGCACATATCTCGTTCTCAGGGCACACCGGATGAGCCAGACGTCGGGTAAGCCAGCCCATAGTTGCCCCTAGTAGCCTTAGACATCACTCAGTTGGACCAACACTTAGAGAAGCACTGGCCCGGGGGGTTAAAATAAAGATGACCCTTGAGCCGGCCGACTCAAGGGAAAGAAAAGGCTAGGTGGCAAATGGTAAAACCAATGTTGGTCCTTGCTGGAGGAGTTTTATTCAAGGCGAACTGTCAAGGGGTTCCCATTATTACCAAACCGCGTAAGGATCGCAAAATCCGGGAACATAAAACCGATATGATGAAAACTAGGGCGGCAAGAGTGGAACAAAACACCAGGCATAAGGCCGAGCCTTCCACCCTTTACCAAGTATATAGATGCATTAATTAATTAAATAAGAGATATTGTGATATCCCAACAAAATATCCATGTTCCAACATGGAACAAGCTTCAATCTTCACCTGCAACTAACAACGCTATAAGAGGGGCTGAGCAAAGCGGGAACATAGCCAAACAATGGTTTGCTAGTGCAAGGTGGGTTAGAGGCTTGGTTTAACAACATGGAAGGCATGATAAGCAAGTGGTAGGTATCACAGCATAGGCATAGCAAAAGAGCGAGAAACTAGCAAGCAAAGATAGAAGTGATTTCGAGGGTATGGTCATCTTTCCTGAAATCCCGCAAGGAAGAAGAACGAGTCCACGAAGAAAACAAATGGACGTAGTCGAACGGGTCCTCACAAATGCAACGCTATCGGAACCAACCCGAAGAAGCAACACCGGAAAGAAGCAAACAATCATGGTAAACAACCATCGCATAACATGGCATGATGCGCAAAACAAATATGATGCATGTCCGGTTTAAATATGCATGGCATGGCAAAGGGCACAAACAAAACTACAAGTTAAGTGGAGCTCAATATGCAACGAGTTGCATATTGACGGAACACCACATCACATATTTAGTTCACTCTCAGTTAGGTACTCCACAATATTAAATGTTGGTTAACATGGCAAGAGGTGAAGCATAACAAAACTATATCATCTAAACAATTTAAATGGGGCCGGATATAACAAATAACAAATCCGGTAAGTCCCCATATGCATTAGCAATTTTTAAAGCAACAACAAATTTTAACCATCTTAAAGTTGTTAACATGATGCGGATGACATGTTCAAGTTTATGCAATTTTTATTAAAGTTGACAAGAGCAATAAGAAGCATTTGTCACCGTGGTGGAAAGAAAAGGGGTGCCACGGCAACGATAACGGAAACGGTGCCACTGCAATGTTCCGGTTCTGTTAACTCGATTGAGATGTTGATGCAAAGGAGAAGTGTGCGGATGCGTACAAAAGATGGTGGGGCACTCCCGGATACCGGGTGTCCCATGAGTTGGCGACAAGGAAACGAGTGACCATTTGGACACGATGCAAACACGAGCATCTCAAACATCACACATGCATTCGTTCACGGGTATCGTCTCGATGGTTACCTTCGAAGTGTGCAAACGGGCCGGTTCTCATTCGGTGCCAAGTATAGGAAGTATACGTTCTCGGGACATGGTGGAAGTAGGGGGTACACGACGACGATAGAGGTACTCGCGACGGTAGTGGTACGCATTTTCGTAGAAGGACTTGATGAATCCGAGTCACTTGGGGTCGACAGTAGTCGTTCACGTTTCGAGGAGGAAGTAGAGTTCTCGCGATCTCGGCGATGGTATTTGTTCACGGCGGTAGTGGAACTTGACGGATCCGATGCCTCCGGACGTAGTGGTACATATTCGGTTTTGTTCGGAGAGGTACATGGCGTTCTTCGGTCATAGGTACTTGACGTTTTGCTACCCGGGTCTTCAGCGACGGTGTTGTACACAAGACGTTGGGGTACTTGTCGGTCCGGTCTTGATGGAGTAGATGTACACGTCGGGGCTTGTCGCATCACCGGGTGTAGTCGTACACGTACGGAGCAGAACTTGGCGTCCTGGTTCGGTGGTGAAGCTGGTACTTGTCAATTTAGGGGATGTCGGTAGAGATACTGCACGCGACACTGTGTACTCGTACACTTGTCAGAGAGGATTTTTCCACGAAGCCCAAAACGAAACAACCACCATCGGAGGCAACAGAGGCGGAGGCGCACGAGAGTAGCAAGGCGGTGGTCGAGGTGACATGCGCTCGGGCAATGGTACCAAGCGGCAACGGGGCAAGGAGTGTTCCAGCGGGACATGGAGGTCGCCGAGAACCATAAGAGCAGCGGCAAGATGGCGCGGCGGCGGCCTCTACTCGCCGGCATCGGTGGAGAGGCTGCAGGGGCGCCGGAGTTGGCGCGGTCGGAGGGGCTTGCCTCTGAACTGCAGCAGCAGGGCTGCTGACGATGGCTTGTAAGGGAGGCCGGCGCCATGGAGCTCGGGGTCACGGGGAAGGAGCCGTGCAGAGAGGCGACGCTCGGCGGCCGGGCCGGTGTCAAGGAGAAGGTTCGGTGCGGGGGCGGACCGGACAACGGGCAGGAGAGCAGCGTGCGTGGGGAGGAGATGGGATCGAGATCTCTCTCCTGTGCACGGCGCGCGAGGAGGATGGAAGGGATATGGGATCTGGCACGGGAAAGAGCGGTGGGGCGGCAGCCAGCAATAGCTCCGGTGGCCGGCCGGTGTGACGTAGCTGGAGGCGCCAGGCGTGGCTCGCTGGTATTGAAGATCGAAAGGGAGGAGCGAGGGGGTTCGAGCGAACAGGGATGGGGGTCGGGTAACTCCCTGGCGGCGTGAGGAGGAGGGGATCGAGGGAGAGAGAGGGTGTAGCGGTTGGGCCTTGGGCCGGCTAGGTCAGGCCGCAGGTGGGCCTTAAGCAGACTGGCTCGACCTAGATGGGCCGTGGGGATGGTTGGGCCAGCTTGGCAGGAGGTATCTCTCTCTCCTCTTCCTATTTTCTTTAGCAGAAAACAATTAAGGGGAAGAAAAAGGAAAGAGGGAGGTTAGGAAAAGAATTTGCGCCAGAGGTTAATTTCCCCGGACACAAAAAAATGAGCTTGTTCCCAGAAAATAGGAAAGAGCACACGTGTGAAGTTTGAATTCAAACTCATTTGAATTTAAAACAAATGAGTGTGAGAAGGAAGTCGGTATGCGATAGGTCCAAAAATGTTGGGAATTTTGGAGGAGCCCCGGTAAAAGGGAAAAGAATTATTGGGCAAGGTTCGGGGATCAACTCGAAGCACAAAAGGCATGGGTTTATTTTGCAAGTGTGTTCCAGTGAATTCCAACAAATGGAATATTTAATATAGCTCCCTACTATCGGGAGGGTATGTTATAAAGAGAAGTCATCGGGTGAATTCCCTCGGTTTAAATGGATCAAAGGTCCATGCCATTTATTTAGTTGAGTTAAGAAAAGAAATGACATGATGGCATGATGACATGGTGCAATGCACATGATGCAATGATGAATGCAAAGAACCAAAGAAAACACACGACGAAACCCGGAAACATGGAAGGCATCTGAAGCTCCAGTCTTGGGGCGTTACAGTCCTGCTACGTAGCATTCTCCTCTGGTCCAAATGGTCTCCGGAACGCGAGATGCCCTATGTCAATAAGGGCCACCACAACAGAAATTCGCAGATCTACCGCGATGGAGAACAGGTTAGGGAAGCGGGCCGTGAAGGGGGTGTCCCCAGCCCATCTATCGAACCAGAACATCGTGGCGGTGCTAGATCCAACTGCAATCGAGGTCTCGATGCGGAGGACTGGGAGGAGCTGTATGATGGATTGCCAGAACTGGGAGCCACCGGACCGCTGGCTGAAGGCGAGTGGCTGACCATGGAGGTATTTCTACTGGATGATGCGAAGCCACAAGCCACTCTCTCCGTTTGCAATCCGCCAAAGCTACCTAGTCAGGAGAGCAATGTTCATGCGTTTGGAGGACATGATCCCGAGTACGCCCTGATCGCGAGGTTTACAGATCTCTGACCACCGAACCATGTGGTACTTCTGCTTATCGCCTTCGCCAGCCCAGAAGAAGTGCCCCTGGACTGTGGCAATCTCATGGTGCAGAGTCTCAGGCAGGCTGTAGAAGCTCATAATGAATAGGAGCAAGCTTCAGTTGGACGAGTTAATGAGCACCGCCCGGGCTGCCTTAGAGAGCCATCAGCCCTGCCATGGTTCAATGCGGTGCTGAAGCTTCCCCACCGTGGGGTGCAGCTCGGCCACCATGAGCCTCATGTCACTAATGGGGATTCCCAAATAAGTCATGGGTAGGCTCCCAAGATGGCAGTTGAGGTGGTCCGTGAAGTTCTGTCGCTCGTCTTGGGGGCATCCCAAGACCATGACCGCACTCTTATCGAAGTTGATCATGAGGCCAGACATTTGCTCAAAGCAGAGCAGGAGGAACTTTAAGTTTGTGATGTCGTTCACTGAGCCTTCCACCATTATAATGGTGTCATCTATGTATTGGAGAAGGGAAATCCCATTCCCGCCTACCACGTGTGGGACTATGCCCCTAATATGTCCCGCAACCTTGGCTTTATCTAGGATGGCTGCCAGAGCATCAACGACCATGTTGAAGAGGAATGGAGAGAAGGGGTCGCCTTGACAGACCCCACAGAATGTGGGGAAGTAAGGGCCAATCTCGCCATTGATGTTCACCGCAGTCCAGCCCGAGGAGACCATTTGCATCACGCGGGTCACCCATTTATCATCGAACCCCTTCCGGTGCAAGCATTCTCGAAGGAAGGGCCAATAGACCGTGTCATATGCCTTGTGGATGTCTAGTTTCAGGAAAACTGCCTTGAGGTGTTTGGAGTGCACCTCATGGAGAGCTTCCTGAAACACTAGGACTCCATTAAGGATATACGAGCCCTGGATGAATGCCGACTGATCCGGGTGAGTGAGTCGGTCCGCTATTGGGGCCACCCTAATGGTGTACCCCTTCGCAAGGATGCATAAGATGACATTGATCACCGTAATCGGGCAGTACTGGCAGATATCCAAGGCACTAGTTACTTTGGGAATGAGGGTGATAATCCCAAAGTTCAGCCTGGTAAGGTCGATGGAACCTACATAGAACTCCTCAAAGAGGGCCAGCACCTTCAATTTAATAACCTCCTAGAAGGTCTGGAAGAACTTCACTGGGAGGCCATCTGGGCCAGGGGCCGACGATGGATTCATGCCCTTAATGGCCGCCCAGACTTCTGCCTCAGAGAACGGGGTCGTAAGGGCCACATTGTCCGCAGGAGAGACACATCTGTGGGCCGGCCAAATGTCGTGTGCGAGGGCCATCCCTCCCTGAGGGGAGGCAGAGAATAGGTCTCTGCAAAAGCCGTCTACATGGGCCCAGATGTCCTCTGGCTATTGCAGGAGGGTCTCTCCATCCCAAAGGAGAGGGATCGAGTTACAGCGTTGCCGGCCGTTGGCGATGGCATGGAAGTAAGCAGTACTGGCATCCCCCTTGAGGACCCAATTCTGCGTACCCCGCAAGCACCAGTATGCCTCCTCATCTATGTAGATGACTGTAAGCTTGTCCTTTAAGTCATATATAAGCATCCATTCCTCGGCTGATAGTCCCACGCCATCCGTGCGGAGATCGAGGGTCTCGATGGACTCTAGGAGGGCTTTCTTGCACTCCCGTATATCTCGGCCCACGTTAGCACCCCATCCTTTCATGAATTGCCATGACCGCTTTGCACAGAAGTGCCAGGAGTCAACGACCGAGAGGGAACGATGGGCGGCTTCACGCGCCTGTCACCATCGAGGGACCATCGCAGCGGCACAACCAGAAGGTTTCAAATAGTAAGCGGGGCAGTAGGGGCGGACGCTCGTTCTCCGAAGAGAGGAGGAGGGGTATGTGATCGGAACCAATCCGAGTAATCGCCCAGAGCGAAGCTAGGGGGCAATGAATGTCCCACTCAGGAGATGCGAAGACCCTGTCGAGGACTAAGCGGGTCAGCTCCGCTTGGCAGTTGGTCCAAGTGAACCTAGCCCCGACCCAATCAAGCTCGCAGAGCCCCATGTATGTGATGAGGTCATTGAACATCTGCATCCGGGGGAAGTTAACCAAGTTATTATTCTTGTCGTCCTCCGACCGGATGAGGTTAAAGTCACCGCCCACCACCACCGGCAGCAGGGCGGCCGCAACCTTCCTGCGGAGCTCATGGAGGAAAGCCTCAGAGCACCGGTGATCGGCCAGGCCATAGACTACAATGATCTCCCATTTGAAGTTAAGGGCCTGCTCGAAGATCTCCATGCTAACGAAGAACTCGCCCCGGTCCATGCTTCCTACCTCAAAGGTGGCCTCCTTGACACCTAGAAAGATGCCACCCGAGTGCATGGCCCGCACTCCCACTAGAAGGGAGCTAGTGCCAAGCATATAGGTCGAAGCTCAAGTGCTCGATCTCCGAAAGGGAAAATTCCGTCCGCATCATTTCTTGGATGGCCACAATGTCGATTCGTTCATTGCGCATGTACTCTATCAGTTGGTGGCGCCGACCATCTTGGCCGAAACCACGGATGTTCCAGAAAAGTGTACGCATCACGAGACCATCGGGGGGGGGCTGCTTGACCCCAAGACTCGGGAGGCACTCTGGGTGCGAAGAGCTGCGGTGCGGGAGTGGGTGCGGCCTCGGATCTCAGCGGGGCCGGCCACCGCCTGTGACTGAGCGCTCGGGGTGGCGTTGGTGGGGGGCCTCCGAGGAGGTCCGGAGGCGTGAGCCGGCCTCGGCAAGACGACCATCTAGGATCTTGCGAGCGCGAATCGCCTCAATCTGAACTAACGGGGGAGGGTGCGATCTCTGTCCTAAACACGATGGCCGAGTCAGCAACCACCTTAGCAAGGTGGCCGAGCGAAGCCAACTCTAGAGAAAAGAAAAAGAAAGTAGCGGGCATAGCGGGCATGGATGGAGTACCTGGCTCAAGGTTCCAAGCAGCGGCCCGTAGCTCTACCCGCTCGGGGATAGGCAAAGCAGGCCTACCCTCTGGCCTGGCTGCCTCGATTCGAGCACTGCGGCATGAAGATGTCACTTTGGTCAAGGTTGATCTGCCCCGCCTGGAGTAGGCCGTAGTAGCGTAAGTATTTCCCTCAGTTTTGAGAACCAAGGTATCAATCCAGTAGGAGGTAACACACAAGTCTCCTAGTACCTACACAAACAAACAAGAACCTCGCAACCAACACGGTAAAGGGGTTGTCAATCCCTTCACGGTCACTTACGAAAGTGAGATCTGATAGAGATAGTAAGATAAATATTTTTGGTATTTTATTATATAGATTGGAAAATAAAGATTGCAAAATAGAAATAGCAAACTGATAGGAAAATAATATGATGGAAGATAGACCCACAGGCCATAGGTTTCACTAGTGGCTTCTCTCAAGATAGCAAATTCTACGGTGGGTGAACAAATTACAGTCGAGCAATTGATAGAAAAGTGCATAGTTATGAGAATATCTAGGCATGATCATGTATATAGGCATCACGTCCGCGACAAGTAGACCAAAACGATTCTGCATCTACTACTATTACTCCACACATCAACCGCGATCCAACATGCATCTAGAGTATTAAGTTCATAAGAACAGAGTAACACATTAGGCAAGATGACATGATGTAGAGGGATAAACTCAAGCAATATCATATAAAACCCATCTTTTTATCCTCAATGGCAACAATACAATACGTGCCTTGCTGCCCCTGCTGTCACTGGGAAAGGACACCGCAAGATTGAACCCAAAGCTAAGCACTTCTCCCATTGCAAGAAAGATCAATCTAGTAGGCTAAACCAAACTGATAATTTGAATAGACTCGCAAAGATATTAAATCATGCATAAGAGATTTCAAAGAAGAATGAAATATTTTTCATTGATAATCTTGATCATAAACCCACAATTCATCGGATCTCGACAAAACACACCACAAAAAGAATTACATCGAATAGATCTCCAAGAGAATGGAAGAGAACTTTGTATTGAGATCCAAAGAGAGATAAGAAGCCATCTAGCTAATAACTATGGACCCGAAGGTCTGTGGTAAACTACCCACACATCTTCAGAGAGGCTTTGGTGTTGATGTAGAAGCCCTCCGTGATTGACTCCCCCTCCGGCGGAGCGCCGAAAAAGGCCCCATGATGGGATCTCACGGGTACAGAAGGTTGCGGCAGTGGAAATAGGGTTTCGGGGTGCTCCTGGTTGTTTTCGGGGTATATGGGTATATATAGGAGGAAGAAGTATGTCGGTGGAGCTGCGAGGGGCCCACGAGGGTGGGTGGCACGCGTGCCCCCCTGCGCGTGCCCCCTGCCTTGTGGCCTCCTCACTTCTTTCTTGACGGCCACTCCAAGTCTCCTGGATCACGTTTGTTCCAAAAATAAGTCCCCCGAAGGTTTCATTCCGTTTGGATTCCGTTTGATATTCCTTTTTTGCGAAACACTGAAATAGGCAAAAAAACAGCAATTTGCACCGGGCCTTTGGTTAGTAGGTTAGTCCCAAAAATAATAGAAAAAGGTATATTAAAGCCCATTAAACATCCAAAACAGATAATATAATAGCATGGAACAATCAAAAATTATAGATACATTGGAGATGTATCAAGCATCCCCAAGCTTAATTCCTGCTCGTCCTCGAGGAAGTAAATGATACAAACAGAATTTTTGATGTGGAATGCTACCTAGCATAATTCTTAATGTAACTTTCTTTATTGTGGCATGAATGTTCAGATCCAAAATATTCAAGAAAAAAGTTTAATATTGACATAAAAATAATAATACTTCAAGAATACTAGCAAAGCAATCATGTCTTCTAAAAATAACATGGCCAAAGAAAGTTATCCCTACAAAATCATATAGTCTGTCTATGCTCCATCTTTACCACACAAAATATTTAAATCATGCACAACCCCGATTACAAGCCAAGCAATTGTTTCATACTTTTGATGTTCTCAAACTTTTTCAATCTTCACGCAATACATGAGCGTGAGCCATGGACATAGCACTATTGGTGGAATAGAATGGTGGTTGTGGAGAAGACAAAAAGGAGAAGATAGCCTCACATAAACTAGGCGTATCAACGGGCTATGGAGATACCCATCAATAGATATCAATGTGAGTGAGTAGGGATTTCCATGCAATGGATGCACTAGAGCTATAAGTGTATGAAAGCTCAACAAAAAGAACTAAGTGGGTGTGCATCCAACTCGCTTGCTCACGAAGACCTAGGGCATTTTGAGGAAGCCCATCATTGGAATATACAAGCCAAGTTCTATAATGTAAAATTCCCACTAGTATATGAAAGTGACAACATAGGAGACTCTCTATCATGAAGATCATGGTGCTACTTTGAAGCACAAGTGTGGTAAAAGGATAGTAACATTGTCCCTTCTCTCTTTTTCTCTCATTTTTTATTTGGGCTTTTTTCTCTTTTTTTGGCCTCTTTTTTCGTCCAAAGTCTCATCCCGACTTGTGGGGGAATCATAGTCTCCATCATCCTTTCCTCACATGGGACAATGCTCTAATAATGATAATCATCACACTTTTACTTACTTACAACTCAAAAAATATGACTCTGTGTGAATGCCTCCAGCGGTGTAGCATGATGGGAAATGACTCAAGAGTGACATGTATGAAAGAATTATGAATGGTGGCTTTGCCACAAATACGATGTCAACTACATGATCATGCAAAGCAATATGACAATGATGAAGCGTGTCATAACAAACAGAACGGTGGTAAGTTGCATGGCAATATATCTCGGAATGGCTATGGAAATTCCATAATAGGTAGGTATGGTGGCTGTTTTGAAGAAGGTATATGGTGGGTTTTTGGCACCGGCGAAAGTTGCGCGATACTAGAGAGGCTAGCAATGGTGGAAGGGTGAGAGTGCATATAATCCATGGACTCAACATTAGTCATAAAGAACTCACATACTTATTGCAAAAATCTATTAGTTATCGAAACAAAGTACTACGCGCATGCTCCTAGGGGGATAGATTGGTAGGAAAAGGCCATCCCTCGTCCCTGGCCGCCACTCATAAGGAAGACAATCAATAAATAAATCATGCTCCGACTTCATCACATAACGGTACACCATACGTGCATGCTACGGGAATCACAAACTTTAGAACAAGTATTTATCAAATTCACAACTACTCAACTAGCATGCTTCTAATATCACCATCTTCATATCTCAAAACAATCATCAAGTATCAAACATCTCATAGTATTCCATGCACTTTTTATGATAGTTTTTATTATACCCATCTTGGATGGCTATCATATTAGGACTAATTTTATAGGCAAAGAAAATTACCATGCTGCTCTAAAAAACTCTCAAAATAATATAAGTGAATCATGAGAGATGAATAATTTCTATAAAATAAAACCACCACCGTGCTCTAAAAAGATATAAGTGAAGCACTAGAGCAAAATTATCTAGCTCAAAATATATAAGTGAAGCACATAGAGTATTCTACTAAATTCCGATTCATGTGTGTGTCTCCAAAAGGTGTGTACAGAAAGGATGATTGTGGTAAACTAAAAATCAAAGACTCAAATCATACAAGACGCTCCAAGCAAAACACATATCATGTGGTGAATAAAAATATAGCATCAAGTAAAGTTACCGATTGACGAAGACGAAAGAGGGGATGCCTTCTGGGGCATCCCCAAGCTTAGCCTTTTGGTTGTCCTTGAATTTTACCTTGGTATGCCTTGTTCATCCCCAATCTTAGGCTCTTGCCACTCCTTGTTCCAAAATCCATCAAATCTTTACCCAAAACTTGAAAACTTCACAACGGAAAACTCAACAGAAAATCTCATGAGCTCCGTTAGTATAAGAAAACAAACCACCACTTCAAGGTACTGTAATGAACTCATTCTTTATTTATATTGGTGTTAAAAATACTTTATTCCAACGTCTCTATGGTTCATACCCCCCGATACTAGCCATAGATTGACCAAAATAAGCAAACAACACATGAAAAACAGAATCTGTCAAAAACAGAACAGTCTGTAATAATCTGTAGGTTTCAAATACTTCTGTAGCCCCAAAAATTCTGAAATAAATTGGTGGAAGTGAGGAATTATTCTATTATTAATCATCTTCAAAAACAATCAACCTAATCCTACTCTCCAGTAAAAAATGGCAGCAAATCCCATGAGCACCGAGGTTTCTGTTTTTACAGCAAGATTGCAAAGACTTCCCCCAAGTCTGCCCAAAGGTTCTACTTCACACAAACACTAACTAAAACATAAAAACACAATCATAACAGAAGCTATATGAATTATTTATTACTAAACTGGAACAAAAACAAGAAACAAAAATAAAATTGGGTTGCCTCCCAACAAGCGCTATCGTTTAACGTCCCTAGCTAGGCATAAAGATTTCAATGATGCTCACATGAAAGACATGAATTGAAGCACAAAGAGAGCGTCATAAAACATGTGACAAACACATCTAAGTCTAACATACTTCCTATGCATAGGCATCTTATAGGCAAACAAATTGTCAAGGCAAACAAAAACTAGCATATGCAAGGAAGCGGAAAGAAACAATAGCAATCCGAACATAACTAGAGGTAATTTAGTAACTTGAAAATTTCTACAATCATATTTTCCTCTCTCATAATAATTATGTGTGGGATTATAAGAAAATTCAACAAAATAGCTATCACATAAAATATTTTCAACATGATCCACACGCATGCAAAGTTGGCAGTCTTCCAAAATAGTGGGATTAACATTAACTAAAGTCATGACCTCTCCAAAACCGCTTTCAATAATATTGCAAATACTATTACCAATCTCATATTGATCATGGGGCTTAAATAATTTTTCAAGATCAAAAGAAGAATCACCCCAATCAAGTAGTGGACATAGCAAAACTAGCATCCCCAAGCTTGAGGTTTTGCATATCATTAACACAATTGACATTATGAGAATTTATAATAACATCATTACAATCATGCTTTTCATCGAAGGAACTATCAAGTATGGGTGCAATAGCAACGATATCATGTTTAACATAAGGAACCATAGCAAATTCATCTTCATAAATATTGGCATCATGGCCACAAGAATAGCAAGCATCATGTTCATCAAGGATATTTCAATCAAATCATCGGAATCATAGTTATCTATAGATTCATGCATATCATTATTTTCTTCCGAAGCAACTGTCATTCTTTCAATAAAATCTTTGACATAGACATTTGAGCATAGTTTTCATAGCAATATTTAAGTATGTCAAAATTTTCAGATTCGTAGAGAGTAATATCATACTTTTCAATCAAAGAAGCAACTTCATGAGCACCCTTAAAAGCAATAAATTCTTCAATTTGTTCGATGTTGTAGTCACTATAAACACCCTTTGCATAAGAAGATAAGATTTAATTATCATTAAACTCACATAGGTAGGGGAGGTGTTTTTTAGGGTTCTTAGAGCAACAAGTAAAATCACAAATTTCACAAAGGTTCCAATCATAACACATCAATCTGTTTATTTGATCCCATAAGAGTCCCCCTTTTTCAGACAAACGGTGGCACAAAATGAGCATGCTCATCTAAAGATTTCCCATCAACTAGGATAGTTGGGGTTTCAGCACGAGCGCATAAGGATCAAAGATGAACCAAGTAGAACACTTTAAGTGGATCCATATCAATAGATTTTTAGCAAGCAAATATGCAAGCAAATGGAAGGCACATGGAAACACAAACAAATATACATATGGGAGGAAGGCGGAGAAAAGGCAAAGGTGAAGTGGGGGAGAGGAAAAGGAGATGCAAATGGAAAATAATGTAATGCGAGGGATAAGAGTTTGTGATGGGTACTTGGTGTGTCTTGACTTGTGCGTAGATCTCCCCGGCAACGGCGCCAGAAATCCGCATGTTGGTGGGAGATCAAAGCTTGAATTGACTTGGTGTAAACCACCCTGGCAATGGCGACACAAATCCTTCTTGCTACCTGTTGAGCTTGCGTTGGTTTTACCTTGAATAGGACAGGGTGATGCAGCACAGTAGCGTAAGTATTTCCCTCAGTTTTGAGAACCAAGGTATCAATATCGTAGGAGGTAACACACAAGTCCCCTAGTACCTGCACAAACAAACAAGAACCTCGCAACCAACGCGATAAAGGGGTGGTCAATCCCTTCACGGTCACTTATGAAAGTGAGATCTGATAGAGATAATAAGATAAATATTTTTGGTATTTTATTGTATAGATTGGAAAATAAAGATTGCAAAATAGAAATAGCAAATTGATAGGAAAGTAATATGATGGAAGATAGACCCGGGGGCCATAGGTTTAAATAGTGGCTTCTGTCAAGATAGCAAATTCTATGGTGGGTGAACAAATTACTATCGAGCAATTGATAGAAAAGTGCATAGTTATGAGAATATCTAGGCATGATCATGTATATAGGCATCACGTCCGCAACAAGTAGACCGAAACGATTCTGCATCTACTACTATTACTCCACACATCGACCGCTATCCAGCATGCATCTAGAGTATTAAGTTCATAAGAACATAGTAACACATTAGGCAAGATGACATGATGTAGAGGGATAAACTCAAGCAAGATGATATAAACCCCATCTTTTTATCCTCGAGGGCAACAATACAATACATGCCTTGCTGCCCCTACTGTCACTGGGAAAGGACACCTCAAGATTGAACCCAAAGCTAAGCACTTCTCCCATTGCAAGAAAGATCAATCTAGTAGGCCAAACCAAACTGATAATTCGAAGAGACTTGCAAAGATATTAAATCATGCATAAGAGATTTCAGAGAAGAATCAAGTATTGTTCATAGATAATCTTGATCGTAAACCCACAATTCATTGGTTCTCGACAAACACACCGCAAAAAGAATTGCATCGAATAGATCTTCAACAGAATAGAGGAGAACTTTGTATTGAGATCCAAAGAGAGAGAAGAAGCCATCTAGCTAATAACTATGGACCCGAAGGTCTTTGGTAAACTACTCACACATCATCGGAGAGACTATGGTGTTGATGTAGAAGCCCTCTGTGATCGATTCCCCCTCCGGCGGAGCACCGAAAAAGGCCCCAAGATGGGATCTCATGGGTACAGAAGGTTGTGGCAGTGGAAATAGGGTTTCGTGGTGCTCCTGGATGTTTTCGGGGTATATGGGTATATATAGGAGGAAGAAGTATGTCGGTGGAGCTCGAGGGGCCCACGAGGATGGGGGGCGCGCCTGCCCCCCTGGCGCGCCCCTTGCCTCGCGGCCTCCTCACTTCTTTCTTGATGGCCACTCCAAGTCTCCTGGATCACGATTATTCCAAAAATAACTCTCCCGAAGGTTTCATTCCGTTTGGATTCCGTTTGATATTCCTTTTCTGCGAAACACTGAAATAGGCAAAAAACAGCAATTTGCACTGGGCCTTTGGTTAGTAGGTTAGTCCCAAAAATAATATGAAAAGGTATATTAAAGCCCATTAAACATCCAAAACAGATAATATAATATCATGGAACAATCAAAAACTATAGATACGTTGGAGACGTATCACCACCCCATCCCACACGGTGACAATCGCCAGGAGCGAGGGTGAGGGCAGAGGGATGTCCGGCACCTCGATGTGGAAGTAGCCGAGGCCCTTGATCCCATGCACGTACATAATCAGCTCCTCCGACACCGGCTGGTCGGGGCATAGGGCAGCCGGATGGTCGGGGTCCAAGCACACAAAGCAGTACCACGGGCGTGTGCAGGCCATCTGGGAGTGTCCAGCGAGGCCACAGTTGAAGAACTTGATGAGGCCGACGGCTTTGTCATCAGGGAGCAAGGCGGTCGAAGAGGAAGCAGCCGGGTCACGCGCGCG
>NC_041380.1:96697083-96707187 GCF_002162155.2 Triticum dicoccoides | reverse complement strand
ACCCGACTTGCATTTTGGGCCCCTGCTTGCCCCGGCCAGCTCTGTTGGTGCCAGGCGGGAAGATCTGCTTCCCGCGAGGAGGCTAGTAGCGACGCGCGTCGGAGCTAGGGGTCGGGAGTTGGGGCGCACAGGGGAGCGGGATCGACCCCCGCGGGCTGCAGAGCGGTCGCCGTCCAGACGATGAGGCAAGGGGGAGCGGCGCTAAGTTATCCAGTCAGAGGCCGGCACAGGCGAGCGGGACCGGGAGCGGTCCCGTCGGTCAGCCCGGGCTGGGGAGCGACGTGTCGGAGAGTGGCGGTCAGAGTGAGGCAGGGAGCGGCGATCTGAGCAGGGAGGGGAACGCCGGCCGTCACGCACCGACAGCTGCCGGCAAAGGTCAGCCTCGTGCCGCACTTCATCAAGGGAGAGCCTCGAGGATTCGCAACGGTCATCGGTCTGACGCTTGGGGCGCGGGCCATCATCACCCCATGTGCGCGGCATGTGAGTGGTCGAGGGCAGCGTGGAAAGGGGGTCGGGAGGGGAGGCGGCAGCACTGGGGGTTCGGGCGACGAGGTTAGGGTTTTGGGGGTGGGAGCGGGGGGGTCGATGCAGGGATGGGTGTTGAGGGAGCCCGGCCGGGAGCCAAATCGATGATCCACCCGAGTGGGCCGACCCATGAGTGGTCACAGGAGGAGGCCCGGCCGTGAGGGAGAGTCGGCCCGCATGGGCGCACTCGGCCCAGGTCGTGATTGGCCCACCTAGACGCGGCGCAGCCAGATGGGTTGGGTGTTGGGCGCGAGGGTTTCCCTCGCCGCCGCCACCCCCACTGCGGCCGGCACCGGCGCCGGAGGGGGAGCGGGCCAGGAGTGCTTCGGCGCGACAATGAGCGAGAAACAGAGGGCTAACGAACCGAACGACACAATGAACAGCCAAAATGGGGAGCTGCGCAGGAGGAACGGGGAGCACGCCGGAGGTGCGACCGGGTTGCGATCAGGGAAACCAGCCGTGTCGGCGGAGGCAGCAGCCGTCGTGGAGCGCCTCGAGACGCGAGCTCCTCCTTGGTCGGACTACCCCGCGACACCCCACGCTGTAGCGCGACGGCGGCGAGTGGTCCGGGGTCCCAAGGTGGCCTTTTTACGGGGCGTCATCAGGGGAGCCACCACGGCGAGCCGGCATGACCCCGAGAAAGCTTCGGAGCCGCTGCACCGTGGCGGCTGCTCGTTCTCCCTGCGGGTCACGTGTGACGCCCAAATAATTAAGCTATAGTAACTCTCTTCTAATGATGCCACATCACCGCCTTATCTGTTGTTAATCCCGCGATTGTTCAATCCCGTTCGAATTCAAAATTCAAATTCACGTCAAACTACAAAACTTTTCAAATGTCAAAACTAAAATGTTCATAATGTTGCAAATAATCGTTGAGTAATTGTCATGTTGGAACCAACCTCTTTTGGATTCCCAAAGTGCCCGTGGAATTTTATTTAGTGGTCCAACAGCTTTTAGAATTGCCCTTGTAAATTTCTGAAAATGCTTGAACAATTCCATTGGCTCTGAAACTTTTTTGGCAACCCCACAATGTTGTGCCCGAATTATTTGCTAAGTTTCACATTCAACAAAAATCATTTGATGCCTTGGTTCCATCAAAAACAATAGATATCCTTTTAATAGAAAATAAAAGAAATAAAAATAAAGAAAAAGGAAAATGTAAAGAAAAGAGAAAAGAGAAAGAGGAAGAAGAGGCCCTAATCTACTAGGCACCTTGGCTATAACGCCCCAAGAACGATGTGCCAGGTGTCTTCCGGTTATTCGCTGTTGTTGCGTTGTCATTGCTTGCGTGTCATGCATTGCATATCATGTCATCATGCGCATTTCATTTGCATACATGTTCGTCTCATGCATCCGAGCATTTTCCCCGTTGTCCGTTTTGCAATCCGGCGCTCCTATGTCACCCGGTGTCCCCTTTTACCTATTTTCATGTGCAGGTGTTAAACATTTTCGGATTGGACCGAGACTTGTCATGCGGCCTTGGGTTACCACCGGTAGACCACCTGTCAAGTTTCGTGTCATTTGGACTTCGTTTGATACTCCAACGGTTAACCGAGGGACCAAAAAGGCCTCGTGTGTGTTGCAGCCCAACACCCTTCCAAAGTGGCCCAAAACCCACCTAAACCCCCTCCATCATCTCGGTCGTTCGATCACGATCGTGCGGCCGAAAACTGCACCTCATTTGGACTCTCCTAGCTCCCTCTACCTATATATATGTGCACCCCATAAAAATTCGCGGACGAAACCCTAGCGTCTTCCTCCTCGCGCCGCCAGACATGTCCGCGCCCGCCGGACATATCCAGCTGCCACCTTACTCCGGCGAATCACATCGCGCCACGTCTACCTCGCCGCCGCCTCGCCCAACCGCGGCGCACCCCCTGTCACCGTCTCTCTCTCCTCCACCGCACGGCCCGTGGGACCCGGACCGGGCCCGCGCGAGCCCGCGTCGTCGTCGTCGTCCGCCCGTTCGGCCCGCGCCTCAGCGCGCCGTCCACCGTGCCTGTTCGCTGGGGCTTCGCTGGACTCCGCCCGCCGCATCGCCGGTGCTCCCCGCCACCACACCGCCGCCCGCCGCTCCACCGCAGGAGCTCCACCGCCACCACTGCGCCCCTCCGCGCCACCCCGCACCAGGATCTGATACGGCTCATGCGTGTAGCATATCAAAATGTTCGTCTCGACGAGTACATCGTTTCATCTCATTGCATCATTTTCATTTGAGCTAATCTTGATGCCTGAAATGTTGTTGGAAGAGGGCTATGTGGTGAATTTGTCATATCTGTTTCACCAAATGGCATTTTGTCATTTTTTTCCATGATTAATGTGTGCATGCTATGACCCTGAGATCTACATGTGTTTTGTTATATGCCATGCCATCTCTACAGAGGAGCTTGCCATGTATTTTTGTGATATGTGTGGTGACTAGCACAAGCTTGCAAAGTAGCGTAATCGGTAATGCTGATTTCAGGGACTTAGAATTTCTCTAAGTCCTTGTCCTGATTTTGTCATTATGTCATATGTTCATGTTGTTTCCTAGTGATATGTGCCTCTCTTGAGGATGATCGATATTGTGGTGCTCTATCCATCCATGTCTTTGTTTGCATTTCTGGAGCACCCTAGATTGAGTCAATCGAGCTCTACTTTCGCTATTTCGTGAATCCTGGCAGATTGTTGACTTGTTAGCGATTTTGCCGAGGATGTTGCTATTGATCCGTGCATGCTATGTTCTTGTTCTTGCCATGTCTAGCTTCTATGCCATGTATTCTTGATGGGTGTATGCTTAGTTTGTCATGCCATGCTCTGTAGTGAGTGCATCGAGCTCGTAAACATGCCTACTCACTAATCAGTTTTGCATGCTCCAGTTTTTGACTAAGTCTGAATCTGTTTATGTTTTTGCCATGTTCACATGCTTGCAATTGTATTTTTTGATCCCTTTTGGCTCAAGGTCACTAAGGGACTTTTGTTAAGTCCTTTGATTAGCTTCATGCCATGCCTTGCTTTGCCATGACATGTTCCCATAGCATGTAGTTTTCTTGCTCTAAAGTATGCTTCCTGATAATAAATTCCAGACTTGTGTTAATTTCACTAAGTCTGAAACCTGTTATCATTTGCACTTTTCCCATGCTTGTTTGAACCTGTTAATGAGTGATTTATCCGTAGCTCAGTGTTCATCTTTTGTTAAGATTCTTGAGTGGATCCCTGCCATGTATTTTGTTGCCATGTTTGAGTGCTGTAGCATATTTATCTTTTTGCATTTAGATGGCTACTTGCTGATTATCGCAGACCGGTGCCATATTTGTTTTGCTTGCCATTTCCAAACCATGCATCCGATTCCGGCGATCTTTATATCGATTTCAACCGAAATCACCTCACCTTTCTAGTGGCACTCTTGGATTTCCAAGTTGAGTCCAGGTTCAATCATTCCTTTGCAAATCATGCATATGCATCACATACCGCATCCCGCATATCATACCATGTTTATGTGTTGGTTGTTTACTATGTTATGTGCTTCTTTTCGGTGTTGCTTCTTCGGGTTGGTTCCGATAACGTCGCGTTTGTGAGGACCCGTTCGACTACATCTGTTTTTCTTCTTCATGGGCTCGTTCTTCTTCCTTGCGGGATTTCAGGCAAGATGACCATACCCTCGAAATCACTTCTATCTTTGCTTGCTAGTTGCTCGCTCTTTTGCTATGCCTATGCTGTGATATCTACCACTTGCTAATCATGGCTCCCATATTGTTGAACCAAGCCCCTAACCCACCTTGTCCTAGCAAACCGTTGTTTGGCTATGTTACCGCTTTGCTCAGCCCCTCTTATAGCATTGTTAGTTGCAGGTGAAGATTGAAGTTTGTTCCTTGTTGGAACATGGAGATGTTGTTCCTTGTTGGAACATGTTTACTTGTTGGGATATCACATTATCTCTTATTTAATTAATGCATCTATATACTTGGTAAAGGGTGGAAGGCTCGGCCTTATGCCTGGTGTTTTGTTCCACTCTTGCCGCCCTAGTTTCCGTCATCTCGGTGTTATGTTCCCGGATTTTGCGTTCCTTACGCGGTTGGGTTATAATGGGAACTCCTTGATAGTTCGCTTTGAATAAAACTCCTCTAGCAAGGCCCAACATTGGTTTTACCATTTGCCACCTAGCCTTTTTTTCCCTTGGGTTAGGCCAGCCCAAGGGTCATCTTTATTTTAAACCCCCGGGCCAATGCTTGTCTAAGTGTTGGTCCAAACTAGAGCCCCTTGCAGCGCCACCTCGGGGAAACTCGAGGGCTGGTTTTAGTTGTACGGATTGCTTATCCGGTGTTGCCCTGAGAACGAGATATGTGCAGCTCCTATCAGGATGTCGGCGCATCGGGCGGTCTTGCTGGATTTGTTTTACCATTGTCGAGGATGTCTTGTAACCGGGATTCTGAGTCTGATCGGGTCTTCCCGCTAGAAGGAATATCCTTCGTTGACCGTGAGAGCTTGTGATGGGCTAAGTTGGGACACCCCTGCAGGGTTTTGAACTTTCAAAAGCCGTGCCCGCGGTTATGGGTAGATGGGAATTTGTTAAGGTCCGGTTGTAGAAAACCTGAAGTTGACCTTAATTAAAATACATCAACCGCGTGCGTAACCGTGATGGTCTCTTCTCGGCGAAGTCCGGGAAGTGAACACGGTGTTGGAGATATGCTTGACGTAGGTTGTTCTAGGATCACTTCTTGATCATAGTTGTTTGACCGTGCTTTCGCCTTCTCTTCTTGCTCTCATTTGCGTATGTTAGCCACCATATATGCTAGTCGCTTGCTGCAGCTCCACCTCATACCTTTACCTTACCTATAAGCTTAAATAGTCTTGATCACGAGGGTGTGAGATTGCTGAGTCCCCGTGACTCACAGATACTTCCAAAACCAGTTTGCAGGTGCCGATGTTACCGAGCAGGTGACGCAACCAAGCTCAAGGAGGAGCTCGATGAAGATCTTGTCCTTTGTGTTGTTTCGTTCTAGTTGATCAGTAGTGGAGCCCAGTTGGGGCTGATCGGGGATCTGTGTAGCATTTGGGGTAGTCTTCTTTTATTTTGGCTCTGTAGTCGGGCCTTGATTGTAACTGGTTGATGTAATGCTTTATTCATGTAATTGTGTGAAGTGGCGATTGTAAGCCAACTATGTATCTCTTTCCCTTATGTATTACATGGGTTGTGTGAAGATTACCTCACTTGCGACATTGCTTTCAATGCGGTTATGCCTCTAAGTCCTGCTTCGACACGTGGGAGATATAGCCGCATCGAGGGCATTACAAGTTGGTAATCAGAGCCTTCCCCGACCTTAGGAGCCCCCTGCTTGATCGAATCGCGAGCGTTATTGAGTCTAGAAATGTTTTGAGTCATTTAGGAATTATATATATCAGAGAGTTAGGACTTCTTTTTACTCCCCAGTCCCTTTGTCGCTCTGGTGACGCATCCTGACATAGAGTTTTGACTCTTCTCTTCTCAAATTTCACTAATTTTTTTAGGATCACGCGGGTATCTTGGAATCGTTCTGATGGTTTTGTGACGAGAACATTGTTCTTGGTGCCTCCTGACATTTAGGGGTTGTGGCAGTGTCCCGGGGAGTTGATCTCCGAGGTGTTGTCGTCACAATTTTATCGTTGCAGTTCTGGAATACCTGAGATTAGTTTCACCGACATAGAAAATCTCTTTTATGCAGTTGTTGGTGAGATAACCTCGACGCTACCCAGTACTGGGGCGGGAGTTCGGGAGTATTGCCATAACTCGTATAACGGGTGTTTTTCGAAGGTTGAGGTAAACGATTTCCGAAGGTTTCTTGGTTATGTGTTGAAGGATGGATACAGCTGGATGTAGGATTTGCTAGTTTTGGGTGAGATATTATGCTTCCCCTGTATCCCCAACACCTGATTGCATAACCGGAAAATTTGGGGAGTTTATAAGTGGGAATTCAAGTAGCTCTTAGGATATCTTTCCGACAAATGTATGATATGAAATTGGGGTTCGATGTCTAGTGGTCCGCCTATCCACGGTTGGTTTTATAGTGGTCTCGTTGTGTCTTAAAAAGTCCTTGGCTATGCCAACTCGGGGACGCTTCGTATGTCATGTGCACTGCCTTGTAAATGATGGTGCTGTACGATCGAGCCCGTGTAGGCCCCACCACGAAAACTTCGGATGAAATCTCTATCATATGTTTGGTCTAGCTTATTTTGCAAGCCAATCCTTTGTTTTGTTTTTGAGTTGTGGTATTCGAGTTGCTTCGAAGTCAAATGTTGATTCCGTACCTTTCCTAAGTGGTGTTCTCATATTCCTATGTGAATACTAATCCTTCTCGATCATAGAGTTTGTCATTTCAACTTCTTTTCACCGGTGTGTCTCTCTTCAATTGGATCCGATCATTTCAACAACCACAAGATCAAGTATCAGTTCTTCTCAATGGTGTTTGCTTCATTCGTTCCAAGTTGCCTTTATTTTCCCACCCCCATCCCCTTTTCTTCAAGAGATCTCTTATTCAACTATCCACCTTATTAATGGAAGTCTCTTCATTCTTTTCTTTCAATGTTCTATCCGGTGATTCTCATGAAGATACTAAGGAAGCTCCAAGTTCATCATTCGTCATTCTTTTTCTTCTGCGGTGGATTCAATTCAAGCTTTGTTGATCATATCCTTTCCTCGGTTCAAATGTTTTCTCATGCCGGTGCGCCTCATAACCATCCATTTCTCTCTATTCAATCGTTCCGGAGTGCTCAAGATGTCTCAAAGATTCGCGTTTCCACTCTGTATTCGTTCAATCTCTTTCGAGATTGTTATCTCATTCAAGACATTTAATTCTACCGGTGCAATATCTCTTTTCAAGTAATCATTTCAACGGTGTTTATTTTGAGTGGGCCCTAACCCACAGGTCCTTTTCCAGGATCTTACCTGACTCTTCTAATTCTACCAGAGCCATTCTAAAAATTTCTTTTCAAAGATTGACGTAAGAATGATTTATCATCAGTCAAATGTCTTTCTCCAAGATCTCTCAAATTCATTTCATTGTTGATTCAACTTTTCTATTCTTCTTTATTCCGGAGTGTCTCAACAATTCACGGTGGTGTTTCTCGTCGTCATTCTCAGATTTTGAAGACCGAAGAAGAGTTTTTCCTCCATATCTTATTCGTTCTCTCGAAGATTTGTCATTCTAGCTTGTTGCCTTCCTCTCATAACTGTTTTCGATTGTGAGAATTCTTTTCACCCATCAGGAGCAACTCAAGAGTCTGCTCAGTTTGATTATCCGGAGTCCATAAATTCATGTTTTTTCATTCCAGCTTTCAGCTCTCACTCTCCAATCTTACCGGTGCTTCGTTCAAGTGATCTCTAATCAGCTCGTGATCTCTTCGTTCACTTGCATCTAAACTCTCTCATGTATCTTCATTCATTTGTTAATTCTTACCGGTGATTCACCCCTTTTACTTCGTTCATTTTGAATTCTTACGGTGGTTCATTCAAAATTCTCTTCCATGGTTATCATATTAATTTATTCGTTGTTTCAACCTGACCGGTGGTTCGTTGAAGACCTTCCCAAGTTTGCACTATATCTCGCTTAATCCTTTCTACGAGAATAAGTAATATGTCAAATCCGTTGATTGTCATCAATTTAATTGGTGAAGGATAAGCATAATGTAATTCTTATTCTTGTTTCATCGAGTGAACTCAATTCCCTATTCTGGAGGCTCATCAAATTCTTGGTTTCAATAGCTCATCTTTGTTTTCCGGAGTTCCAAGCTCTCGCAATTATATCATCTCGGAGATACATCTAAAGCATTACAAGGTTTCACCTTGTGTTTTCAACTTCCCTTTCATCTCGTTATCCTTTTGTTACCGGAGTTCTTCACGGAGGTTCTACATGATGGTTCAGCTATGATTGAATTCATTCTCGAAGTGTTCATTGAGATTCTTTTCTAAGGAGCTCAAGCATTCTTCATCTTGCAATCTGGAGTGCAATTCTTCCTTCAATAACATTGGAGGTGGCATTATGTCATTCTTGATATTTTGAGTTCATGTTTCATGATTCACATGTTGTCAAGGATGAGGTATCTTAAATCCATCGATCTCGTTAGTGGAGTTATCTTGGGTTATATTTCACCTAAAGCTTTCCCTAAGGATTGTTGCTAATTATGGTGCTTATAAAGGACCCAAGTTCTTCTTTCATCCTCCCGGTGAGATAACATCTCGTCTCTTTGTTCTTATCAATCAAATTCTTGTTCCCATTAGTGGCAGGTTGTCACCTCATAATCTTGAGATGTTTTTCCCATAAGCCCACAACTAGCTTACTCTTTGCGTGGTTGAATTTCCGACAACTCCGTTCGACCCTTCTCCTAAAGATGCCTTTTCAAGCTCTTTTGTGGCATAAGATGGCTTTTTCTTCTCCATTCTCCTATTTCAATTATCTATCTTCTATTCTTTTGTTCCAGAGGCATTGTGATGTTGCTCCTCTCAACCCATCTTCTCGTTTGTCAAAGATCATGTTCTTTTCATGATTGTCCATTTAACCGGAGTGTCGTGCCCTCTTTTCAAGTTCTATCACCTTATCAAGTTCTTATTCAATTCCTTTCTTTTTCAATCGGAGTGCTGCCCGAAGTTGTTCTTCCTTGTTCCTCTTTTCTAACGGAGTGTTTTTCAACTTCGTCATATCCATTGTATTCTTTTCTCGAAATGGCTTAACCTTTGCAAGGTTCTTTGGTTTAACTCGTTTGTCAAAGAAACAACTTAGTTTTACCTCTTCTCTTTCCCTTCCGTTTTCCCTCCGGTGCCATTCTAGATCTCGGGACGAGATCCTCTCGTAGTGGTGGAGTGTTGTAACGCCCCGAGAACGATGTGCCAGGTGTCTTCCAGTTATTCGTTGTTGTTGCGTTGTCATTGCTTGCGTGTCATGCATTGCATATCATGTCATCATGCGCATTTCATTTGCATACATGTTCGTCTCATGCATCCGAGCATTTTCCCCATTGTCCGTTTTGCAATCCGGCGCTCCTATGTCACCCGGTGTCCCCTTTTACCTCTTTTCTTGTGCAGGTTTTAAACATTTTTGGATTGGACCTAGACTTGTCATGCGGCCTTGGGTTACCAACGGTAGACCACCTGTCAAGTTTCGTGCCATTTGGACTTTGTTTGATACTCCAACGGTTAACCGAGGGACCGAAAAGGCCTCGTGTGTGTTGCAGCCCAACACCCTTCCAAAGTGGCCCAAAACCCACCTAAACCCCCTCCATCATCTCGGTCGTTCGATCACGATCGCGTGGCCGAAAACCGCACCTCATTTGGACTCTCCTAGCTTCCTCTACCTATAAATATGTGCACCCCGTAAAAATTCACGGACGAAACCCTAGCGTCTTCCTCCTCGCGCCGCCGGACATGTTCGCGCCCGCCGGACACGTCCAGCCGCCACCTCACTCCGGCGCATCACATCGCGCCACGTCTGCCTCGCCGCCGCCTCGCCCAACCGCGGCACGCCAACTGTCACCGTCTCTCCCTCCTCCACCGCGCAGCCCGCGCAACCCGGATCGGGCCCGCGCGAGCCCGCGCCGCCGCTGCCGTCCGCCCGTTCGGCCCACGCCTCA
>NC_041380.1:96689540-96696734 GCF_002162155.2 Triticum dicoccoides | reverse complement strand
CACCACTGCGCCCCTTCGCGCCACCCCACGTCAGGATCTGATCCGGCTCGGGCTCGCCGCCCCTCGACGCCGGCAGACCGCACCGGCCGGCGAGCGCTGCCGCCGCCCCTGCCCGGTGCCCGGGAGTTCGCCGCCGCACCTGCCAGGGCCTCCCGCCGACCTCCTCCGCCAGATCCCGCACCCCGCACCTCCATGGACGTCTTCTTCTCTGTCTCCGGCCCAACTCCGGCGAGGGATCCGGCCAACCTCGAGATCCGTAACAAGAACCCTAGATCTGGGCGGGTAAAATTCGTCCAAGTCCTTTTTCCCCAGTATTTTTTGGCATTTTCATCGCATCGTAACTCTCCACTCGTAGCTCCGATTTGTGCATGTAGCATATCAAAATGTTCGCCTCGACGAGTACATCATTTCATCTCATTGCATCATTTTCATTTGAGCTCATCTTGATGCCCAAAATGTTATTGGAAGAGGGCTATGTGGTGAATTTGTCAGATCTGTTTCATCAAATGGCATTTTGTCATTTTTTCCATGATTAATGTGTGCATGCTATAACCCTGAGCTCTACATGTGTTTTGTTATATGCCATGCCATCTTTACAGAGGAGCTTGCCATGTATTTTTGTGATATGTGTGGTGACTAGCACAAGCTTGCAAAGTAGCATAATCGGTAATGCTGATTTCAGGGACTTAGAATATCTCTAAGTCCTTGTCCTGATTTTGTCATTATGCCATATGTTCATGTTGTTTCCTAGTGATCCGTGCCTCTTTTGTGGATGATCAGTAATGATGTTTTGTTAATATTGTGGTGCTCTATACATCCATGTCTTTTTTTGCATTTATGGAGCACCCTATATTGAGTCAATCGAGCTCTGCTTTCGCTATTTTGTGAATCCTGGCAGATTGTTGACTTGTTAGCGATTTTGCCAAGGATGTTGCTATTGATCCGTGCATGCTATGTTCTTGTTCTTGCCAATTTTAGCTTCTATGCCATGTATTCTTGATGGGTGTATGCTTAGTTTGTCATGCCATGCTCTGTAGTGAGTGCATCGAGCTCGTAAACATGCCTACTCGCTAATCTGTTTTGCATGCTCCAGTTTTTCACTAAGTCTAAATCTGTTTATGTTTTTTCCATGTTCACATGCTTGCAATTGTATTTTCTGATCCCTTTTGGCTCAAGGTCACTAAGGGACTTTTGTTAAGTGCTTGGAGTAGCTTCATCACATGCCTTGATTTGCCATGACATGTTTCCGTAGCATGTAGTTTTCTTGCTCTAAAGTATGCTTCCTGATAATAAATTCCAGACTTGTGTTAATTTCACAAAGTCTGAAACCTGTTATCATTTGCACTTTTGCCATGCTTGTTTGAACCTGTTAATGAGTGATTAATCCGTATCTCAGTTTTCATATTTTGTTAAGCTTCTTGAGTGGATCCCTGCCATGTATTTTTTTGCCATGTTTGAGTGCTATAGCATATTTATGTTGTTGCATTTAGATGGCTACTTGCTGATTATCGCAGACCGGTGCCATAGTTGTTTTGTTTGCCATTTCCAAACCGTGCATCCGATTCCGGGGATCTTTATATCGATTTCAACCGAAATCATCTCACCTTTCTAGTGGCACTCTTGGATTTCCATGTTGAGGCCAGGTTCAGTCATTCCTTTGCAAATCATGCATATGCATCACATACCACATCCCGCATATCATACCATGTTCATGTGTTTGTTGTTTACTATGTTGTGTGCTTCTTTCCGGTGGTGCTTCTTCGGGTTGGTTCTGATAACGTTGCGTTTGTGAGGACCTGTTCGACTACGTCCATTTGTCTTCTTCATGGACTCGTTCTTCTTCCTTGCGGGATTTCAGGCAAGATGACCATACCCTCGAAATCACTTCTATCTTTGCTTGCTAGTTGCTCGCTCTTTTGTTATGCCTATGCTGCGATACCTACCACTTGCTTATCATGCCTCCCATATTGTTGAACCAAGCCTCTAACGCACCTTGTCCTAGCAAACCGTTGTTTGGCTATGTTACTGCTTTGCTCAGCCCCTCTTATAGCATTGTTAGTTGCAGGTGAAGATTGAAGTTTGTTCCTTGTTGGAACATGGAGATGTTGTTCCTAGTTGGAACATGTTTACTTGTTGGGATATCACATTATCTCTTATTTAATTAATGCATCTATATACTTGGTAAAGGGTGGAAGGCTCGGCCTTATGACTGGTGTTTTGTTCCACTCTTGCCGCCCTAGTTTCTGTCATCTTGGTGTTATGTTCCCGGATTTTGTGTTCCTTATGTGGTTGAGTTATAATGGGAACCCCTTGACAGTTCGCTTTGAATAAAACTCCTCCAGCAAGGCCCAACATTGGTTTTACCATTTTCCACCTAGCCTTTTTTTCCCTTAGGTTAGGCCAGCCCAAGGGTCATCTTTATTTTAAACCCCCGGGCCAATGCTTGTCTAAGTGATAGTCCAAACTAGAGCCCCTTGCAGCGCAACCTCGGGGAAACTCGAGGGCTGGTTTTAGTTGTATGGATTGCTTATCCGGTGTTGCCCTGAGAACGAGATATGTGCAGCTCCTATCAGGATGTCGGCGCATCGGGCGGTCTTGCTGGACTTGTTTTACCATTGTCAAGGATGTCTTGTAACCGGGATTCTGAGTCTGATCGGGTCTTCCCGCTAGAAGGAATATCCTTCATTGACCGTGAGAGCTTGTGATGGGCTAAGTTGGGACACCCCTGCAGGGTTTTGAACTTTCGAAAGCCGTGCCGCGGTTATGGGTAGATGGGAATTTGTTAATGTCCGGTTGTAGAAAACCTGAAGTTGACCTTAATTAAAATACATCAACCGCGTGCGTAACCATGATGGTCTCTTCTCGGCGGAGTCCGGGAAGTGAACACGGTGTTGGAGTTATGCTTGACGTAGGTTGTTCTAGGATCACTTCTTGATCATAGTTGTTCGATCATGCTTTTGCCTTCTCTTCTCGCTCTCATTTGCGTATGTTAGCCACCATATATGCTAGTCGCTTGCTGCAGCTCAACCTCATACCTTTTCCTTACCTATAAGCTTAAATAGTCTTGATCGCGAGGGTGTGAGATTGCTGAGTCTCCGTGACGCACATATACTTCCAAAACCAGTTTGCAGGTGCCGATGTTACCGAGCAGGTGACGCAACCAAGCTCAAGGAGGAGCTCGATGAAGATCTTGTCCTTTGTGTTGTTTCGTTCTAGTTGATCAGTAGTGGAGCCTAGTTGGGGTCGATGGGGATCTGTGTAGCATTTGGGGTAGTCTTCTTTTATTTTGGCTCCGTAGTCGGGCCTTGATTGTAACTGGTTGATGTAATGCTTTATTCATGTAATTGTGTGAAGTGGCGATTGTAAGCCAACTATGTATCTCTTTCCCTTATGTATTACATGGGTTGTGTGAAGATTACCTCACTTGCGACATTGCTTTCAATGCAGTTATGCCTCTAAGTCATGCTTCGACACGTGGGAGATATAGCCGCATCGAGGGCGTTACATTGGCTCACATAGCCAAATGGTCGGCCCAGCCCACCTCGCCCCCTCCTCCTTCCTACTACTCACCAGGAGCGTCGTGGTCGCGCGCGCCCCATCCATGCCCGCGGATGGCCACACAACGTCCATCCCGTGGCTCCTGATGTAGATAAGGTGTCCCAGAGCCGCCCTCGTCGAACCCTATCTTGATATTCCCCTCCCCCTCACGTCTCTCTCTCGATCCCTTCTCCACCCGAGCGCCTCCTGTCACCGTCGTCGTCGTCCACCGTGGCGACCCTCGCCCCTGTCCCTCTCTGACGTGCCCCGCGGTTCCGCTGCCATCGGCTACTTCATCTACGACGCAGAACGTGAGCCAGGAGCCGCTCTTTGTCAGGATCGAGTGATTCTCCATGTTCGGACCCGCCACTACCTCGTCGTCATCCTGCTCTACACTCTCGCTCGCTCAGCTCGCCGCCACGGCTGTGCCCCGCCACGAGCGCTCACGTCTGTTGATGCGCCCACGCTCCCCAACGCCACCGCCGTCGTCCGCCATGGCTGCCGCGTTCCCTCATGCCCACGCCCGACCCAGGCCGTGCCCCGCCTCCTTCTGCCCTGCCTGCTCCAGCGCCCATGCCCATGATGGTCATGCCCCATGCTCATCATTGCCCTCCCGCCGGCAGCCCCACGCCCACCCGCGGTGGCCTGCTGCCGTCGCTGCCTCCGACGGCCGCCTACTGCTACCGCTGCCTTGCACACCCGCGCATGCCCTCGAGCCAGCCCTTGCTCGTGCCTGCTGCACCTCGCCGCTAGCCGCTCACTGCTGCCTGCATCCCCCGCTCGTGACGCCGCTCCCACCCATAGTTGCCGACCGGCCGGCTGCACTCTCGCGCGTCGATGAAGGCCGCCGCGCTCCGCCCTATGCTGCTACTGCCGCTCCCCCCTCGGCTACCCCATCTGGCGACCCCCCATCACTGGCAACCTCGCCCCGGGGCCCCCATCGGCTGAGGCCATGGCCTCGACGGCCCTACTGGGCGAGCGCCCCAGCCCTGCTGCCCGTTTTGCCCGTCGCCCGCTAAGGCCCAAGTGGGCCACTGGCCTATGGGCCCCGCACCCTAAAAAAGGAAGAAAAAGAAAAGTAAAAAAATATTAGATGGGTTAATGAGTATGACATGTGGGCCCCACGGTCAGTTTGACCAGTCAACGTGTCAACATTGACTGCTGACTTGGCAGTCAACGGGCCCACTGTTAGCCTCTAATGACCTGTTGGGTGCACTAGACCGGGTGCATCTAGTATTTTAGGTGTATTTTCGATTTTAATTTAATATCCAGAATTTTCTAAATAATGTTTAAACTTTGAAAAATCATATAAAATAATCCGTAGCTCGGATGAAAAAGTTTTAAACATGAAAGTTGCTTAGAACGACGAGACAAATCCGGATACGCCCACCGTTCGTTTGTCACACGCCCCTAGCATAGCAAACATGCGACCTCCCCCTCCGTTTCATCTGTCCAAAATGCGAAACTTCAGGAAAACTTTCTCAGATGATATCCCCCTCTGCCGGTAGCATGTAGCACCGCGTTAGAACACGTCTAGCTCTGCCTGTTGTCCTATTATGCGCTTGCTTGCTATGTATTTACTGTTCTCCCACCTCTTCTCTTTGGTAGACCTTGTGACAGCTACCGATGCCGCTATGATCAACTATGTCAACGACGACCCTCCTTCCTTTTCGGTGGAGCTTCCAGGAAAGTCCCCTTTGATCATCCTAATATCGCCCATTCCATTCTCTCATTCTTGCATTAGATTTTGCTACTGTAATTGATTGCTCCTATTCTGATGCATAGCCTGCTTTTGTAACCTGCTCATTGTACCTTACCTGCTTATCCTAAACTGCTTAGTATAGGTTGGTTAGTGATCCATCAAAGACCCCCACCTTGTCTCGGTTGCCCCTGCTTTATCATTGATGACTCGATCAACGTGATCCAAGACAAGAGCCCGACACCTCACATCACATCACGCCCCTTTTGTTGCTCGACTCTACAGAGCTACTATCGAGTGCCAGGGGTGATACCTCATAACGCACTCCTGATGACGACTCTGTAGTGTAGCTATTAAGTCGTGGTCATCGAGGGTGATTCCTCCTTGACCACTTCCGATACGACTCTGTCGTGCAACCCACAAGTGTGAACCTTGAGGGTGGTTCCTCTTTACGTTCACCTTGATGATTACATCGAGTGGAATTCACCGAGGGTGATTCCTTGGGTTTTCCTCCTTGATGATTTTGACACACGGTTACCCGGACTTTACTTGAGACCATTGTTGAAGTCGGGTCGGCCCTAAGGGGTAACCGCGAGTTGATGTGAAAGTCGGGCGGGCCTGTTGAGCACCTGCGAGTTTTCCACGAGGCACGGTCGGGCATTCTAGGCCCTTGCCGTAAGTCCACGAGACAGGGTGACGGGGTCACATTATCGTGAGTCTCTGCTTGTCTCCGCGAGCCCCCAATGCACTAACAGGTTTGGGTATTTGTTATGAGTTGGCCTCTGGCATTTACGCACTAACCACCACGCAAGAATAGATATGGGCTTCGATGTCATAGTGTCAGCTGAAGCTTTGTCAGACGTCCAGTTCATCATTGTGGCACGGTCGAATCGTACTGGCCATCCGAGGCGGTGCTGGTATCCACCTTGCACACAACGACCCGGAGTGCAACGGGCGATGGGCCCAAGACCCCGGAGTGCTTAGGATGTAGACCGGCGGGGACCTCTCTACTGAGCCTAGGTAGGTCTGCGACATGTTGATCTTCCGAGGCTGGGCATTGACCCAGAAAATTGTGTTCAGCCAGAGTGATCGAGCGTGTTGGGTAAAGTGGTGCACCCCTGCAGGGAAGATATATATTCGATTAGCGTGTCCACGGTAATGGACATTCAGACTTGTATCCTGATATATTATAACTAGAAATGGATACTTGAGATATGTTATGGATATGTGGCTCCAGGATTGCTTTCTCGTAGGGAGTCGAGGAAGGATCTCTGGGCGTTAATGCTACAACATGTTTGTTAAATATAAACTGCTATTATTTACACTTCTACATGCTGCAAGATGCTTGGAGCTGCTTGAAGATGCTAGTCTTTTATAGGCTAAGCCTTCCCCCCTATTCTGGCTTTCTGCAGTTCACTCCACAGATACAATCCTTGCATTTGATACCAATGCATACTTAGTATAGATCTGATGCTTGCGAGTACTTTTGATGAGTACTCACGGTTGCTTTGCTACCCCTTTTCCCCCTTCTTTCTTCTTTCTGGTTGATGCAACTAGATGGTGGATCCCAGGAGCCAGATGCCACCCTAGTAGACTACTACTACTACCCGATGGAGCCTACTACTACATGGAGGCCGCCGACGACCAGGAGTAGTTAGGAGGTCCCAGGCAGGAGGCGTTCCCTCTTCGATCATTGTTGCCTTCGTGTTTCCCTTCTCAAGGCATCCTTGTTTAACTTATGTCTGTACTCAGATATTGTTGCTTCCACTGACTCTTATGAATCGAGCTATGTATTCGAGCCCTTGAGGGCCCTGGCTTGTAATATGAAGCTTGTATTATTTGAATTTGTGTCTAGAGTTGTGTTCTGATATCTTCCCATGAGTCCCTGATCTTGATCATACACATTTGCGTGTATGATTAGTGTACGATTGAATCGGGGGCGTCACATCATGGCCGAC
>NC_041380.1:96670701-96689185 GCF_002162155.2 Triticum dicoccoides | reverse complement strand
CGGCCTTGTCATCCTACTTCACGAGATCAGCCCACCGGAGCACCAGAGCAGGTGCGAGGGGCGGGGAGGGGAGGAGGGGACGGTGGCCAGCGCGGCCGAGGGCGAAGCAGCTGCAAGACGGGGTTCCGAGGCGAGGAAGCCGGCGGCGAGGCCGCGGGCAACGAGTCGCCTTGCGCATCAAAGGAGCTCATCTTCTCCCAAGCCCTGTCGCAAAAATCCCTATGGAGTGTAAGAATGGAAGAATAGTTGTGCTTCAAAGAGTAGTTGAGACAAATGAATCAATGATACATACCAAAAAAGGGTTTTCCCCCGCTTTGTATTCCAAAGCAACCAACACCGAGTACAAAGATCGCTGTGGCGAGCAGCACAAAGAGCCAAAAGAAAAAGAAGAAGAAACAAATGCCAACTGCAGCAACTCGGCAAACCGCGGATGACCCACCACCGCGGCGCACACCAGATACAAACCACAACAAGCCGAGGCTTCAAACCGCCGCATACCAAGCAGCACCTCCAAGAAGGGATGCGACGCCAACTACGTTGTTGCCCGGACGAGTCCTAGGGTTTCCCCCGGCACGCGGAGGGGGTGGGGGATGGATACCACCAACACCCTCCAGGAAGGAATGGTGGCACCTGCGGGTGCACGACATCAGGGCCGAAACCGGCAGGGATTTCTCCCGCACTCCAAGCCCAACCGCCCAACCGGACGAAGCCGACCCTCCAAACCGCCGCCCACCACCATGCGCCAACGCAGTTGTGCCACCACCCACGCTGCCTCACTACGAACACCACCATGAGGCCAAGAGGACCGAAGAGAAGTGCACCACGGCAGGAGCAGCAACCCTGAAGCCGAGCGGGAGGGAACGACCTCCACTGCCGTCGTGCGGGAGGCCCGTGCCTCTGGCACCGTCGCGGTTGCCGTCCGGCCGCAGCAGTGGGGCATGCCGTGCCACCGGATATGTCTCCAACATATCTATATGTTCCATGCTATTATATTATCAATCTTGGATGTTTGATAATCATCTTATAGTCATTTATATCATTTTTTTGGTACTAACCTATTGACATAGTGCCAAGTGCCAGTTGCTGTTTTTTGTATGTTTTTTACATCGCAGGAAATAAATACCAAACTGAGTCCAAATGCAACGAAACTTTACGGAGATTTTTTGGGACCAAAAGACACCCAATGGGCCAAGGCAGCGCCTGGGGGTGCTCTGTGGGGAGCACAACCCACTAGGGCGCGCCAGGAGGCCTAGGCGCGCCCTGGTGGGTTATGCCCACCTCGGGTGCCCCCCGGACCGCCTCTTTGCTCTATAAATACCCCAATATTCCAGAATCCCTAGGGGAGTCGACGAAAATCAATTCCAGCCACCGCAGAGTCCAGAACCACCAGATGCAATCTAGATACCATCATAGAGGGGTTCACCACCATTGGTGCCTCTCCGATGATGCGTGAGTAGTTCGTGTAGACCTTCGGGTCCGTTGTTAGTAGCTAGATGGCTTCCTCTCTCTCTCGTTTGATTCTCAATACAATGGTCTCTTGGAGATCCATATGATGTAACGCTTTTTGCGGTGTGTTTGTTGGGATCGGATGAACTTTGAGTTTATGATCAGATCTATCTTTTTATATCCATGAAAGTTATTTGAGTTTCTTTAATCTCTTATATGCATGATTGCTTATAGACTCGTATTTCTTCTCCAATATTTGGGTTTTGTTTGGCCAACTTGATCTATTTATCTTGCCATGGGAAGATGTGTTTTGTAGTGGGTTTGATTTTACGGTGCTTGATCCCCGTGATAGAAAGGGAACCAACACGTATGTATCGTTGCTACTAAGGATAAAATGATGGGATCTATCTCTACATAGATATATCTTGTCTACATCATGTCATCGTTCTTATTGCATTACTTCGTTTCTCCATGAACTTAATACACAAGATGCATGCTGGATAGCGATCGATGTGTGGAGTAATAGTAGTAGATGCAGGCAGGAGTCGGTCTACTAATCTTGGACGTGATGCTTATATAATGATCATTGCCTGGATATCTTCATGATTATTTGACGTTCTATCAATTTCCCAACAGTAACTCGTTTACCCACCATTTGCTATTTTTCTCGAGAGAAGCCACTAGTGAAACCTACGGCCCCCAGGTCTCTTTCTCATATTATTTGCCTTTGCGATCTACTTTTCCTTTGCTTTTATTTTTCAGATCTACTAAACCAAAAATACAAAAATAGCTTGTTGCACATTATTTTATTTGGCGTTTGATCTATCAATATTTACAACTTTCTCCCGTCCATGTGCCAATTTTTGGCCCCGCTACCCAAAACGGATTGACAACCCCTTTTACATGTCGGGTTGCGAGTATTTGTTATTTGTGTGCAGGTGTTGTTTACGTTGTGTTGCTTGGTTGTCCTACTGGTTCGATAACCTTCGTTTCATATCTGAGGGAAATATCTACCGATGATGTGCTGCATCGTCCCTTCCTCTTTGGGGAAATTCCAACGTAGCTTTAAGCGACATCAAAAGGAATTTCTGGCGCCGTTGCCAGGGAGGATCTTCAACATATACCAGGTTCCTAATCACAAATATCATCTCCTCGCAATTTACATCATTTTCCATTTGCCTCTCGTTTTCCTCTCCCCCACTTCACAAAAATTTGCCGTTTTATTCACCCCTCTTTTTCATTCACCGATTTCTTGTCGGATCTATTTTTAGTGCAATCTTGTTGCGTAGTCATCATGACTGAAGAGAACACAAAATTGTGTGCTTTTTCAAATACCAACAACAATGATTTTATTGGCACTCCGCTTGCTCCTCCCGCCACTAGTGCGGAGTCTTGTGATATTAATACTTTTTTGTTGAATCTTGTTATGAAAGATCAATTTTCCGGTACTCCTAATGAGGATGTCATGTCCCATCTTAATACCTTCGTGGAATTATGCGATATGCAAAAAAGATGTGGACAATGATGTTGTGAAGATGAAATTATTTCCGTTTTCTTTGCGTGATTCTACAAAAAATCAGTTTTCTTCTTTGCCTCAAAATAGTATCGATTGATGGAATAAGTGCAAAGATGCTCTTATCACTAAGTATTTTCCGCCTGCACAAATTATTTCCCTTAGAACCCAGATCATGAATTTCAAGCAACTTGAACATGATCATGTTGCACAATCTTGGGAAAGGATGTAAATGATGCTAAGGAATTGCGCAACTCATGGGTTAAATCTTTGGATGATCATACAATTTTTTTATGCGGGATTGAATTGTGTTTCTCTTAATCTTTTAGATTCCGCCGCAGGTGGTACTTTTATGGAAATTAATTTGGGTGAAGCCACTAAATTTCTTGATAATATTATGGCAAATTATTCACAATGGCATAATAAAAGATCTCCTACTAGTAAAAAAGTTAATTCGGTTGAAGAAATTTCTTCTTTAAGCGTGCTCTAATGAAAATGGTTGCTAGTAAAAGTGCTCCTGTTGATTTCAATGACATGCCTTTGTCTAATTCGATTGAGCAAAATAGTGATGCCATATATGTGAATTTTATCTCTCGAAATAGTTTTAATAATAATGCTTATAGAGGTAATTTTAATCCTAGTGTAGCGACCCGATCCCAATGGACCGAAGTCTCTGTGCATAAGTGGCATCCCTGGATTGGTGTGCTGAGACACACAATACTCGAGGAATTATAAAAAAGTTCAATCAAACACTTATTACATCGAGGTCCTCATAAAGAGAATTTATTACAATAATGTGGCTGAAGGCCATCTAAAAAAATAACTACGGAAGCTTCGAAGGTAAATGAGTCCATCCAACTCCACGGCAAAACTGAGTGCAAGAAAACGACCTATCGCACCTTAATCCTCGTCTGAAAATTCTTCAGCACGAGACGTTGCAGCCGTGTAGGTCAGCACATGGAATATGCTGGCAAGATCACACTATAGAGCAATGATGAATAATGACTATCACTACATGCACATTTGGCTTGTGGAAGCTCTATATTTAACATTTTCATAAAGCTAATTATTCCCTACAACAAAGGAATATATTTAATTTACTACCAAGTTTATGCCATTATTGATAAGGTATCCCCAACTCAATCCCAAAATTCTCCAGTAATAATAATATTAACAACCCAACAAATTTACTAAGTGAAGTGATGAGATCAACCAATAACTCAAATACCAGATACTCAAAATGTCCATAACTCGGGACACGACTAATCATGATTAGTTTGTACACTCTGCAGAGGTTTGCGCACTTCTCCCCACAAGACTCGGGCGCATTCATGATCGGAAGATCGAGGCATAGCCTTTCTGAAGAGGTCGCCTTAACCGGTAGATAGGCCGGCACACCTACAATTTCCCTTCATCTGCTAGCCTATCATGGAAAGGTTTCCCACAACTTACTTAACTATGCCAGAGCCCATAATGGCTTGTGGCTGCGCACGGAAGTTTCTAGCATGAATAATCTTATGATCCCTTTGAGCCTGGGTGGCATTACATAGGATGATCACACGGAAACCCCGGGATCTCCTAGGACAACATTGGATTCCCCTGGTGCCCACAACCAATCCACCCAGATATGTATCAAAGTAGCAACCTTAAGTTTCCCTTAGTTATTATCTCTCACAACTTGCATGATTCTCACATACCAATCCCCGTCTACTAGAATGGCTAAGCAATATGAGCATAACGTATATTCCTGGGGTGATCAAAAAGGTAATAGGTTCCTACCTCATCAACTACATAGCAATAACCACATCAGAATTGCGAAACTCAAGTTATGATCAAAAGAAATTCAAATTCAAATCTTTTTGAAACAAAATTTTAATCTTTCAAAAACATGTTTAAGTTGGTTATCTAGATGGAGGTATCATAATGAAGAATTTGGCGTTGGTTTCATTGGAATTGGATAAACGAGCAAAAAGTTGTGACCGTTTGAAGAACAGGGACTAATCTACAAAGAAAATATTTATGGATGGGTCCCTCGCCGAAAATAAACAGAAAAAGAAAAATCTATCGGAGGAACGTCCGCTACAGAACCTAATCTAATGAATCTGTTCACTACAGTGCGTAAACGAACGAACGATCGCTAAATAAAAACAGATCGGGTTTTAAAAGAAAAACCAAGGAGAAACCGAAAAAACCGAGATGGTTCGGCGGTTTTACGAGTGGTTCTCGACGGTTTTCGTTGACGGCGGCGAACTCCGGTGACGGCGGCTTCGGGCGGCGGTTGCGGTGGCGGCGGGGTGGCTAAGCGGCATCGGCGGCGGCGACTACGAGCGGTGGCGGCGGCGGCTGCGCGGGGCGGCAGCGGCTGCTCGGGGCGGTGCGGCTGCGGCAGTGGCTGGTGAGGAGGAAGAGGCGGCGGCGCGGTGGCTTATAAAGGCCCAGGAGGGCTTGCCTTGGGGGAAGGGGCGGGCGCGGCTCGGACTCCTGCCGGAGTCCGGCTCGGCGACGGGAGGTAGGCGGCGGCGAGTTGGACCAGCTGGGCTTCGGCCCAGTTTGGTCCAAAAAGTTTTTTTTAACAATTTTTCCAGAGACGAAAAATACGAACAACATAACAAAAAATATTTTAAAAATTCTAGAAAAATTCACATAATTCCCTCCTAATATTTGGACGAATGTGAACATTTTTCTGGACCTAAATGCCTAAAAATAAAGTAAACTTTTTAGTACAAAGAAACAAATAAACACACAATAAAATAAAATAAAATATACATTTATCCAAAAATAAATTTCCAACATTTCTTTACTATTTTTGAAGAAATCATATTATCTTCTCTCATTATTTTATTTGTTTGAAGTTGTTGGAAAAATATTTTGAACAAAACTCTTTGATCCAAATTGCCGATTTTAAAAATTCAAAAATGGATATATTTTGAGAAAAACTCCAACTCTCTCAATTGGTCCTTGAGTTGCTTAAGGTTTATAGGATCAAAACTCAATTAAAAAAATTTCAAAATGCTCAAATGATGAATGCATTTGAATGATCTAAATAACATCCAAATTGAAAATTGGGATGTTACAAACCTACCCCCCTTAAGATGAATCTCGCCCTCGAGATACGGGTTGGCTAGCAAAATGGTGTGGGTGGTCTTTTTGGAGGTCTCCTTATTGTTCCCAGGTGGCTTCCTCCTCAGTATGGTGACTACAATGAACCTTTCAAAACTTGATGACCTTGCTGCGAGTAACTCGGTTGGCGAACTCGAGAATCTTGAAGGGTTTCTACTCATAAGTCAGGTCACTCTCCAACTGAATTGCTTCCAGGGGCACTGTATCTCTGAGAGGAATATCAGCCATTTCTGCATGACACTTCTTCAACCGGGAAACGTGAAACACATCATGAACTCCTGACAAACCTTCGGGTAATTCCAACTTGTAGGCAACTTCACCCATACGTTCCAAAACTCTGTATGGTCCCACAAATCGTGGCGCCAACTTTCCTTTGACTCCAAACCATTTAACTCCTCGAAGTGGTGACACACGAAGATATGCTCTGTCTCCGAGTTCATAGGTTACCTCCTTGTTTATTATTGGCATAACTCTTTTGCCTGGACTGGGCTATCTTGAGTCTATCATGAATCAACTTGACCTTCACTTCAGACTCTCTAGTTAAATCTGGTCTGAACAATTGTCAGTCTCCAACTTGATCCCACATCAATGGTGTCCTGCACCTCCTTGCATACAAAGCTTCAAAAGGGGCCATCTTCAAACTAGCTTGGTAACTGTTGTTATATGAGAGCTCTGCGTAAGGAAAATTATCATCCCAACTAGATCCATAATCTAGCGCACAAGCTCTCAACATGTCTTCCAGGATCTGATTGACTCTCTCGGTCCGCCCATCTTTCTGCGAATGAAAGGTTGTACTGAACTCTAGCCTAGTACCCAAAGTATGGTGTAACTGATTCCAAAACATCAAAGTAAACTGTGTTCCTCCATCTGATACTATGGTCCTCGGAACTCCATGTAGACATACGATCCTGGTCATATATATCTTGGCTAACTTAGCGCTCGTATAAATGGTTTTCACCGGGATAAAGTGAGCCACCTTGGTCAAGCGATCTACTACAACCCAAATGGAGTCATACCCTGAACGAGTCCTGGGTAATCCGGTGATGAAATCCATGCCAATCTTATCTCACTTCCATTCGGGTATCGGCAAAGGCTGAAGTAATCCTACTGGTTTCTGATGCTCTGCCTTAACTCTCTGACATACATCACATACTGATATGTACTCGGCGATATCTTCTTCATACATGTCCACCAGAAATGTTCCTTCAAATCCAGATACATCTTGGTGTTGCCTGGGTGAATCGAGTAAGGCGAATCATGAGCCTCCTGAAGAATTAACTTCCTGATCTCTGGGTCATTGGGCACATAGATGCAATCTTCAAACCATAAGGTTCCATGTTCATCCTCATGAAAACCTTTGGCCTTTCCTTTACTCATCATTTCTTTTATCTCTGCAATTTCCTTCTCAATCTTCTGGGCTTCTCGAATCTTTCCAACAAAGTGGACTGAACTTCCAATGCTGCAACAAAACCTCTCGGAACTATCTCCAAGCTAAGTTCTCGGAGATCATCGGCTAACTCCTGAGGTAATCCTCCGGTTATGAGAGTATTGGCATAACTCTTGCGGCCCAAAGCATCTGCCACAACATTGGCCTTTGCTAGGTGATAATGCAGTTTCATGTCATAATCCTTCATGAGCTCCAACCATCTCCTCTGCCTGAGGTTCAACTCCTTCTGCGCGAAGATATACTTCAAACTCTAATGATCCATGTAAACATCACAACGATTTCCGATAAGAAAATGCCTCCAGGTCTTAAGGGCATGCACTATGGCGGCTAACTCCAAATATTGTGTGGCACAATTCAACTCATGGGGTCGAAGCTGACATGAGGCATATGAAACAACTCTTCCTTCTTGCATAGGAACGCGTCCAAGTCCCTGTCGAGAAGCGTCGCAGTATACTTGGAAATCCTTGCGTATATTCGGAAGAATTAGCACTGGGGCTGTAACCAAACATTTCTTCAACTCCTAAAAACTGTCCTCACAATCATATGTCCAATTAAACTTGTTGTCCTTCTTCAATAACTCCATCATGGGCTTCGCGATCTTGGAAAAATTATCAATAAATCTCTGATAATATCCTGCGAGTCCAAGGAAACTGCGTTTCTCTCCCACTGAGGTGGGTGCCAACCAGTCGGTGACGGATTGAACCTTGGAGGGGTCTACTGCTATACCTTCTCCTGATATAACATGTCCGAGGAATCCGACTTCCTTCAACCAAAACTCACATTTGCTAAACTTGGCATATAGCTGATGTTCCCTGAGCATCTCGAGAACCAAGCGCAAATGTTCCTTGTGTCCTTCTTCATTCTTCGAGTACACCAATATATCATCAATGAACACCACAACAAACTTATCCCAGATCTCCATGAACAACTTATTCGTCATACTCATAAAATAGGTCGGGGTGTTAGTCAGTCCAAAAGACATGACCATGTACTCATATAGCCCATACCTTGTGGTAAACGTTGTCTTAGGTATATCATGTTCTCGGATCTTCAGCTGGTGATATCCTGGTCGAAGATCGATGTTGGAGAAAACTTTAGCTCCCTGCAACTGGTCAAACAAATCATTGATCATCGGTAGAGGATATTTGTTCTTGATGGTCACCTCATTTAATGCTCGATAATCAACAACCATTCTCAAGGATCTTCTTCTCAACTAGAAGCACTGGGCTCCCTACGGTGATGAACTTGGTCGAATATAACCTTTTCTCCAATAACTCCTTAATCCGCTTCTTAGTTTCCTCCAGATCATTTGCGGGCATCCTATACGGTCTCTTGGATATTGGTCTGGTGCCTGGCAACAGCTCGATCAAAAACTCAATGTCTCGGTCTGGTGGCATGCCTTGTAACTCCTTTGGGAATACATCGGTGTAATCCTTCGCAACTAGCACTTCCTCCTGAACAACTCCCGAGAGTGAATTTACTCGAGTCCTCCTTGGCGCATGCCTGGACACATACTTGATCCGTTTTCCCTCTGGGTGGTGAGAAGAATTGATTTACTAGCCCAATCGATATGTCCCCCATACTTGGATAGCCAATCCATGCCTAGTATCACAGCCAATCCTTGTGATTCCAAAATAATGAGGTCTGTGGGAGAAACATTCCTACCTATGGTTAACGGCAACTAAAAACATCCCTGGCTAGCCATATACTCCGCTCCTGTTGAGCTTACCAACATAGGTGTCTTAAGGGTTACGGTTGGCAGCTTAACTTGTCCACAAATCACCTTGATATGTATGAATGCGATGCACCAGTGTCAAAAAGAAAAAGGGTTGTAAATGACTTATCAAAAACTTACCAATAACTGCGTCAGCCTGCTCGTCAACTTCCTCCACGTTGACATGATTCACCTATCCCCTGGTGAAAGGGTTGGGCTTCTTTCCTGAGCTTCCATTGCCATTTCCATTCTTTGCCTCAGGACAGTCATTGGCGTAGTGTCCGGTCTTCCAGCACTTGTAACAAGTAATGTGACACAGATCCTTCTTGGCGGGGGTTGCTGGGTTGGAACGGCTCTAACTATTGTTTTCTCCACTCCCATTACCATTCTTTGGGCCATTGTGGTTGTGTGAATTTGCTCCATTGTGAGAATGGCCTCCATGGTTATGTCCTCCATGGGTATGAGTGTGTCCTCCCGAGTACGGGGAATAGCAGGGCTTCTGCCGAGCTCCAGAGTTGTACTTTCCCTGTCCATACTTCCGCTTGCGGTTCTCTATCTGCTGTTGCTTGCCTTTAATCATGAGGGCCCTGCCTACCAACTCCTGGTAGTTTGTGAAAGTTTCCACCATCAACTGCATACTCAGCTCGTCATTCAGTCCTTCAAGAAACTTCTCCTGCTTCGCGGCATTTGTGGCCACATCATCCGGGGCGTAGCGTGATAACTTGCTGAACTCATCCACGTATTGTGCCACAATACGGTTCCCCTGGCGTAAGTTGCGGAACTCACGCTTCTTCATACTCATGGCTCCAGCAGAGACATGTGTGGTGATGAAGGTCTGCTAAAACAGATCCCATGTAACATTGGCCACGGGGAAGGTGGTGGTGTAGTTCTCCCACCATGAGGCTGCGGGTCCATCAAGCTGATGTGCGACAAAGTGCACCTTCTCCGCATCCGTGCATCCAACAGTTTTTAGCTCCCTTCCGATCTTGCGGAGCCAATCATCAGCGACAGTCTGCTCAATGTTGCTAGATAACACCGGTGGATTCAACCTTAGGAAACAGGCTAGGTTGTCAACTAGGGGTGGCGGCAGTGGGTTGTTGTTGTTGCCTTGGTTCTGGACGAGCAACTGCATCAAGGCATTCTACTGTTGGATCAACTGGGTGAGCTCCGGCGGGAAAACGAATCCGTGGTCACGTCTTGGAGGCATCTGATAGGTTAGAGGGGTGAGAACAGAATAGAATGGGGTCTAATGAGAGATTTCACTACCCATATGCACATGAGACAAAACATACTCAATCCATATCACTCAATTCAAACAAGATTCATACAATCAATCTAAGCTACTATTACAAGATTTCGCGAACAATTTCTAACTACTTGGAAGGATTCTAATAGTAATGTGGTAGTCGACTAGAAATTTTGATTGGTGGAAGACTCCATAATATCTGCTCCACCTTCGTCTTCAAAGTCATTACTGTCCTTGTCATCTCTACCTTCTTCAGCATTATTGTCGGTGTCTGTGTCATCTAGTATGATGTAGTCTTTAGAACGAATGTCCACTTCAGGTTCCGGTTTCACTATAGATATTCCAATCTTCTTCCCCAGGTATTCATTCTGCTCCAGTAGCACAACAATTTCCTCATCGTATCCATCACGTGTTGCCTTGAGTTCCTCTTCTAGTTCAATATTCTGGGTCATCTCCTTCGTGCTATCTATCGACGGATGTGCTAGTTCAACTCCTCTATGTAGGTTGCAATAGATCCATCCTTCCTGGTGCGAATCAACTCCCATTGCTCATCCCGGTGTCCACATTTCTGATAGACGATGTCCTTAAGATCCTTGTTGTACACCTCACCTATGAGTCCAATGGTGATGTGGGTGGCCGTGCTCTTTCCTAAGCTCCAGGTTGGTGCATCAAAAGAAAACTTGATGGGCTCGGTAATTGGCGCAAAAGTCATCCCAGGAACTCAAACTTGAATCGTCCAGCGCTCCTCTTTTGGTAGAGTTGAAGTGAAGGTTCAAGTGAAGCTTGGTATGCTGATGTTCAGTTCTTAGTGACTTCCTTCAACTATCATCTGAAAGGGGTGTCGTCATCCGGCCGAGTGAACTTGTTCCTGGGGTACGACATCTATAGAGTAGAAATAGAGAAGAGTTAGAAATAAGTAGAGAAGAGTATCCTATGGCTTTTCCTAGTGGTCGTGTCCTACAGTCAGTGTGTGATCTGATACCATCTTGTAGCAACCTGATCCCAATGGACCAAACTCTCTATGCATAAGTGTCACTCCTGGATCGGTATGCTGACACACACAGTACTCGAGGAATTATAACAGAGTTCAATCACACACTTATTACATCGAGGTCCTCATAAAGAGTATTTATTACAATAATATGGTTGAAGGCCATCTAACAAAATAACCGCGGATGCTTCAAAGGTAAATGAGTCCATCCAACTCCACGGCAAAATTGAGTGCAAGACAACGACCTATCGCACCTTAATCCTTGTCTGAAAATTCTGCAACATGAGACGTTGCAGCCGTGTAGGTCAGCACATGGAATATGCTGGCAAGATCACACTATAGAGCTATGATGAATAATGACTATCACTACATGCACATTTGGCTGGTGGAAGCTCTAAGTTTAACATTTGCATAAAGCTAATTTTTCCCTACAACAAAGGAATATATTTTATTTACTACCGAGTTTATGCCATTATTAAGAAGGTATCCCCAACTCAATCCCAAAATTATCAAGTAATAATAATATTAACAACCCAACAAATTTTATTAAGTAAAGTGATGAGATCAACTAATAACTCAAATACCAGATACTCAAAATGTCCATAGCCGGGGACATGGCTAATCATGATTAGTTTGTACACTCTGCAGAGGTTTGCACACTTTTCCCCACAATACTCGACCGCATCCATGATCAGAAGATCGAGACATAGCCTTTTTGAAGAGATCCCCTTATCCGATAGATAGGCCGATACACCTAAAATTCCCCTACATCTGCTAGCCCATCATGGAAAGGTTTCCAAGAACTTACTTAACTGTGCCAGATCCCATAATGGCTTGTGGCTGCACACGAAAGTTTCTAGCATGAATAATCTTATGATCTCTTTGAGCCTGGGTGGCATTCCATAGGATGATCACACGGGTACACTGGGATCTCCTAGGACAGCACTAGATTCCCCAGGTGCCCACAACCAATCCACCCAGATGTGTATTAAAGTAGCCACCTTAAGTTTCCATTAGTTATTATCTCTCACAACTTGCATGATTCTCACATACCAATCCCCGTCTACGAGCATGAATAAGCAATATGAGCATAACGTATATTCCCGGGGTGATCAAAAAGGTAATAGGTTCCTACCTCATCAACTACATAGCAATAACCACATGTTCCCAATCCTACTCATGCAATGTTTGAGGGTAACACTAATGCATAAAAACTGGGTAATAAAGGAGTATGATCAAAGTGTGAACTTGCCTTGCTGATGATCGGAAAACCCTAGAGATTCGTAGTAGCAAGCTTCACACTCCGGAAAATATATCATAGACAAACAATAGCATACATAAGCACTGAAGCATGAAGATGCAAAGGAAATCAAAGAAAAAGATCCTAACAGAAAGTTTAGTAAGCTTCGCACCCCAGAAAATCTATTGTAGACAAACAATAGCATACATAAGCACTCAAGCATGAAGATGCAAAGAAAATCAAAGAAAAAGATCCTAACAGAAAGTTTAGATCGAGAACTTTGATTTGCAAAAAGAATCAACCAAATCAGAATTATGAAACTCAAGTTACAATCAAAAGAAATTCAAATTCAAATCTATTTGAAACCAAATTTTAATCTGTCAAAAACATGTTTAAGTTGGATATCTGGATGAAGGGGATCATAACGAAGAATTTAGCATTGGTTTCATTGGATTTGGATAAACGAGCAAACAGTTGTGACCGTTTGAAGAACATGGACTAATCTGCAAAGAAAATATTTATGCATGGGTCCCTGGCCAAAAATGAAGAGAAAAAGAAAATCTATCGGACAAACGTCCGCTACGGAACCTAATCTAACGAATCTGTTCGCTACAAAGCCTAAACGAACGAACGATCGCTAAATAAGAACAAATCGGGTTTTAAAAGAAAAACCGAGGAAAATCCAAAAAAACTGAGGCGGTTCAGCGGTTTTACCGCCGGTTCTTGATGGTTTTCGTCGACGGCAGCGTACTCCGGCGATGGAGGCTTCGGTCAGCGGTTGCGGTGGCGGCGGGGTGGCTAAGCGGCGGCGGCTGCTCGGGGCGGCGTGGGTGTGGCGGTGGCTCATGAGGAAGAAGAGCGGTGGAGCGGCAACTTATAAAGGCCCGGGGGGCTTGCCTTGGGGGAAGGCGCAGCCGGGGCGGCATGGCTCGGACTCCTGCCGGAGTCCGGCTCGGCGACGGGAGGTAGGCGGCGGCGAGTTGAGTCAGTAGGGCTTCGGCCCAGTTTGGTCCAAAAAGATTATTTTTTAAAAACACATTTTTTCCAGAGACAAAAAATACGAAAAACATAAAAAAAATATTTTTAAAATTACAGAAAAACTCACATAATTCCCTCCTAATATTTGGACTAATGTGATCATTTTTCTGGACCTAAATGCCTAAAAATAAAATAAACTTTTTAGTACAAATAAATAAATAAACACGCAATAAAATCAAATTATATATATATATATATATATATATATTTATTCAAAAAAATCCAACAATTCTTTACTATTTTTGAAGAAGTCATATTATCTTCTCTCATTATTTTATTTATTTGAAATTGTTGGAAAAATATTTTGAATAAAACTCTTTGATCCAAATTGCCAAATTTGAAAATTCAAAAATTGGTTTTTAGAACACCTCCAACTCTCTCAATTGGTCCTTGAGTTGCTTAAGCTTTCTAGGATCAAAATTCAATTAAAACAAATTTTAAAAATGCTCAAATGATGAATGCATATGAATGATCTAAATAACATCCAAATTGAAAATTGGGATGTTACACCTAGGCCTTTTTCTAGTAATTCCTCTAATAATTATGGTAATTCATATGGAAATCAATCTTATAATAATAGGAACACCTCCGATCTTGAGAATAATATTAAAGAATTTATCAACACGCAAAAAGTTTTCAACACTACCATAGAAGAAAAGTTGAATAAGATTGATGATTTGTCTAGAAGTGTTGATAGAATTTCTCATGATGTGGAAAGTCTCAAGATGAAAATTTTTGTGCCTAAGGTTGAGGAATCAATTAAAGCTCTTTATGTTTCTATGGATGAAAGTAAGAAAAAGAACTGCTATGCTTAGAGCTAAAAGAGAATTTTTAGAAAAAGCGTTTTCTAGTGATTACTTTCACAAAAGTGATGGAGATCTTAAAACGATTGGTGTTTCTTCTATTGATTCCTTGTTTAGTAAAGTTGAGATTGATGAAAAAGGGATTGGAGAAGATTCAACTTTAGTTAGAAGGTGTCCCGATAATTCGGAGGGTGAAAATCTTGTTGAGAAAATTGATAAAAGTGGGTTTGAAGAGGTCAAAACATTAGCTAGTGATGTGCCCACTCTTTTGGATTACAAAGACTTTAATTATGATAGTTGCTCTTTGATTGATTGTATTTATTTTTTGCAATCCATGATAAATTCACCCCATGCTTATGAACAAAATAAAGCTTTTACTAAACATATTGTTGATGCTATGATGAAAGCTTTATAAGAAAAGTTGGAATTAGAAGTTTCAATTCGTAGAAAATTACATTATGAATGGGAACCTACTATAGTCAAGATTAAAAATTATGAGTGTTTTGCTTTGTGTGACTTTGGTGCTAGTGTTTCTACAATTCTGAAATCTTTATGTGAAGTGCTTGGTCTTACCGATATTGAAGAATGCTCCTTAAATTTGCACTTGGTGGATTCTACTATTAAAAAGCCTATGGGAAGAATTAATGATGTTCTTATTCTTGCAAATAGGAATTATGTGCCCATAGATTTTATTGTTCTTGATATTGATTGCAATCCGTCTTGTCCAATTATTCTTTGTAGACCATTTTACGCATTATTGGTGCCGTGATTGAAATGAAAGAAGGCAATATTAAGTTCCAATCTCCTTTGATGTAGAGTATGGAGCACTTCCCTAGAACAATAATTAGGCCACCATATGAATCAATCATGAGGGCATATTATGGATCTCGAAACAAAGATGACAACACATAGATCCTTGCTTTATGCCTAGTTAAGGGCGTAAAACTATAGCGCTTGTTGGGAGGCAACCCAATGAATAAAATTTATTTTTTCTTTTTGCTTTCTATTCTTGAGTGTTTGCACAATTATGCTACTGTTATGATTGTTTTTTATGTTTTAATTAGTGTTTGTGCCAAGTAAATCCTTTAGAATCTTCTTAGGTGATAGTTGTTTTATCTTGCTGGAAAAAAAACAAAAACTTTTGCGCTCGTGAAAATAATTTTCAGTTTTTAACCATAGGGCGATAAAATACCAATTCATTCTGCAGTAGATTAATATACAAATTTTCTAGGCCTTCCTAATTTTTTAGAGTTTTTGGAGTTACAGAAGTATTCGAATTACCCAGATTGCTATAGCCAGTTCTGTTTTTGACAGATTCTGTTTTTCTTTGCGTTGTGTGCTTGTTTTGATGGCTCTATGGTTTTCTTTGATGAGTTTTTGCCATAGAAAAGTTGGAATACAGTATATATAATGCAAGAACAAAATATGAATTGGTTTACAACAACACTTATAGTAGTGATTTGTTTTCTTATACTAATGGATCTCACGAAGGCTTTTGTTGAGTTTTGTGTGATTGAAGTTTTCAAGTTTTGGGTTATCTTACGATGGATGAGGGGATAAGGAGTAAGAAGAGCCTAAGCTTGGGGATGCCCCAGCATCCCAAGCTATTATCCAAAAGAGAGCAAGCAACTAATCTTGGGAATGCCCCCAGTGGCATCCCCTCTTTCTTCTAACGACCATCGGTATTTTACTCGAAGCTATATTTGTATTCATCACATACTATGTATTTTGCTTGGAGTTTCTTGTATGATATGAGTCTTTGCTTGCTTTGTTTTTGGTTTTAAGTCTTGATTCCTTGCTGGAAACACCTATTTGAGAGAGCCAAAAATATGTCATGACTTGTTAGAATTGCTCTCGATGCTTCACTTAAATTTTTTATGAGCTATGGACTTGCTCTAGTGCTTCACTTATATCTTTTTGAGCACGGTATGCTAGTATTTTTGAAGAAATGCTCTCTTGCTTCACTTAGATTTATTTGAGAGTTAGTAAAATTCTCAAGAAATTCTCTCTTGCTTTGCTTCAATTAATTTGAGAGAAAGAAATATTATGCTCATGATCTTCACTTATATTTGTTTGAGCTTATCAAAAGCAACACATGATAATTAGTCTCAAAGTGATAGATATCCAAGAAGGATATAATAAAAACTTTCATGAAGATCATTGGACAGAATAAACTTTATTCTTAGTAATAGTTTTGAGATATGATGATGTGATATGTGAGTTATGTTGATGAGCAATTATGCTTTAGTAAGAATATTAGTGTTAAGGTTTGTGATTTCCTATGCAAGCATGAAAGTCAATGATTATGCAATGAAATTGTATCCTACTTGTGGTGCATTATTCGGTGTTAATTATGCTTAATGCTCGCTTATGAGATTATTCGTTTCTTGGTTGGTCGCTTCTCAATCTTTTGCTAGCCTTCATTTTGCACTAAGTATGATCACTACTTGTGCATCGAAAAGCCTTTAAACTAGTTTTGCCACAGGAGTCCACTATATCTACCTATATGCGGTATTCTTTTGCCATTCTAGGCAAATTTGTATGTGCCATCTCTAATTTTCAAAATAAACATCTCTTTTTTGTGTTCGTTCCGCTCGCGGAGTGGTGAGGGGTGGCTAATATGTATGATTGCTTATAGCCTCATATATGGGTTTGATCTCTTATTTGAGTTTCTTTGATCTCTTATATGCATGATTGCTTATAGCCTCATATTTCTTCTCCAATATTTGGGTTTGTTTGGCAAACTTGATCTATTTATCTTGCAATGGGAAGAGGTGCTTTGTAGTGGGTTCAATCTTACGGTGCTTGATCCCAATGACAGAAAGGGAACCGACATGTATGTATCGTTGCTACTAAGGATAAAACAATGGGGTCTATCTCTACATAGATAGATCTTGTCTATATCATGTCATCGTTCTTATTGCATTACTCTGTTTCTCCATGAACTTAATACACTAGATGCATGCTAGATAGCGGTCGATGTCTGGAGTAATAGTAGTAGATGCAGGCAGGAGTCGGTCTACTAATCTTGGACATGATGCCTATATAATGATCATTGCCTGGATATCGTCATGATTATTTGAAGTTCTATCAATTGCCCAACAGTAATTCGTTTACCCACCGTTTGCTATATTTCTCAAGAGAAGCCACTAGTGAAACCTACCGCCACTAGTGAAACCTACCTACCCCGGGTATCTTTCTCATATTATTTGCATTTGCGATCTACTTTTCCTTTGCTTTTATTTTCAGATCTACTAAACCAAAAATAAAAAAATACCTTGCTGCACTTTATTTTATTTGGCGTTCGATCTATCAATATTTACAACTTTCTCCCGTCCACGTGCCAATTTCTGGCGCCACGACCCGAAAGGGATTGACAACCCCTTTAACACATCTGGTTGCAAGGATTTGTTATCTGTGTGCAGGGGCTGTTTACGTTGTGTTGCTTGGTTCTCCTACTGTTTCAATAACCTTTGTTTCATATATGAGGGAAATACCTACCACCGATGTGCTGCATCATCCCTTCCTCTTTGGGGAATACTGACGTAGCTTCAAGCGACATCACCACCCCTGGCCCAGCCAGGCCCGAAGCGGGATCGTTAAGACCCGCCGGCCACGATGCAGCAGGCCGGCGTCGGCGCCGCCAGCAACCAGCCACTCGTCGCATCTCCCCGGCCTCCCGGAAGCCATGCCGGAGACCATCCCCGCCGCCTGCCCGCCCAGGACCAGATGGGGCCTGAAGGGCCCGGATCTGGGCCGAGCGTGCGACACCAGATCTCGCCGCCACGCCGCCCCACCGCCAACGGTGGCGCCGCTCACCTGCGTCGCGCCATAGGACCCCGCCGCCACGTCAGACCGCCGCCGCCTAAGTGCACCCCCCGATGCAGGTCCGCCCGCGCCGAAGAGCTACCAGTAGGGGAAGGACA